>NC_139228.1:39376771-39839271 GCF_055691185.1 Crinia signifera | reverse complement strand
GGTATCAAGGGATAGATTTGTGATTCAGGAAAGAAACTTACTGCACAGCAGCTTATGATGATAGAGGTCTACATTGGACATAATGGGCCTTATTCAGCAGTGAACGCTGAATATCTAAAATCGATATAAAACAAAGTTACACCACATATCCCAAAACTGCCTTTTTGTATGGCAATGGGATGACAGAGTCTTGTAGAAGTAGATTATGATGCTAACAAGTTCAGTCATATATCCATTATATTAATAGGATTCCGAATCCTGAAACATTTGCCTTTGATGTAGTGTGCAATAAAAGGTCAGTTCATAGCTGTCTTCTTCACAACACCCCACCCCCACCCCTCAGCAATACCCCCTTCATTGTATTCTGCACTACCCTCTCCCCCTCTTCATAATATTTACTTCATAATAATACCGCCCTTGTTACAATGCGCCCATTAACTGATCTTCACCTTGTCCACTAGTTCCTCATCTTACTTCTCAGCAGAGCTCGCGCCCCAGCGACGGCAAAATAAGATTTTGACCCGTAGGGCCAACAAATCACGTGAAAAGTGTAAAATCGTATTTTATATACTTAACGATTCTGGTTCGATTTTTGGTCCCATGCATGAGACGTCGTATCCGGAGATTGTCACTGCTGCACTAAGGATACATCGTATCCCGGGGCAGTGAATGGGATCACATGCAATACATGGTATGCATAATGACTGCATACGATGTATCGCATGCGATCTAGCTGCTGGGGTGCTGCTAGGTCACTGGAAGATAGCTCGCCTTATTGTATGAGTGCCTTAAGAGAGGGTCGACCTGCAGAGGGCATAGTTGGTTCTTATGCAGCTCATATGCCCTCCCAGCATCCTCAGCGGCTACACTTGTGTGCGATGACTTCCCTGCTCAGATTCATGCACTGTTTAGCTTTTTAAAAGTACATGAGATTTTGTGTGTGTGTAAAAAGACTTTAAGCTTGGTATTTCACTAAACCATATAGATGATTGCCAAGAGAAGTAAACGTCTTAAATTTGGATTTCCCAACAACCTAGTTTTTATTTTGTATGCATTCGCTCCCTTTGAAGTCAGGTATTAGACTTAAACCTGATGTTTCAGTGAAATACGTTACTGTGTGTCCCCGTGACAAATTGGGCCTGCGTTTCCCCAGCAACAAGGAAATGAGGATTTATGATGCTGTCCTTCTGAAGATTATTATGGAAGAAAGACAATCCCATCTCTTTAGTTTTACACAATTTGGTTCTCTATGGTAAGACAAAATCTGTTTGTTCTAAATCTACATAATACATAATCTCTTAGGACTCAGTGAGCTTGGTTACTTTCTTGATCATAACTTCGTTCTGCAAAGTATGAAATTGAAACTCTTAATGTTAAATCTAAATGCGTTACACTGGCTCAGAAAAGCCCGGATTGGCCAAATGGGAGTCATGGGACACTTGCAATAAATACTGATGGGATTATCGCTTTTTTCATATGTGTATAATAAACTTAATGCAGAAGAAAATGTTTAATGCTATAGCATTTGCTGTTTGTCTCTTCTTGCTTAGTCAGTGCTACTCTCATCTGGTGCCTTAAAAACCTTGCCATCATTGGTAAGACCTCCGTTTATTGCAGCACTGGTTCACAGGGAATTTTGTTTATGACAAATTATACTCGATAGACTCCCTTTATGTCTGGGCCTATCAACCGGAACCAGTGAAGAAGCCAGCATTTTGGTGTCATGCCTTCTGAGTTAGACACTTACTAAGGGGCAGATTTATTAAGCTTGGAGAAGAGATAAACTGGAGATAAAGCGGAGAAAAGATAAAAGGAGATAAAGCACCAGCCAATCAGCTGTGTTTGAAAAAGACAGTTGGAAATTGATTGGCTGGTGCTTTATCTCCTTTTACCTTTTCTCTGCTTTATCTCCAGTTTATCTCTTCTCCAAGCTTAATAAATCTGCCCCTTAGGGTGAAATGTAATGGGGTGAGAGAATCAGAAAGTGACAGATTTGGTAAGAAATCTCCAGTTTTGTTGAAGCGCTCTATCACTTTCTGATTCTATCAACCTATTACATTTTACCCATGGTGCTGCCCCCATGCCTCTACTAAAGCCACTTATACCTCTTTCACAACAGAAGCAAATTACTGGGTTAAAGCTTTTCAACCCGGGAATTTGCTGAAAAACCCGGGTTTTTTTGTGGTGTGAAAGAGTCAACAAGAGTCTTAAATCTCGGCACTCCGACTAAGCTCTTGACCAGGGTCGGAGTGCCGGGATCTAAGACTCGTGTTGACCCTTTCACACCACAGACAAACCCGGGTTTTTCCAGCAAATTCCCGGGTTGAAAAGCTTTGACCCGGTAATTTTCGGGTGGTGTGAATTTTGGTCACGCTGCACCCGGCAAAATGACCCAGCACTCAAATATGCCGGGAAATTGCCGGGTGGCCGGTAAGTAAGGGGTATAATTTGCACTTTACGCAAGATGCTAGATTGCCATGCCAGTTAAGTGTGTGTAGTGATACAAAGCCAGATGTAATAAGAGAAATGACATTTTGCTTTCTGAACATATCCTATAGGCTGCAAGTGAAGGTCAGTGTTGCAAGCCATTGATCAGACACAACAAAGCTGGGGGGCAATTTTTTGTTTCATTTAAACACCAATTAAATTAATATACAAATGACTAAATTGATTCTCAAAACTTTCAAATTCAGTTAGAATTATTTGGACATTAAACTAGGATTAAGGCAAGGCCAAGTCTAATGAGCACTAGTGAAGCTGATATTGTCTGGCATATGCCCTTTTTCTCCTGCATCATAATTAGCCTTCGTTTCTGCTGCTTTCAAGCTACTTTATTAAACTTTCTTTTGGTAATTTAACCCCTTCCCGACATTTGACGTACATGTACGTCATGGTCGGGAAGTACTTCCCGACATTTGACGTACATGTACGTCATGACTTCTAACTGTCACTGCGTCTAGAGACGCAGTGACAGTTAGGTGATGTCTGCTGTCCCTGACAGCAGACATCCCCCCTCGCCGCCCAGGGGGGGCAGGGGTGCCCCCCCCGGTCGGCGATCGCTGTGATTGGCTGTTCAAATCTGAACAGCCATTCACAGCGTTTCCTGTGTTACCGGCGGCTAAGCCGCTCGGTAACACAGGGATCGGTGGTGATCGGTGCTGTCAGGTACAGCACCGATCACCACCGATGTGCAGCCCACCCCTCGCACCCGCCGGGCACTCACCCGGCAGCAGCAGCGGCTCCAACGGCTCCCCCGGAGCGTCTGGAGCGCACGCAGCGCTGCCCTCCTCCCCCCTCCCCCCCGCAGCAGCAGCAGCAGCATCAAGCTGCTGAAAAAGGTGTACAATAAAATATATGCACTGAAAATATATGTATATATATATATATATATATATATATACATACACACACACATATATATATATATATATATATATGTGTGTGTGTATATATATATATATATAAATATATATATATACATATATACACATATATATATATATATATATATATATATGTGTGTGTGTGTGTGTGTATATACCCCACCGATCGCCAGCCCCCCCCCCCCTCCCACCCGGCAGCCCCCCTCCCTCCCACCCACCCGGCTGCCGCAGCGCCAGCACCCCTCCCACCCCCCCGCCAGCCGCAGCGCCAGCCCCCCTCCCAAAGCTGGTGACTAAAATGGGGTCACTTGTGGGGGGGTTCCACTGTATTGGTGCTTCGGGGGTCTTGCTAATGCGACATAGCACCCACCATTCATTCCGCCACCAAAAATCACTCCTTCCCTTCTGAGTCCTGCCATGCACCCAACTGGTATTTTTTGGTCACACGTGAGGCATTGCCGTACTCGGGAGAAATTGGGGCACAGATTTTGGGGTGCTTTGTCTCCTTCATTCCTTGTGAAAATAAAAAATTTTGAGCCAGAACTGCATTTTTGTGTAAAAAATTACATTTTTTTACACAAAAATGCAGATCTGGCTCAAAATTTTTCATTTTCACAAGGAATGAAGGAGACAAAGCACCCCAAAATCTGTGCCCCAATTTCTCCCGAGTACGGCAATGCCTCATGTGTGACCAAAAAATACCAGTTGGGTGCATGGCAGGACTCAGAAGGGAAGGAGTGATTTTTGGATTTTGCAGCACAGATTCTGGTTGAATGACCCCCGAAACACCCATACAGTGGAACCCCCCCACAAGTGACCCCATTTTGCAAACTACACCCTTCAGGGAATTCATCAAGGGGTATAGTGTACATTTCAAACCCCCCGGGGTTTCACCAATTTTGATACAACTGAGCTGTGAAAATGAAAAATTAATTTTTTTTATTTTCACTGCCCAGTTGTACCACAATTGGTGAAACCCCTGGGGGTTTGAAATGTACACTATACCCCTAGATGAATTCCCTGAAGGGTGTAGTTTGCAAAATGGGGTCACTTGTGGGGGGGTTCCTAACTTTTAGCATCTTATGGTGCCTAGAAACCTACATGGTGCCTAAAAAATAATCTCATAAAAAGGAGGCTCCAAAATCAAGTAGGTGCTCCTTCTATTATGAAGCCTGTGGTTTGGTCACCGTGCACACTAGGGCCACATATAGGATATTTATGAAAACAAAAGAATTGGGGGAATCAATTTTTAGTCACATTTCTCTAGTAAAATCTACTGTATTCGTTAGAAAAATGTATTAAATTTGAAACTCTGCAAAAAAAATGAAATTTTGAAATTTCACCTACACTTTGTTTTAATTCCTGTGAAACACCTAAAGGGTTAACAAACTTCCAAAATGCTGTTTTGAATACTGTGAGGGGTGCAGTTTTTGAAATGGCATCATTTATGGGGGTGTCTCACATACAAGTCCCTCAAAGTCACATCAGAACTGAACTGGTCCCTAAAAAAATCAGTGTTTGAAATTTTCTTGAAAATTTGAGAATTTGCTATTCATATTTTACGCCTCCTAGTGTCCAAAAAAATGAAATGGAAGTTGAAATAATGATGGCAACATAAAGTAGACATATGGTCTATGTTAGTTATTAACTATTTTGAGTGGTATGATTATTTGTCTCACAAGCAGAAAATTTAACATTTTGCAAATCGCTAAATTTTCCATTTTTTCACGACATTTTGGTATTTTTCACAAAAAAACACAGACTGTATCGACCCAAATTTACCACTAATTTGAAGTACAATGTGTCACGAAAAAACAATCTCAAAATCACTGGGATAAGTAAAAGCAAAAAAAAGTTATCCCCACTTAAGTGAGACATGTCAGATTTGAAAAAAATGGCTCTGTCAGGAACGCAAAAACTAGCTCTGTCAGGAAGGGGTTAAGGGTCATTTTAACAAAATATATTAAGGACGTATTTTGAGAAAAGACCAGCATGGCACTTGCCAATAAAACAGTGCATTTGTCCAAATGTAGGCGAGTGACCTCCCATAAGGCCACTGTACTGTAGGCCTGCATTTGTGCACAATACCCTGATTGACTCAAGCTGCAATATGTATTTTAAGCGCTCTTCACTCAGTTTTGATATGTATCAAAATGAAATATGAAATAAGGTCAATCCATGTGGAGTGGTCCAGCCCTGGTTGCTGGACCATTTTTGAAGAAAAAAATAATAATTGTGTGTGATGACCCCTGTAAGTTAGCAGTCAGAAACCACCATTACTTTTTTCTTTATTTACCTTCATATGAAGATGGAGGACATTTTGTATCATGACTTATGCCAATTTTCAATGGTGCGGACATTGGAAGTAAATGCAATAGCTCAGTTCAGAAATGCCATAGAAAGCTTTGGGTAAAAATAGAGAAACTAAATATGGTGTAATGTTTCTTATTTATTCTGCTGGTAGGTATAAAACTCTAAGTAGTAATTTTACTAAGATGGTAGTTCTATTGAAGATGGGAAGATGAGATTCTATCTATTATTATTATTATTATTATTATTATTTTATTTATAAGGCGCCACAAGTGTTTCGCAGCGCCGTACAAAGGAACAATACAGGGAGACAAAACTTGGCATAACATTGAATAAATAACAAAAATACAGTACAAATAAAGAGCACCGCAGTTCAATACACATTACAGCTTAAATGTAAGTAGTGAGGACCCAATCAACATACAACTAGAGGCTTGAGGCCAATGATGGAGATGAGTATGAAGATGGTCACTGAGTGTTGGAGTAAAGGAGAGCTGTGAGTGAAATGTGAAGAGAAGTGGGCTTTGACAACAGGAGGGAAGAGGGCCCTACTCGGAGGAGTTTACAATCTAGTAGGAAGGGGAGACAGACAGATTACAAGAGGTGCAAGCAAGGGGGTGGTGGTTAGATAGCAGGATGTAAACAGGCAAGGGGTCGGAGAACCAGCTGGTTTATGCAGTGGAAGGGTACGCTTTGATGAATAGGTGAGTTTTCAGTGCCCGTTTGAAGCTTTGCAAGGTCGGGGAGAGTCTAATGGAGCGAGGGAGTGCGTTCCACTGAAGGGGTGCAGCACGGGCAAAGTCCTGTACTCTAGCATGGGAAGCAGTGATCAGGGTGGAGGAGAGACGACAGTCGTCAGCTGACCGTAGAGGGCGGGAGGGTGTATGAATGGAGATGAGGTTAGAGATATATGGAGCAATGGAATTAGAGATGGCCCTGTATGTGAGTGTGAGGTGTTTGAAGAGGATTCTGTAGGGGAATGGAAGCCAGTGCAGATTCTGTTGAAGGGGAGTAGCAGAGTTAGAGCGGCGGGAGAGGAAGATAAGCCTGGCTGCAGCATTGAGGACAGATTGGAGAGGAGCTAGTTGGGATTGAGCGAGGCCAGTGAGAAGAGCATTACAGTAGTCAAGCCGTGAGATGACTAATGAGTGGATGATCAGCTTAGTTGCACTCTGTGAGAGAAAGGGCCTGATGCGAGCAATGTTGCGTAACTGGAACCGGCAAGAATGGGCCAGGGCTTGGATGTGGGGTGCAAAGGAGAGGGAGGAGTCAAGAGTGACACCCAGTCACTCTTATTATCGTCTAGATAATAAAGCTGTCTATACACGGTGTGATTTTGGCTATTGATTTTGACTATATCATCAAAATCGCATAGCAAGTAAGTCAAAGTCCCACAGTGTTTAGCCGCATGTGATCCCGATGTACGGATCCGCGGCATCGGTATCGCATGGCTAACTAGACTGTGCAAGCAAGTTTATCTTGACTATTTCGCCTATAGAATGTATTTGGCCTAGGGCCACATAGCTAGATAGTGTAAAGCCGGTCATACACTACTGCGATGTATCACAGCAATGTATGGCCATCCGATCCCCCCCTGAGTCGTCTGGACCTTCCCGGACAGCAGGATCGCAAGCGATACATCGTACACGGTCTTTTCACATGCGATGTATCGCAAATGACCCGGTTCTCTCCCCCAGGTAGGGGGTCTGAGTCAGAGGGCCTGCTTGCAGGTCCGACCTATGGGTCACATCCCATGCGCATCGGATCAAATGTCAAGGTCAAACACATCCGATTTGGGCCGATTTCTCGTCCTGGTCCGTCGGAATCTGGTCAAATTGTCTCAAATCCGACTAGTGTATGGGGGCCTTTAATCAAGTGCAGTGAGCCAAAATCAAATAGCCAAAATCAGATTGGCTATGCTTTGAAATTTTCAATAAAAATTTTATAAAAAAAAAAAAAATCGGATTGGCTATTAGCCTGTATCTCACTGTGTGTACACACCACAGAATCTGATTGGTTGCTATGGACAACATCCCATCTTCAATAGAACTCATCCTATCTTAGTAAATTTACCCCTAAGACTAGTGTCTGACAATTAGATTTGTACAGTAGAACATACCTGTTAATTAATTGTGAAATAATTCTTAACATTATTTCGTGTCCATCACATCAGAGTTAATCTGAGGATAGGAAGCAGAGAACACATTGTTCATACCTGCAGTCTGGCAGCCCTGGAGTATGGTGATCCAAAACTAATTACTCACATGGGGATATTTGTAGCATCCGGCGATGATTCCCGCCACACTCTACCTAAGGGGATCAGTTTAACTAGCAACAATCCCTAGTATTACAGTGTGCTATATGGAGTTCTCTAGTATAAGGATTTAAGGAAAATGGTGAAGGGAGAAGTATATATAAGAAACTGTAAATAATTGTCATTTTGTTGTCTCATTATGCCTTGTACTGTCCCTAAATCTCTAAGTGGTTTACTTTCCATGTTTCTGTAATATCAGTCTGTGAATACCTGTAGTCATGCATCCACACTGTAACAGTGCTGCAGAACACTGATGTACTGTATTTATTACATGGTTGCCTACTTTATAGCTGCCCTCTCCGGGAGAGCGCAGCCAGTTCTGTGTGGCAGTGGGGGGGAGGGGCCTCTGACGGACGGAATAGAGGTGTGTATTGTATGTATGTATGTATGTATGTATGTATATATATATTATACATACTAACTAGAATTCAGTTGAAATGTATTATATAATACAATTACCAGTTATTTGCATGGTTGCCTTCTCTCCTGCATTCTACAGGAGACTCCCTGAAATAGCAGCAATCTCCCTCTCTCCCTGATTAGTCTAGCAATCTCCCTCATTTCACCTAGCCCACATTATGTAGCTGTTACATTTTTGGAAAATAAAAGGATAGAAGGATAGATGAACAATCCCTGACACGTACTAGTGACTCTTTACCAAGTATAATAGCTCCTACTAACTGCTTTGGGGCTCATCTCCATTTGGATATAAGTCATTTTAATAGATTCCTGTCAGATGTAGTAAAACACACCCACGCTTCTAGGTGCCACGGTCACAATATCTTCAAATATGGAACTAGACCCGCCCTTTGGGTGGAGCATGGCATGCCTCTTCAATGAATACTGTGCAAAATTCTACTACCAGCCATAATCTTCCTGAACAAGAAAAACAGATGTTGCCAAGCAACAGTATTGGGCGCTGGTATGGGGTGCGTGTGCGAAGCAGCTACTTATAGGGGTGAGCAATCCCTTACAAATTACATACAAAAAACAAAAAGGAAGTAGCGCTAGTAACACCAATGAACATTAATAATAGTAATGTTTAATGACATGAATTAAAAACAAATAGATAGTATAAAACCACAGGATCCGTTCCTATAAATGCCACCGCTGGAAATAATGGTTCCAATAGTATCCAAAGGAAGGTGTATAATGGGCACCAGTTAGTGGTATGCTGGTAATAGATGGATAGTTACCACAGTTGCCGTAATTGGGTCACCAGGAGGAATTGTTCCATTCGGAGTGCATGTCAGCACTATCTCTCCAATGCAGGTGAAGGTGCCAAAGTCCAATGGAAGTAATTTGCAGAGGTGCGCAGTAATGGCGCAAGTGGTGGCTGGTCCGGATCCAGTGAGATAAAAAGTGCTGGGTACAATGTCCAGGGCTCCTGACGCGTTTCCCTGCAACTAAGTGCAGCTTTGTCAAAGGAATAGCCATGTAGCTTGGAGGATGGTTTATATACCAGTCCCTGATTGGGAAATCAGCACATGTGTGACACTTTCATCACTATGTTCATTGGTGTGTTAATAAATCGTTTACAAAATCATTATAAAAAGAAAAAAGGAGAGAGCTGAACAAGAAGGCATTATAATAAACTTAAAAAAAACATAAATATATAAAATATATAGAGACAATGACTGATATTAACATCGTGTTTAGTAACACTTCCGGGATTCAGTAACCATAGAAATAAGTAAACAAACATCCCTAAGCCAATCACAGAGATGTAGACATTCCCCTGTGTATATGATGCGGTATCACATGACCCGCTCGTCCAATCAGTGTGGCGCTAAACAGTTTAGCCAGAGGGAGGCTGAGCAAGTATCTTGGCGTGCGTATCAAGCCTCATTGTGGGGCTGATAGATGGCCGGGGACCTCTCACAGCATATTCTCGCGTGAGCATTAGGAAAGCATATTAGGTGGCGCGATCACGTGACTCGATGACGCAGTCACGTGACTCGCGTTCCATTAAACAGGAAGTATTCCTCTATCTGCGTTCCAGAGCTCTCTATGGGAGCGGATTTCTGGTCAGATGTCATGGCACTTCGAATGAGAACTAATCATTGGCCGGGAGTCAACCACAATTATAACAGATATCTAAACAAATCACAAACATATAAATTGTAAAGTAATCAGGAGAATATTTTAAGCAGCATAATTCAGTACAATATAATCTAATAGATATAGAAAATAAATAAATATAATAGTAATAATAAAAATGGGAGAGAGACTCCCCTAGTGGTCAATGATAAGAATACAATTCATCAATATGTTCAATTAGATCTAATAATTCTGATATACGATATTGGGATGATAATAAATATGAGAAATAAATAATAAATAATCCATAATAAAAGTATATATCATACATAATGATAAACCCAAATAATGATAATAAGAATATACTAAAATGAATTAAATAAAAATGTAAAAATTATAATAAAAAAAAAAAAAATAATAATAATAAAAATGTAAAAAATAATAATAATAATAAATAAATAAAAATAATAATAATAATAAAAAATAATGATAAGAGCTAATGAATGATAAATAATAAGTAAATAATAATAAACATGAATATGAAAAATTGTAGCAGCTGATATGAACCCAAGGGCAGGCTAAATGACACTATTGAGTTCAACGGATTCGTTTAGGCCGTTTGGATATATCGAATTCATTTGATACATCCAAAATACTTCTCTCCTACAGAGTGTCTTAAACCGATCACCACCTCTTATGGTTTTCGGTATGTGTTCGACTCCTATTAGTCTGATTTTTGTTGGATCACTATCGTGAAAACGAAAAAAATGATTCGAAACACTATGTGTACAGAGTTTTTTGGTTATATTCCTGCGGTGCTCCAAAAACCTTTGTTTTAGTGGGCGGGTTGTACGCCCTACATATTTCTGTCCGCATTCGCAGATTAGAATGTAAATTACATAACTAGTATTACAGTTGATAAAACTTTTTATATCAAACATCTTATCTCCATCGATTTGGATCTGAGATGTTTTTCTCGCTGTGTGATTGCAAGTTATGCAACGATTAGCACCACATTGGAAAAATCCTTTTGGTTTAATCCCTAACCAGGGGGTAGTTGTTCTGGGGTCTGGTGTTTTATCAACCTGTTTAAGGAAGCTTGGGGCCAATAAATTTTTTAGTGATCGGTTTTTCCGAAAAATGAAAACTGGTTCTTCTGGTAAGAATCCACACAGAAGGTTATCCCCTTTTAGAATATTATGATTTTTCTTAATTATATTCCTGATTTTGTAACTAAAGTCATTAAATTTTGAAATAAAAGCTATTTCTCTTTTATCCTCTTTCTTCGAGGAAGCTTGAGGGATTTTGTTAAGGATGGTATCTCTTTCTATTTTTGATACTTCCACCAATGCTTTATCAACAATATATTTGGGATATTTGCATCGGTCAAATGCTTCACTCAGTGTTTTGGCTTGTCTTTCTTCCTGAAACTAGTTTTCAAAAGTAGGCAAATCTGGTTATATTATGTTTGGACTCTATTGACTATTGATTATCCTTGTATATGCTACATACAGTACTTGCCTACTCTCCCATAGTAGGCTGCACATGCACAGTCATCTACATTGAAGCAGCTATTGCCACCACCAGTCACGACAGTGACGTCCAGAGGCAGATCTTCCTGCCTATTGCCAGGGCCATAAGGAGGGCAGTGTGACTTAAGCCATCACACAGGGTGGAATGCTCTGAGGGAGGCACCCTTAATGACCCTGCATCTTGCTAGCAGTGCCAGCCAGTGTGTTCTTTGGGCAATCTGGTCACAAACCCTGCAAGCTGTACAGAGGCACCAAGTATCTCTAGGATGCTCGGAGCCATGCAGAAGTAAACTGATGATGCCGGAACTGGTCACAGACCCCAATGGACACAGCCTTATGATGGTATGCACTATGAAGGGTGGGCAGTGGCTGCACAGGGAGAATTACCACCAGGTTACGGAGCTGCCTAATACCCCTAGCCACTATATAGCAGCACGGCCACACATCAACAGGGAGAAAGCAGAAACTGCTGCTGCTGACCCTTTTAAGATGACCCCCCCATGGCTTGCTAGGCATGGTCATCAATACAATGAATGCTATAAAAGATAAGAAATACTTGATATTCAAAAGAAATTGCCCTGTGGTGTCAGGGACTATAGTATATAAGAAGTTCCTGCTCCATATAATCAGATGGATTGCATATATGCTACTGGTATAACAGAAAAGAGCACTTGTGGAACCAAATCACTCTCCCTCTCTCGTCTAGCAATCTCCCTCATGTCACCTAGCCCACATTACACTGTTACATTTTGGGGGGAAAAAAGGAATGAGAGACCGGTACATTTACAGTGAATCACAGGGCCATCTCTAATTCCATTGCTCCATATATCTCTAACCTCATCTCCATTCATACACCCTCCCGCCCTCTACGGTCAGCTGACGACTGTCGTCTCTCCTCCACTCTGATCACTGCTTCCCATGCTAGAGTACAGGACTTTGCCCGTGCTGCACCCCTTCAGTGGAACGCACTCCCTCGCTCCATTAGACTCTCCCCGACCTTGCAAAGCTTCAAACGGGCACTGAAAACTCACCTATTCATCAAAGCGTACACTTCCCCTGCATAAACCAGCTGGTTCTCCGACCCCTTGCCTGTTTACATCCTGCTATCTAACCACCACCCCCTCGCTTGCACCTTTTGTAATCTGTCTGTCTCCCCTTCCTACTAGATTGTAAGCTCCTCCGAGTAGGGCCCTCTTCCCTCCTGTTGTCAAAGCCCACTTCTCTTCACATTTCACTCACAGCTCTCCTTTACTCCAACATTCAGTGACCATCTTCATACTCATCTCCATCATTGGCCTCAAGCCTCTAGTTGTATGTTGATTGGGTCCTCACTACTTACATTTAAGCTGTAATGTGTATTGAACTGTGGTGCTCTTTATTTGTACTGTATTTTTGTTATTTATTCAATGTTATGCCAAGTTTTGTCTCCCTGTATTGTTCCTTTGTACGGCGCTGCGAAACACTTGTGGCGCCTTATAAATAAAACTATAATAATAATAATAATAATCATCAGCACAATTTCCCAGCACTTTACCAAGTATAGTATCTCTTACTAACTGCTTTGGGGCTCATCTACATTTGTATATAAGTCATTTTAGAAGATTACTCTAAGATGTAGCAGTACACAGCCACGCTACTAGGTGCCACGTTCACAATCTCTCCATATATGGAACTAGACACGCCCTTTGGGTGGAGCACGACAAGCCCCCTCAATGGGGCGCGTTTCAAAATTCAACTACCAACTATAACCTCCCTGAAACTAGTTTTCAAAAGTAGGTCAGTATGGTTTATGAGCAGTTACATGGATTTTACTTCTCCTCAAGTCATTGCTGTCTGTTTGCCCTAGTTGTCATCCAGGCCTTGGCAAAAAAAAAACCACAATAAGCCGAGTTGTCTATTTTTATGACCTTGTACATTGAAGAGAACATATCTCGGGACACAGTCATAGCTAATACACAGAACCCAGGTGACCTAGAAAATGCCAATAATAATAAATAACTGAGGTATAAAGCCTTCATGAAAAAGGAAGCCAGAATTACAGTATGTATTTAGTAAAACTTTCTTCAAGCCAGTCAATTAAAGTACAGTAGAAGGGCAAAATCGCTCTATCTCAGCCTCCAAAAAATAAATGTAGGTTTCTTAAAACTATTACTGTATAATAAATGTTTAAAATAACATTTATATAACAAAGTTTAGCTGCACTCAAGAGCAGAAGATTACATCCTGTGATTACTGCCAGGAACTGAGTACTGTTTAAGTTTAGATCTCAAATCGTCATATATTGTCAATCCATCAGGCCAAAATGTGTCTAAATGTCTTCCTGACTGAGGGAAGATCAATATCTCAATGATAATGTGCCTGCATTTTGAAAGAGTTCCATGAAATGAACTTTGCAGCCTGCATTTCTAACTTTCTAAATAATAAGACTCTGGACGTCCGTTCCAATGTCCATAGATTTTTGCTGACCAGAGTGCAGCACAAATTCTCCATGGGTTTCCAGGAGTTTTGGTGAACGCACGGTAGTTGAAAATTGCTCAATTGTGGAAACCTCAACACTGTGTCTAATCAAGCCCGTAGTAGACCCCCAGCTCCAGAATGTTATTAAAAGTGACCAGAACTATATACAGATATACCCACACTTATTTATCCCATACTTGCCTACTTTTGAAAACTAGTTTCAGGGAGATTATAATTGGTAGTAGAATTTGGCAAAGCACCCCATCGAGGGGGCATCTCATGGCCATCCAAAGGGCATCTAGTTCCATGGAGAGATTGTGGAAAGAGAATGTGCACGTTGCACCTAGTAGGGTGGGTGTGTACTGCTACATCTGAGAGGAATCTTTTAAAATGACTTATATCCAAATGCAGATGAGCCCCAAAGTAGTTAGTAAGAGATACTACACTTGCTAAAGTGCTGGGAAATGGCGCTGATGATTCAATGTAAATGTATCTATCTCTGATCCCTTTTCCCCAAAAATGTAAGAGTGTAATGTGGGCTAGGTGACATGAGGGAGATTGCTAGACTAATGAGGGAGAGAGGGAGATTGCTGCTATTTCAGGGAGTCTCCTGCAGAATGCAGGAGAGTAGGCAACTATGATTCATCGTTTGCCAATCACCAGTAGAGATTGGCGCAAACCCGTCGCAATGTGCGTGCATGTAATTTGCTCCTGCTCAGTCGGCAGTGTTGAGTCATATCATGACATTACACGCGCTGTGCCACAATGAACAAAAAAAACTTTATTCCATCACCCACCACCAATGCAATAAATCTACAGCAGCTGCAATAAAGTTACAGGCCAAAATTGCTAATTAGAATTTAGATGCCCAGCGTACCCAGTGCCCATAGGCTTGTTAGCTGCTCCTAGGCATTTGCCTATACATCCTATGCATGGGGCAGTATGCGGTCCCTGGGTCAACAATTTCAAGGTCAACCACTAATGGTCAACAGTTGACCATTCTAAGGTCAGCACCTTAGAATGGTCAACATACCTAAGTTCGACATTGAAAGAAGGTCAACGCAAGCTTGATGGCAACATGGACATGGTCGACATGAGTTTGTCTTGTTTTTTTTTTTAAAGGCGGTTATTAATACTTGTGGGCATAGCATGATAATATAATAGTGTGCCGAGTGTAAGGAGGCACCGTGCCCAAAGCATGACGACCGCACTGTACAGTTATACGGTGTCCATGTCAAAATAGACAAAAAGAAAATACTCCTGTCGACACTATTCAGGTCCACCATGTCCATGTTGACCTAAAGTATGTGTTGCCCTTCGGTCAATGTTGACCTAGGGTGTGTCGACCATTCTTAGGTTAGGGGGGAGCGGCGTGGCCAGTGTGGGGCGGCAGGGGTGGTGCAGGGGTAGCGGAGGGAATCCCATATACTTCTATGAGGTATCGCCAGCTTCTGCTGCCAACACCCCCCGCAGCGATAACCTGGCGTACGGATTTTAGTGCAAACAAACCCGGGAAAATCGGTGCGTGTATGGGCACCTTTACACAGGTTCTGTACTGTAGCAGATTAAAATCAGGGAAATGCAGGCTTGCAGTCAGCCAACCACAGAACCTGTGTCATTCAGGAGTATGGAAAGCCTCTTCTTTCCGATACCAGAGAATAACTAAGGTCTTTACAGCGTGTGATGTTTTTATTTTTTATTTTTTTTATTTTTTATTTACATTTCAAATGTTCTTCTCGGCTGAAGGTGTTTCTTGCTATGGGATGTGTATTTGGGGGGAGGGGATAGATCACCCAGTGACACAGACCATTGCTGGTTGCTAAGCGTCCAATCTCCGAGGTTTGTGTTTGTTCATCTCTGCTTGCATTGTGTTGTACCTTGGATATGCTAGAGAAATTACTTTTGCAAACAAAAGTTAAGGACAGAACTTACAGAGACAGAGGAAAACATCTTCTAACGCTTTGTGGGTTATTCTGATTGAGACGGACAGCTGCGTGTGCGGACGGAGAGCCGATGTTGTGTTTGCACGCATGTGCAGAGGTGTTCCTGCGCATGTGCGAATGCCTTGCACGCCCGAACACGGAGTGAATTCCGTGCGGAAAATGATCGTACGGAACCATCCGGGCAGGGGGTGGAGAGGGGCGTGAAGGGCTGTTTGGGCTCATTACCATATGCGTACGCCCCACGTTTCATGGGCGTTCCCTTGAAAATGCTGGGCGTACGTATGGTAATCCGGCCGTGACGCACGTGTGGGGGGCGGACATATGACCTAGCCGGATGTCAGCTGCCCGCCCATATCCCTGCTTTCATACGGAAAATTGTCCGAGAGGTCTGGAGCACTCATGGCTGCCTGACCGCTCGGTCCATCATTCGATGGTCGGAGACCATCGGAGGATATGGGAGGGTCACACAGGTCAGCAAGTGGGTGTTCACATACACTCGCGGTCCACTCGCTTGGCGTCCTACCGCATTCGGACGGCGTGAGCGATCCGTACGATAGGCGGGGTTAAGAACACTAGGTGCCCATCCGAAATACGCGTCCGTCCGACTCAGTCAGAATAAGGGCTTTAGTTTTTTCACATTACCTTTTAAATACAAAAATACTGTTCCCATTTCGTGTCCATGTGGATGGTTCAAGTATGAAAACGTTAAAAAAAATCATATTGACCTTTTCCTGTGTCGACCTTGACATTGTCAGCCATCCGGATACTGTGTAGGTCTATGGTGGAATATAAAACACAATAGGCATATACTGTAAATGACAAAGGTATGCGTTGGACAATCTTATCACTATTGTCCTGTAGTGGTTGCTCAGCAACAGAGTGTTCTTTGTACATCGGAGTGTTCAGTATCATGGTTAGAATACTTTCAATGACTACTTATGGAACCTTGGACATTTATTTATCTATCCTGACGTGCATCAGTGTGATAAGGAATATCCTACTGTAACCAGCTAACAGGGGCGGATTGGGATTGAAAACCAGCCCGGGAAATTTATGGAAGCAGCCCTGTTGGAGGCGGGGTCTGCTGAGGGGGTGGGGCCTGTTATAGGAGGTGGGATCCATACTAATATGGTCTGATTACAAGTTGGAGCCTTCCTTGTATCTTTTGCTGCAGTTTCATCTGCAACTTTGGGCCTTATTCTAGTTCACTCTTTCTGACAAAATCCTTCTTGGATGGACAAAACCATGTGCACTGCAGGTGGGGCAGATGTTACTTGTGCAGAGAGAATTAGATTTGGGTGGGGTTTTACTTCAAAGTGAGATCTATATTGCAGTGCAAAAATAAAGCAGTCAGTATTTACCCTGCAAAGAAACAAAATACCTCACCCAAATCTAATTCTCTCTGCACATTTTACATCTGCCCCCCTGCAGTGCACATGGTTTTGTCCATCTAAGAAGGAATTTGTCAGAAAGAGTGAACTAGAATAAAGCCCTTTATGCTGATGCTGCTACAGTGTTATTCCCTGGTGTATATCCTTCCGTCCAAAAATGGAAGGACTGAAACACCCAGTGTGTACAGCCACAGTAATCATGCATCTTTAGAAGCTATCATCAGAGACACCATTGGAACTTTCACCTGCCCTATACTATGTGCAGTTCATCCATCTCAGTATGACCCCAATGTGAGCAATTCAGCACCTCTGTAAGACACCACTTTCAGCAACTTGCCCACATGAATCCACTAAGACACCCATACTAGGTAACATAATAGCCAACTCCCTTTAGCCGCCTAGGAAACCATAACACAGTTCTAATAAACTTGTAAGTGTGTGCGTCTCTGCAACTCTGTACAAACACCATCAGGATGCATGGGCAGTGCAACTCAGACATACGTACAGATTAAATACATTTAACAACAGCAAAAAAAAAACACATTCGCCCTCAAACAAACCAATAAAAAGCATTGGCCCCACAGGAAAATACACAAACACACTGACCCTTGAAAAAAATTGGCAACCACAGAAAACAATAATATGCATTGGTGGACCCAACAGGGAAAAAGCAACATTAAACATTAGCCCCCACAGAAATAAAATGCAAGCACATTGGGCACCATCATGAGAAAAATAAAATGGGGTGGAAAGTATATGGCCCAGGGTTCTGTCTCTAGGATGCCTTTGAGTAGGATGTGCAGTGGATGTAGCTGGGACAGGTGGGAGACATGTTGAGTAAGTCGGGTTAGACTGTTTTGCAGCTATGTGCTGCAGGCAGGGCCAGGGTGGTGGTTAGGGTGAGTACTGTACGGTGAGGCCTGGAGAAGAGCAGGCTGGAAGTTGTAGTGGGAAGCAGGGTTAGGCTGGGGTAGTGGTAGTGTGCATAAGGGGGCTGGCTGAGAGCAGTAGTTGACAGAATAGGCATTTTGTAGTAGTAGTGGTAATGTGGATAAGGGGACAGGCTGAGACCAGTAGTGGAAAGCAGGGGCAGGCTGGAAAAGTGGTAGTGTTTATAGGGGGACAGGCTGGGAACAGCAGTGTGAAGCAGAGGCATTTTGTAGTAGTAGTAGTGTGGATAAGGGGACAGGCTGGAAGCAGTAGTGTGGAAAGCAGGGGGGCACCTGAGAGCAGTAGTGGGAAGCAGGGGCAGGCTGAAGTAGTTGTAGTGTGGGTAGGGGGACAGGCTGAGAGCAGTAATGGGAAACAGGGCAAAATAGTATAGGAGTGACATGCACAGGTGATTCTGCACAGGTGACAGCTGATAGAGTCAGGAGCTTCTAGTTTGCTAACTGCTGTGAATATGAGCCCAGCTGTGCAATGTCTGGGGGTGCTGCCCATACACATTGCAAACCCTGGCTCTGGGTTAGAGGTTTGCAGCATGGTATTTGTATTTAGGCTGAAGGGTTGTGTATGGCTGGTGTTAGGCTGTAGTGGGATTGTGCATGGCTGGGGTCAGGCTGTGGTGGAGTGTATAGTTAGAGTTATGCTGTGGGGAGGGGGTGTATGGTTAGAGTTATGCTGTGGGGAGGGGGGGGTGTATGGTTAGAGTTATGCTGTGGGGAGGGGGGGGGGTGTATGGTTAGAGTTATGCTGTGGGGAGGGGGGGGTGTTTGGCTATGGTTAGACCGCAGTGGAGGGGGGGGGGGGTATAGTTAAAGTAATCATGTGAGAAGAGGGAGTTTTTATTTAAGATCTACAGCAATGGGGTTGTTTATGACTATGATTAGGCTGTGGAGGTGGGGTGTTTGTTATCCTGCGGGGGTGGAGTGTGTGTACAGTTAGAGATATACTACGGGGGGCTGTATGGTTAGAGAAACAGTATACTGCAGGGTTCCTATGGCCAGGGTTAGGCTGCGGTGGAGTTGTGTATAGCTAGATCTAGGCTGCGATTAGGGGGTGTATGGCTCGGGTTAGGCTGCAGTAAGGGGGTGTATGGATAGGGTTAGGCTGTGGGGGGGGGGGTGTATAGCTAGGATTAGGATGCATTGGGTTTGTGTTTGGCTAGGGTTAGGTAGGCTGCAGTGCGGGGGGTGGAGTGTATAGCTAGGCTGCAGGGATGGTATGGTAAGAGGTTATGCTAGTGCAAGGAGAGGAGGTTTGTATGGTTAGTGTTATGGTGTGGGGGGGTATGGATAGTTATTCTGTGGGTGCTTGTATGGAAAGAGTTATCCTTGGGGGGGGGCAAGGGATTGGGGGTTTTGTGTATTTTTGGGGGGAGGGGGGGGGAGTGCCTACTAACCTGACCTTCCAGTGCTTGAAAGGATGCTTTTGGAGCAGATGCTCTCGACCAGATTCACCTCGATGCTGTGGATTCCTCCAGCGGAGACCTCGGTTCCCAGGATTCCTGCCATGCAGCCTTCTATTGCACTTCCCTCTGCTTGTTATGTTGTGGCAGCGGCAGAAGATGCTAGGACCCGCTGTCCTTCTGGACCACTGGTTGGCGCTGGAGCCATGCTACTCCCTTCCGATGCCCTGTGCACATTTCTCTCCTACAGCAGGGGCAGGCTGACAGCCTTCTGACAGAGACACAGGTGGTGGCTTGCGTGCGGCTCGGGCTAAGACAAATGATGCACAGATTACAAATGATGCATAGCAGTATGGAAGAAGACAGCAGAACTCAAGACACGGGTGTAAACGATATGTCTATATTCAAATCAACATCCAAACGTCTCTGCTGACCAACGTTTTAGGGCCAAACATGCCCCTTGTTAGGGTGAGAGCCCAAAGAGGCATGTTTGGCCCTGAAACGTTGCTCAGCTGAGACTTTGGATGTTGATTTGAATATACAGCGCCCCCCTCCCCGCCGGTGCCATATCCCCCTCGCATGTGTCACAAAGACTCACATGTCCCGCTGGTGGAGAAATCATTTGATGGTCGGCGACCATCAAATTATTTCTTCAAGCGACGCAAATATAAGTCAGTGGAGACTGACTAATATTTGCTTCCATTCTGCGACGACAGGGCGTGCGGCTGACTACACTCACTATATCACTACCTGCCTACAAATTCTGTGACCTATATCCAGCTAATAAGTCCATGTACAGGGTGAGAGGCAACACCGGGGGTCAATAAAACACATGGTAAGGGTAAGGGAGCAGCACAAAGGGATGAGGAGCCAGGCACACAGGGGTGAGGGAAAGGGGGCAGGCACACAGGGATGAGGGTAATATGCAGCAGAGGGATGAGGTGGCAGGGAAAAAGGGACAAGGGTAAATGAGGGTGAGGGTAAGGGGACAGGTGCACAGGGATGAGTGCAAGAGGCAACAGAGGGGTGAGGTGGCAGGCACAAGGAGGTGAGAGTAAGGGTGAAGGCATACAGGGGTCACGGTAAGCGGGCAGCAGATTGATAAAGTGGCAGACACATAGGGTAAGGGGGCGGGAGCACAGGGGTCAGGGTAAAGGGGCAGCAGAGGGGTGAGGTGGCAGGCACACAGGGTGAGGGTAAAGGGGCAGGCACACAGGGTGATGGTTAGGGGCCAGGCACACAGGGGTCAGGGTAAGGGGGCAGCAGAGTGGTCAGTGTGAGGTGGGGTCAGGGTAAAGGGGTGAGGAGGCAGGCACACGGCATTAGTACAAGAGAGGAGAGAAAGACATAGAGAGTGGTACCTTTCTCATTAGTCCCACTCCCTACTTCTTCTCAATAGCTCAAAGAAGGACAAAATCAACATTTAGGGGACTGGAGCACATTCTCTCTCCCCATGCAGCACCGCTGCATCGGCACCCTCCCTGCTCCCCAGCGCGGGTGTACACGCTGCCCAGCTGGCTGACTAGCTACTCAGCTCCCTGCATCATCTCCCCCCCCCCCCCCCCCCTTACCCAGCGCCGATGTACACGCTGCCCGGCTTGCTGACAGGCAGCCACTTAGCTCCCTGTATTATCCTACCCTTGCCTCCGATGTAGGCGCTGCCTGGCCTGCTGACTAGCCGCATGGGCAGCCGCTCAGCTCCTTCCACTCACCCACTCCCGGCAGTAGCTCCTTTAACACTGCCCAGCTTTCATGAAAAAAAAAGACATGCGGCTGTCAAGATGTGGCGGCGGCACCCCTATGACAGCACTGCGGTGCACAGTTTGAGAACAAGTAACTGTCATACACATTCAAAGAGCCGCGGGAGGAGCTGCGTATGGCCGCGCATGCGCAGCAGCCCTCCCGCGACCATTTTGACATCTGTCAAAGTTACGGCTGGCCGCGGCCATGTTTACTGTTGGCAAGGTGCTGGGCTGCGGCCGCAAACCGCTGAGATCGCGGTCAGGAGGCGGTTCGCGGCCCAGCCAGAGGGGAAGGCGGCCACTTCATGTCACTTACGGGCCGGCCCACCGGGAAATGGCCCGGTTTCCCGGTGGGCCAATCCGCCCCTGCCAGCTAATAAATCAGCACTATAATAAGTCAAAATAAATGGTCTGGTTAAATAAATGGACATTTTTGTTATAAAGATAAGTCTGTACGTTTTTGCCAGTACAAACATGATTGTGTATGCAATATAATACTAATATGCCACATACTAGACAAAGGGGGGTATTTAATCCATGGTCACGACTGTCGGTCCGTCCTGACAGCCGTGACCCTGGCCCGTTGCAGTTTTCCTTGACTGCATATCGGCAGGAGGGATTCAATGTCCCGCCTACCAATCTGCAAAAATGGGGCGTGACCGCGAGATACGGCCATGGATTGTCGAGATATGGCCGTGATCTGAACAATTCACGGCCTTTCGGGTCCGTTCTGACAAGATGCTTGTTCAGTGCTGTCGGGAAAGAAGTAGATTGTGATTGGTTACACATATCAACATCCCAATTTATTAAAAACCTATGGGTTTGCCAGATTTGTTACTCTTGTACTGATGTCTGAATTCATGTTGCAAATGATTAACCCCTTGATATTCAGTATCTTGGACTCTGGGATGTGCTTTGTTGTCAATGATAAATTGTTCTGAAACGTGATAACTTACATGTAAACCCAATGAAGTAGTGTCTAGCCCGTATGATTTCAGAATAACCCTGCAGTCGTTATTGATCTAACTCATGGCCAGCTTACTGTGTTACCTATCTAAGTCTGTGGTGGTATTTTGGTCTCGTCTTCTTGCCCATGGTCCTCCTTTGAGGCTTTTATCCCTGCAATATCCGAGCAATGAGAAGATGCCTCTCTCCCCTTGTGCAGACTTCCAGCTCATTTCACTTGTAAATGTCAACCTTAAATTACATACGTAGTAAGATATTTGTATACACTCTTACATAACTGTCCTTATGCAGATATTTCCTGAAGTCCAGTAACACAGGAGCATCTCCCCGATATCTGTCAGAATGTAGCGGATAATCCATTTAATCTGACATCAAGAAGTCAGTGGGTGCATTGGCTTTATTCATGTGCGCCCTAGTGTGAGTAGATTATAGTGAGAATGATGACTTCCTGTCCACTGTCCAGGGCAGGGGTCAAAACAAATGTTTTCATTAACGACAGCAGCACAGAGTATAACAGCAGCAGGTGGAGGTGAGACATAGGGGGTTATTCTAGTTGAATGGAGGGGGAGGCGGGTGGGCGTTCATTCAACGGGAGGGGTTTGGTGGACTCGCAAGGCTGTGAATTCACAGCCTTGCGAGTCCACCAAACCCCTCCTGGCGATGAACGCCCACCCGCCTCCCCCTCCATTCGTATGCCTCGGGTAACCGCCCACATCTTTCGATGGTCGCTGACCATTGAAAGATGTGGTGCGTGCACACATATAAAAGTGACTTTTAAGTCACTTACATATGCGTGCAGGCTGGCACGGATATGGGCTGGCAGCTGACATCCTGTGATGTCAGCTACCCACCCCCCACACCAGTGTCACTGCCTCATTACTATGAGAACGCCCAGTGTTCTCATGGGAGCGGCCATGGAGCACTGGGCGTTCCCATATGGTAATGGGGCAGCCCGGCGCCCCCCGCCCTTCTCTGCCCCCCCCTCATAGCCACACATTACAGTGACACACAAGCAGTGTTGGTGGTCCTTGCCTAAAAGCCAGAACAGAACACCCCCCTCCTGGTGCAAGCGCTCACCTGCACCAAACTGTCCTCTCCCACTGCTGCTGCTCTGGTCCTAATGTCATGGTGGTCTGGGTCACAGTTGAGGTTGACAGGCTCCGTGGCCAGCGGCTGGCTTCTGGCAGGCAGCCTAGGGCTAAGCATTATGTTATGGGCATCGTTAAAGCCTGTGCTGAGCATGGATGGCAAAGAAGGGGGCAGCAGGGCTTGAAAGGGGAAAGAAGCTGCCTAGATTACTGACACTTGCATGTGGGGGGGGGGGGGGGGCATTTTGGGATGAGGAAGACTGCAGGATGGGAGAGTGGCACACATTAGACATTATGACAAGGAGCTCTGTGTTCCCTTAAATCCAGTGCCCTGTGCGTTCCCCCCCTAGCCTACTCCCTCCCTAGTTGCAGCAATGTCCAGGTCCTGACTATATAGAACAAGGAATATATTGAAATATGCTGATTACCTAGCACTCTGCATTTCCAAGGCACACGCCTCAGTGCCCAGTGTCATCAGAGAATTTGACACATTTGGCTCCCTGAGTAATCTCAAAGTAATATAATATGAATCTGTTATCCTGAATATTATCATCTGACTCCACTAAAACATAATATAAGATCTGAATGGAAGAATGGTTTCATTACAAACCCTATCACAGTTTATCAGTTACATTCTCAGCTCCTGCACATCCAATTTAAAGCCTTCATAAAGCCTTCTTCCTTGCTCCTCCAATTTAAGTCTTATAAATTCTCTTGGCTAGGGCGAATTACTATCCCAAAAATGGTATCCGGATGCGAAGTCAACATGGTCTAGATCAGGGGTCAGGGAACTTTTATACCTTTTACCGCAAAATTGTAATACACACTGTACACCAGAAATGGATGATATATCCTGCTAGTATGGTACACAGCCTGGCAGCCATTGATGATGATGATGATGATTACCATGTATGGCTGTGTGTGGTACAGCCATTGATAATGTGACACCCAGGTAACTATTAGTGTCAGTATTTCAAGATGATATAGCAACAGTCTGTGCAATGTTTTCCCCTAGACTAGAGATGGGTATACCTTGACAGGAGCCTATAACCAGGCAACTCAGGAAACTCAGCGGCAGTACAGACTGCGCACTGCTGAGGTGGTGCAGCAACTAGTCCACTCTACTAAAGAAGCGGGCGAACTTGGAGGCGTCACGCAGAGAAGGGTGTTATACACAAGGGCCTGATGCACTGCACTGCGTCAGGTCCTTGTACACTACAGTACTGCAACACACACAGCCGGGCATGCATATAGAATCTATATATAGATTCATATACATGCCCGACTGTGTCTCGGCAGTGCGACCGTCCATTTATCCCAGGAATTTCATTTTTACCCCATTTGGGGTCATTTACCCCTGTTCCCTGACCACTGGTCTAGATAGACAATCAATAGGTTGACACCAAAAAGTTTACATGCACAAGGTCGGCATTGCCAAAAGACTGACTTTCACAACGGTCAACACATCAAAAGTTTGAGACTAGTTTTTTTTTAAAACGTTTAAATGTTTTCTGGATATTTTAACATCCATGTGGACTTTGGTTGGGCATGATAACGTCTGCTGAGTGCAGTAGGTAGGGGAGTGAGGTGCCTGGCCCGAAGCATAGCAAGCTAATTGGTGTCAGAGTGCTCAGGTGTCAACATCAACAACCTTTTTCTTGTGCTGATGTTTTTTTGTGACCTTGCGCATGATGACCTGCATGTCCATGTCGACTTTTTGGTGTGGACCTATGGACTGTCTAGAGACTGTCGAACATTTAGTCCAGAATCCCCAAAACTTAATAACCAATCCTATGATATTGTACTACTCTCAATCATTCCCAACTGTGGCCCTCAAGGCCCTCAAAGCACACTAACAGTGCAGTTATCCAGGCACAATATGTTGTAAATGAGAGGAAGGTAATAAAGAAAATGACTTCAGTGGCCCTCCCTCCCAATGGCCGGGCAACGCCTCAGTTTTCCAGGGCACTCCTACCCTGTTTCCCTGATAATAAGACCTACCCCAATAATAAGCCCTACCCTTATTTCTGGACAACGGTCCAAAATAAGCCCTACCCCGAAAATAAGCCCTAGCTTAATCCCCATTTTGCCCAGTCCCTGTGCTAAACTCCCAGCTCCGCTAACCCCCCCCACCCACCCGCATGAAATGGATGCTGCTGCTACGGTAGCAGCCCTGGTACCGCTGAAGCCTCTGCTCGCATCAGCGGTCCCAGGGATGCATTGTGCATGTGACGTCCCTGCACACCTCAAGGACTGAGTGGCGTCTGTTCACAGACGTAGCGGAGTGACAGAGCGGCGGCGGAGGAGAGGCTGAGTGGCTAAAAAATGCAGAAGGAAAGGAAAGCGGCAGTTGTTCTTAAAGTATAAGGTAGCATGATGTAGCTAAAAGAAGGACTGAGGAGCTAAAATAAGCCCTACCCCAAAAATAAGCCCTTTGGTGTTTTTGGACTGAAAAAAAAAAATAAGACAGTGTCTTATTATCGGGGAAACACGGTAGAAAAACGCCCGTTACCCGTCAGCCACTTTGTGAATGGCCGCCGATTGCTAGACATTGCTGGCTGTGAGCGCAAGGACGGCTTGGGCACGTGTTGAACATGCGCATGCGCAGTTGTTCAATAATCCCTTGGCCTGCGAATTCGCAGGCCGAGTGAATGGGTCTGAATCGGGCCCAATGTACTGACATGGTCCCAGCTTCAAAACTTACAGACTAAATTGACAGAACGTAACACATCTGGAAATAAAAAAAACTCAATTTACACCATTTCAGCACATCATGGATCATAAATGCATAGTATCATGTTGTATTTTTTGTTACTTTTATAAATGACTGTTTTGCGGTTTCATATAACTTATGAACTGGGGTTAAAACAGGTTGAGGAAACTATATCTTTTTTGAAAGTTTTTTGTCGTTTGTTTGTAAAAGGCAGTGTTCAACATTCAAATGCAGGGCTGCCATCATAAATTGTAGGGTGCAGGTCTGACAAAATAGGCAGGCCCTCCCCCCGCCCTTCCACCCACTTTCTTCAGACTTATGCTCTGTGTTTCTGCAGCTACAACCCAGCTCCAGCCAGCCCCCTTTTCTGCCTCTCCAACTCCAGCAAGCCCCCTTCCATCTTTCTACCCCCAGGTCCCCTTCTGTGTGTCTAGTTCCAGCCAGAACCCTTTATTTCTCTCCAGCCAGCACACTTCTCTGTCTCTCCGGCCAGCTCCGGTTTCTCTCCAACCAGAACCCTTATCTGTCTCTCCAGCCAGCTCCCTTTTCTCCCTATCCAGCACCCTTCTCTGTCTCTCCGGCCAGCTCCCATTTCTCTCCAACCAGAACCCTTATCTGTCTCTCCAGCCAGCACCCTTCTCTGTTTCTCCAGCCCGCACCCTTCTTTGTCTCTCCAGCCAGCACCCTTCTCTGTCTCTCCAGCCAGCTCCCAAAGAAAAATATCCACATTCAAATACTCTTCCACCAACACTTGTCAAGTACCAAGAAAAAGCATCCCTGTTTATTGACCTCTTTTTTTTACCATTTTCCTCATTTGGTTTGGTGCAGTTAGAACTGAGAAACCGCAGGGTACTGACAAAGCTGCAAACTTGTGTTTCTTTTTAAAATGCACAAGAAACCTATGTGTACTGTAGGCTTATTTAGAATTACATTATTATTTTTACTTGGAATATTTGTTTACTTGATAATTTTTAGAAATATCCAAAAAATCTGATTTAATTTAAAAAAAAAATCTTGATATTTTTTTTGCACACCTTGTCTATGCGCCATATGGCACGAGACTCCCAGCACAACTGAAATACTCCAAGAGGTCTAGCGCACCATATGTTTCTTTAAATGTTGCATCTTATTCACATCGCAGATGCAGCAAAACACAGCTCACAGTGTACTAGAGATGTTGGGCTGCGATCTTAACTGCACAGGAAATAGATTTAAACCCATACAAAGATGCAGATGAAAGGCAGCAAATAAATGCTGCTGCAGCTGCATTGTGGCATAATACACATAGAAACATAGAAACATAGAATTTGACGGCAGATAAGAACCACTTGGCCCATCTAGTCTGCCCCTTTTTTTAAACATGTTACCTCAAACCATATTTGATCCTTATTTTTTTGTAAGGATATCAATATGCTTGTCCCAAGCATGTTTAAATCATTCTACTGTATTTGCCTCTACCACCTCTGATGGGAGGCTATTCCACTTATCTACTACTCTTTCTGTGAAAAAATTCTTCCTCACATTTCCCCTGAATCTTCCTCCCACTAGTGTCAGAGCATGTCCTCGTGTTCTGCTGCTCCTCTTCCTGTGAAGAATGTCTCCCACCTGTACCTTGTTAAAGCCCTTGATATATTTGAAAGTTTCTATCATGTCCCCCTTTCCCTTCTCTGCTCTAAAGTATACATATTAAGATCTTTTAGTCTTTCCTGGTACGTTTTGTGATGTAGGCCATGCACCATTTTAGTTGCTCTTCTTTGTACAGTCTCTAATGGATTTATATCCATTAGAGACTGTACAAAGAAGAGCAACACAGATTCAGACTCAGTCATGCGTAGAATATCGCACATCAAATTGATCATTGCAATCTAGTAAGGAGTGTAGCTTGGCCTAGTCTCCCAGGACCTGGTGCACATAGAGCAGCGGTTCTCAAACTGTGGGTCCTGACCCCAAAGTGGATCCCGACCTTCTCAGCATGGGGTCGTGACCATGTTGCTGACCATCGGGCTGATGACTTTTCTGATCTCAGTCAGTGATTTGAAGGAGTCTGAAAAATCTGTTGGATTGTCTGTTATGTTAGATTCCTCCCATCATTTTGTGCCTCCACAATGCTGCCATGTATGTCCTGTCTGCTGACTACACATGTGATGTGATGACCTTCTGCAGTAACTTGCTGGGGTCCTGTCATTATTTTTATTGTCTGATGGGGTCCCAGAGCAAAATATTTTTAGGACCCCTGACATAGAGGGATTATTTGTTTTGCGCAACAGTGTATGATTGTACATCTGTACATAGAAAGACAAATATCCAATAGTGTATTACCTTTGCCAACTTTCCCCAATCGATAATCCAATCGATTATCGCCTACCTTCCCACTTCCTTCTGTCACTTTAGATGGGAGATCCGGCACAATAAAACAATTGAATCTTGCCCTATGTGATTCATACAATATATTGCTCAGTGTGTAGGATAGGCTCCCTTAGCATGATTCAAATAATGCCCACACCAGACATGGTGAACTAATACGCAACTGAGCATCATAATAATAATAATAATAAGGACCTGTCTCCTTAAGATATTTCTTTTACACCATATGCTCTATAGGAAGTGTTGTAAGCAAACTGCACAGCAATCTTCAATCCCAGCAGGTTTGCTTTTTCCAACGTGTTACCAGAAAAATATTAAAAAAGCATCCAATAATGCCTTACTTTATTACATAATAAAATATAATGAAATGGTAAAAACAGTTCATTATAAACACAGAAAATATCACATCTCATCATAGTGGGTATGGTACAGTATGTAAGAGATAATGAATATTTATTGTTTGTGTTCTAATAAAGTATAATAATAAAATCAGAATTGTTTTGGAGGAAGTGTGAGAGTATCGGAGGGGGGGAATATATGTTTACGTAGGTGTGAACAAATAGTGGTTAGAAACAAGTGTGTCATAGAAATAGATTAGAATTTATTTAACTTGGCCTTAGAAAAACTGTAGATAAAGAAGGAGATAACAAATGTAAAACTATGGGCGAAAATGCTCTATTTTACAAGATTGAGGTTAGTGATAAGTGTTCCCCTGATTGGTTCATAAAGTTGTGTAAATGATGTGATGTCAGATCATTTACACAACTGCAACCGCATCACCGGTGACTTTACATGGGAAAGCCCAGCGTTTTCATGGGAATGCCCATGAAACGCTGGGTGTTCCCATGGGCGCAACTGATGTCCGCTGCCCCACGCCTCCCATACACACTGCTGCATGTGAACGGGACAGCGAATAATCAATTTGCCGCGCCAGCTCGTACAAAGAGACTGCACGTGCGCTGAAATGCTTATGCGCATACGCAGTCTATAAACATCGCCCCCCTATGCGAACGTGCAAGGGGAGCAAATTTATTTGAATGAGGGCCTGTATGTAGACACTGCAGTACATGCATCAATTTCTTTTTGCACAACTATGTTTATCAACAAATGATCAAACTCCCTGTGAAAGATAAAACTTAAAAATAATAAAAATCTTGCATATGATAAATGATTCTCGAGCGGGTTGGCTGAAAAACCATTAAACATATGCAACGAGTTTTATCATTCACAATGAGCATTATCATTTGTTCATATATGGGCACCTTTTAAAAAGGCTTGTTTGCATTATCCTCAGATGAAGAATACTATGCATGTGAAGTGTCTGTCCGGCCTCTGTCCTGCTCCAGTAACAGACCACACGCATGCAGATTTTCAGGAGGACTTTTGAAAAAGAATTGATGATAACCATATCACTACTGCAATTATTAATACATATGACCCTAAGAACTACTGTCTGTCATGCTTTCCTACCGTCCCGGAATGGCTGGGCGGCTCCTGAAAACTAGGTCCCCCTTCCAGTCCAGTCCAGTCCAGTCCCCAGGAAGGTGGGCAAGTCTCCCCCATGCTCCCCGCAACCTCTGGTGCCGCTGAAACAAAGGGGGTTATTCACATTTGTTCGGTCCTCTGTGCATTCGCACGGAAGACTGATGTTGCGCATCTGCGCAGGCGCGTTTCTGCGCATGTGCAGACATAGGGTGCGTGCACCCACGGCGAACTTTCGGTTCTCCGGGTGCACGTGCCCATGGCGGCGTGAGGGGGGCGGAGAAGGGTGGGAGGCGCCGGGATGCCCCATTACCATATGGGAACGCCTAGCGTTCCATGGGCGTTCCCATGAGAATGCTGGCCATTCTCATGGTAATGAGGCGGTAATGCGGGTGCGGGGGACTGGCAGCTGACATCACCGGATGTCAGCTGCCCAACCATATCCATGCCAGCGTACAGTAAGGGACTAAAAAGTCAAAAAGATGTGGGCGGTTACCCGAGGCTTGCGTATTGATGTTTATGCAAAACATCCATTCGCAGCCTGTGCTGGCGAACCCGCACTTTGAAGGGGGGGGCGTTCATTCGCCGGGCGGGGTTTGGTGGACTAGCAAGGCTGAGAATCAACCAGAATAACCCCAAATTCCGGAATTCGTGGGTACGCTGGTAGAGGTCAGGACTAAAATGGCGCAAATCGCATCATTTCGCATAACATTTGTTAGAAAACATTATTTATTATCTATTACATATACAAACGCCATACTTGCACTATTTAAATATGTGCCGCAGCAGAGACTACAATTTTTTCTCAAATAATATGACACCTTGTAGTTTCAGAATTGCTGTTGTACACCTATACTTGTTTTGATATCTGGGCCACAGGTCAATAACAGGTCAATAGTGTAGATGATACAAAATATAAAAAATCTCACCTTTATGTGTCCATGTCGACCTTTGTCAGTGTGCACCATGTGGTGTAGACCTATTGACTGTTGGCCGCCTAGACACTGTTGACCAGTGGCGTAACTTGAAATATGGCGCCCCCCCCCCCCCCTGCCAAAAGTTTCTGGTGTGTTCCGCCACCCGCCACATATATACTTACACATTCAGGAGCTGTGGGTGGGATGTCAGTGCTGCGGGCGGGTTGGCTGCGGTGGTCCTAGCTCCCCTCCTGGCTTCATTCTGTTTCAGAGAACTGTCTGCTATATGGGGGCGGACATTTTATGATGGTCCGTCTCCATAGAAGCAGAATGAAGCCAGGAGGGGAGCCGGGACCACCGCAGCAAATACAGGTAAAGCTGCGGGGGATGGGGAGGGGGGCATTAGCACCGCAGCCCCCCGTCACCACACTTACACAGCACCTCCCCGCGACCGCAGGGGCTGCAGTGCAATTGTTACGCCTCTGCTGTTGACCCTTTATATCATATCCTTGTTTTATTCTTCCAATAAAGTAACACACATTTCCAGGGTCTAGTTGGCAACGTTTAGCCTAAGTGTCAAATGCAATCACTGTCAATCTTACAGCTCCTCCCCTTCACTGTCCACCTCACTTCACAACTCTTTTTCCTCACTGTCCACCTCACAGCACACCTCCTCCCCTTTACTGTCCACTTCACTGCACACCTCCTCCCCTTCACTGTCCACCTCACTGCACACCTCCTCCCCTTCACTGCCCACTGTCCATCTCACAGCACACCTCCTTCATTCATTATGTCATGCAGTTTGGCATGACATAATGATGTGCGGTGGAACAGGATCTGGTTTGATTGTAGTACAAAGCAGCCGCGGAGCACCAAAAATGTCCAGCCTGGTGGACAGATGGCATTCTCCCGTAGCCAATGCCCTATACTGCATATTTTACAGCAGATATTACTTCGAATTTGAGTTTACTATCTTTGAAGATGGAGTTAGCAGTTGCTCTTTTGCGCTACAAATGAATCACTTTTAGCCCAGCCCTTACAATGGCCAGTTCCATTGTACTTGCTGACTTATTGGGCTCCTGCAAAAGATTCCAGAGGTGCAAATTGGCAGCGCCGTGAATCTTGTCATTGGTACTCCACACCCTACTGCGTCACTATGTAGTGAAAGGCTAGGCCATGTCGATTCAGTTAGCCATGAATCACATCATCAAGACCCTAGACTCGCTATTTCACTGGCTCCTGGAGGCTGGTCTACCCTTAATGGAGTGCAGGAGATCTCTACACAATTCAGAAGCCTCCAGGACATTTAGTGAGAGTAGGCAAGTACACTTTAACATGCTGGACTTTCCTAATATATTTGCAGAGTAATAATGCTCTCTTCTCCCACTGATTACTCTGTTCAGCCAGTTAGCTTTAATTCACTATATAGCTGAAAGGCTTACATTGAATTAAAATATTTATAAGAATGATATAGCTTTTATCTCCCAGGGCTAGCAATTTCTGATATTATATTTATAGCATAGAAATCACCATGTGCCTTATTGCTGAAGTCTATGTTTCAAGAGAAAGTAGGACAGCAGAAGGCACCTGGTTTATGAAGGGAAGTGAACCCAATTTTGTGATGCTTATGATGGTAGCTAAGTATAAATCAGCTGTGTCTAGAATTGTCACTCTGCCCCTTAGTAGAACATTCTGAAAAATGTAGAACAAGATTTAATTGTGTCAACCAAGCACGCTTACATTTTTTTATCTCTCTCTAGAGTTCAGTATGGCAAAGTTACATGAAATAGATCCGCCTTTGGACTTGGGAGGGGTGTCGGTGGTGGCGGTGGTGGTGGTGGTAGTGGTGGGGGGGGGGGGTTATTCATGTTGGGTTCAATCACTTATGCAATCCAACATAAATAACCCCCAGTTTCCTGATTACCTGGAAGCTGCGTATGAGCAGGACCCGTTCTGCAGCCAAATATACAGTAGAGCAAGAATATTCTTGCCTGCACACACCTCATTCAATATATAAAACACTGGTATAAAGTTCAGCATAAAGTAGGCTTAAGTGATGTCTGTGGGAGAGGCCAGTGAGTGATAGTTACTATTTGCTACCCCTGAACACTGCGGCCAGCAGTGATCCGGACACAGGGGGGCTGAGTTGTGGCTACAGTGAGCTGCACCTGCTCAAACACTGGGTTGCCTGATTCATATGCAGCCTGCGTCATGTGGAGATGGAGTGGGGGCATAGGTGAGGGAATGTCGCAGGCTGTCTGATCACAGTGACCTGTAATCTGGAGAAACCAGGGGGGTTCTGAATGCGTCCTGTTCACTGTGGCCAGACTGCTTGAACGTGCAGTTTTCTCCCCATTTTGCCAGCAGTAGGAAGCAGGCGGCACAGAGGAGGAGTACTTCCCAACTTTGATGCATCTGGAGGAGGGTCACTCACACGCGTGCTGGAAATTTTGGGGGCATAGCCTAGCAAAAGGGGTGTGGCCTATACTTGCAACACTCCTGCGAGGCCACGCACCATGTTCGCCGCTGTGGGGCATGAATAGATGCTGTGTGCAAGCACATAGCATCTATTCACAGGCGACGGTGGGGACTCTCAACTGCCCCTCCCCCGCCGTGGTACACTACCGGCCCCGGGCGGGACCTGGGAACGTCCCCAAAAATAGGAAGTTCCCACGGAAAGCGGGACAGTTGGGAGGTACCGACTTTTCCAGGGATGCTGGGGACTACTCTAGAAAGATTCTGAGTCTCCTGCAACTTCCAGGACAGTATACAAATGTCATACTTGACTACTTTTGAAAACCAGTTTCAGGGAGGTTATAGTTGGTAGGCTGTGTGCTGCTACATCTGAGAGGAATCTTTTACAATGACTTATATCCAATGTAGATGAGCCCAAAGCAGTTAGTATGAGCTACTATACTTGGTAAAGTGCTGGGAAATGGTGCTGATGATTCAATGTTAATGTATCTGTCTCTCATTTTTCCCCAAAAATGTAACTGTGTAATGTGGGCTAGGTGAAATGAGGGAGATTGCTAGACTAATGAGGGAGAGAGGGAGATTGCTGCTATTCAAGGGAGTCTCCTGGAAGGTAGGCAACTATGCAAATATGAACCATTTAATAGAACTTATAACTTTTAAATATATTTTATTTTGTATGCTCATAGAGTACGGTGGAGAGATCTTGTGTTTGCAGAGTGAGATTCCAGGCAAGTCCGCACATATTCAGGAGGTGCATGGCCAGGACAACCTTGCAAAGGGGCAGGGCAGGGCAGGGGGAGATTTTTTTTTATTTTAGACTTCTTGCTGCAGTTCTGAGTTGTGCAGAAATTACATTTCTGGTGCAGACTGACTTATGGGATGAAAAAACTCATAAAATTCAATTAATAAATCATTAATTTATGTAATTAATTATACTAATGCATGAAGTATTCTAGGATAAATATTAAAAAGGCTTTTAAATTAAAGTTTGCTTTAAAGGAGCAGAAGTAGGGACTTTGGTGTAATTTGTACTTTTGAACAGGGCTTGCTGGGTGTCTCCAAAGACTGGCACCCTTTACATTCCAGGGGCCTGCAGTGTCCCATGGTAGAGAAGGCAGTTGTGAGTCCCCCTTGTCACCCGTAAGTAGATGCTGTGCGCACGCTCACAGGGTCTATTCTTGCAGCCAGAGGGGCTGGGGGCATAGCCAGCAGCTCTCGGAGTTGCTGGGCATGCCCCCACAGTGACGAAAACAGGGGCGTGGCCTTGCGGTAGCGATCACTGTCCCTCGCATCACTCAAGGTTGGGAGGTATGCAGTATTGGTGTTGGTGTATTTATTTTTGTTTCATTGTGTTTTAATGACATTGTTACTGCCATACATTAGAGAAATTAGAAGTAGTAGTTTAGCAAAAGAAAAATGTAAATGTCATATATAAATAATAATATAAAGCACTTGTTATGGGGTAACGTAAAACCCATTTTACCTCTGCTGGTCTTCAGTGTATGCACGTGTTATTTTGTATTGCTCGCTAAGGGGGCGATTCAGGCTTGATCACTCAGGTCTGAATTCGCCCCAGTCCTGATGGTTGGGGTTTGCACATGTGCAAACCCCGGGAGCAAACGGGTTTCACACTCGCCGGGAACAGGATGCGTGAACAGGGGCGTGCCCACAAAAACTGTGGGTGCGCTCGTGTAAACGCTGGGCGTAACTCTGCGAACGTAGGCATGCCCATGCATCTCAGGACCGGCAGCTGACATCACATGACGTCAGCACCCGCCCCCAATTCGGCGGATAGCGACCATCTAAAAAGTTAGTATAGACTTAGTTTTTGGAGCGAAGGCTGGAGAAATGATTTGTTGGCGAGCGACCTTTGAATAATTTCTCCTACCTGCGGGCTGTGTCAGCGTACACATCCCCTCACGTGCCAGTGCAGGGATTCAGTTGGCGGGGGGGGGGGGGGGGTAGTGGCATTCAGCGGGACGGCGTTTACCTGCTCAGTAGGTAGCGAATATACACAGCCCAGCGAGCAGCTCTGCATTAGGCCCTTTGTCAGGAAAATGAGGCCGTGGAGTGCGTTCGCAGTTTGTGCATAAAACCAACCAAATAATGTGATCAATACATTATTGCACAATTGACACATGGCAATAACTAGAAACATTAGGATGCATTACGGTCACAATAAGAGCACAATGTTACAGAAGTCAGTTTGCCAGCGGCTGATGGATTATGCTGGGACTCCCACAACAGCTGGAGTGCACAGATTACCGTTAAAAATTGTAAGGATCAAAGCAAAATTGCAGATTTTTTATTTTTTTTGTCAATGCTAATTGTCTCTTGGCCCCTCTGTACGAGCCACCCTCACACCCAAACTTCATATTACAGACAAACAAGAGTAGCCATTGTGTCGTAAGGGGTCGCTCTCCTTCCCGATTTCAGCATTTGTTTCCTTTGTTGCAGATTCATTGCGGATTTATTACTGCTACTTTAAGATCAGCAGTAGACTTCACTTGGATAAAGTGTGAGTAGGAAGATAAACTAAAAGTAGGTCAGCTGGGGAGATACTCTTGTGTTACTCTAATAATGATTCGCTTGTATGAAAAGAACACATTTTGCACTATATAGAAAGATGTTTATCATTTAATGGGAATTTAGCTAACTGGAGCAATGAAATCAAATTGCGGCGTTGTGGTTCTGTTTGTAGAGGTCTCCTCGTTTTACTTCCCTCCGCTACACTCCCTACAATCATTAGGTAGAATGTCATTGTTCGAAGATTGTGCCCCTGCGTGTGTGACCGCTTTAAAAACATGGATTTGTGGCTTAGGAGTGGATTACAGTTAGGGCTGTGAATTGAACAGTGAGAATAAAATGATAGGGATGGTCTGTCTGCTTTTGACTCTCCATTTCTTGCATCGATGGAGGAACAAATATATGAGCAGTTTATATGTGATTTGCAGAAGACCATACAGAATTTTTGTTAAATCCACCACTGTATCACTAGTGTTCCGTGATGATATGAAGAGTCACCTGGTACCCTCTTCGTTCTGCAGCATGGCCATGGTTAATGAAGACCTCCCTCGTCTGAACATGCGGGACGATGATGCACAGGAGCATGCATCGTTAACGATATTCAATGTACACACTAGACGATAAACCATGTGCTTTATTATTTCAGTGGCACTGTTTCCTGTCACCAGTTTACTGTCACCATGGCCTGCATGCACCCCTTTTTTTTGTATATGCTGCTGCTATTGGTTTCAATTAAAACAAATCCCACACACACGCACAAAAAAAATCAGTTTGCAGATTCTAAACAAATAAATGGTTAGCATCATCGAGCTGTAGAACATGTTCTACTTGGATGATAATGTGAGAATCAAAGATCATTTGAGTTAGTCAATGAGTGAATCAGATCAACCATCCGGGAATTAGAGATTCAGCAAACAGTGGGGGTTCTTAAGGGACCTACACAAGGGGCGATTTTCAAGGTATTTTGTAAGTGATCTCAGTAGATCTCACTAGATCACTTTTATATCCCTTTCACACCAGCCTAAATTCCCGACTAGCACTGGTATGAAAGGTTCCCGAGCCAAATTCCTGGGAAAATGTGCTGGGATTTCAACCCTGCTAGACTACTGGATGGTGTGAAAGCTACTCACCTGGCTTCCCGGCTTGAATGTCACTGGCTGGGTGGGAAGCCAAGTGAGGTGACTGCTGGGGACGAAAATGCCGGGTGCCCCTCCCGCCGCTGGGTGGATGGGGTTTCTCTCTGCAACTTGTCTCCTAAGTGTCCCATGCAGTCCTGGGGATCAGCCCTACACGTCACCCCCACAGCCACCCAGTCACAGCCCGCACAGCCAGGGGACAGCTCAGTGCCTGGACCCGTAGTGTGATAGCATGCGCTAAGTGTCAGCAGTGTGTTCTGGCTGCACCCCTTTCACACCAGAAAATGCGGTGTAAAAGGGGCCAACCCGGGAATGTCCCTGCATGATCCAGGGACCATATTCCTGGGTAAGTCCCTGCATTTTTATGGTGTGAAAGGGGTATTGGAAAATATAGGGGCCATAGTTATCCACGCCCCTCACATCACTATCGTCCGGCGATTAACCCCTTCCCGACATTTGACGTACATTTACGTCATGGTCGGGAAGTACTTCCCGACACATGGCATAAATGTACGTCATGCCTTCTAACTGTCACCGCGTCTATAGACGCGGTGACAGTTTGGAGATGTCTGCTGTCCCTGACAGCAGACATCCCCCCTCGCCGCCCAGGGGGGGCAGGGGTGCCCCCCCCGGTCGGCGATCGCTGCGATTGGCTGTTCAAAAGTGAACAGCCAATTGCAGCGTTTTCTGTGTTACCGGCGGCTAAGCCGCTCGGTAACACAGAGATCGGTGGTGATCGGTGCTGTTAAGTACAGCACCGATCACCTCCGAGCGGCAGCCCACCCTCCCACCCGCCCGGCAGCCCGCCCTCCTACCCGGCAGCCTCCCTCCCACCCAGCCAGCAGCCGCAGCGCCAGCCCCCCTCCCACCCCCCCGCCAGCAGCAGCAGCACAGCTGCTTAAATCTGTGATTTTGGTTTTAAATTTATTTCTATGAACTATATATATATATATATAAATATATATATATATATATATATATATATGTGTATATATGTATATATATATATATATATATATATATATATATATATATATATATACACACACACATATATATATATATATATATATGTGTGTATATATATATATATATATATACACATATATATATATATATATATATACACAGTGATCGGTGCTGTTAAGTACAGCACCGATCACCACCGATCGCCAGCCCCCCCCCTCCCACCCGGCAGCCCCCCCTCCCACCCACCCGGCTGCCGCAGCGCCAGCACCCCTCCCACCCCCCCACCAGCCGCAGCGCCAGCCCCCCTCCCAAAGCTGGTGAGCAAAATGGGGTCACATGTGGGAGGGTTCCACTGTATTGGTGCTTCGGGGGTCTTGCTAATGCGACATAGCACCCACCATTCATTCCACCACCAAAAATCACTCCTTCCCTTCTGAGTCCTGCCATGCACCCAAATGGTATTTTTGGGTCACATATGAGGCATTGCCGTACTCGGGAGAAATTGGGGCACAGATTTTGGGGTGCTTTGTCTCCTTCATTCCTTGCGAAAATGAAAAATTTTGAGCCAGAACTGCATTTTTGTGTAAAAAATTACATTTTTTTACACAAAAATGCAGATCTGGCTCAAAATTTTTCATTTTCACAAGGAATGAAGGAGACAAAGCACCCCAAAATCTGTGCCCCAATTTCTCCCGAGTATGGCAATGCCTCACATGTGACCAATAAATACCAGTTGGGTGCATGGCAGGACTCAGAAGGGAAGGAGTGATTTTTGGATTTTGCAGCACAGATTCTGGTTGAATGACCCCTGAAGCACCCATACAGTGGAACCCCCCCACAAGTGACCCCATTTTGCAAACTACACCCTTCAGGGAATTCATCAGGGGGTATAGTGTACATTTCAAACCCCCAGGGGTTTCACCAATTTTGATACAACTGAGCTGTGAAAATGAAAAATTAAATTTTTTCATTTTCACAGCCCAGTTGTATCAAAATTGGTGAAACCCCTGGGGGTTTGAAATGTACACTATACCCCTAAATGAATTCCCTGAAGGGTGTAGTTTGCAAAATGGGGTGACTTGTGGGGGAGGTTCCTAACTTTTAGCACTTATGGTGCCTAGAAACCTACATGGTGCCTAAAAAAAAATCTCATAAAAAGGAGGCTCCAAAATCAAGTAGGTGCTCCTTCTATTATGAAGCCTGGGGTTTGGTCAACGTGCACACTAGGGCCACATATAGGATATTTATGAAAACAAAAGAATTGGGGGAATCAATTTTTAGTCACATTTCTCTAGTAAAATCTACTGTGTTCCTTAGAAAAATGTATTAAAATTGAAACTCTGCAAAAAAAAAGAAATTTTGAAATTTCGCCTACACTTTGTTTTAATTCCTGTGAAACACATAAAGGGTTAACAAACTTCCAAAATGGTGTTTTGAATACTGTGAGGGGTGCAGTTTTTGAAATGGCATCATTTATGGGGGTGTCTCACATACAAGTCCCTCAAAGTCACATAAGAACTGAACTGGTCCCTAAAAAAATCAGTGTTTGAAATTTTCTTGAAAATTTGAGAATTTGCTATTCATATTTGAAGCCTCCTAGTGTCCAAAAAAATGAAAAGGAGGTTGAAATAATGATTGCAACATAAAGTAGACATATGGTCTTTGTTAGTTATTAACTATTTTGAGTGGTATGTTTATTTGTCTCACAAGCAGAAAATGTGACATTTTGCTAATTGCTAAATTTTCCATTTTTTCACGACATTTTGGTATTTTTCACAAAAAAACACAGACTGTATCGACCCAAATTTACCACTAACTTGAAGTACAATGTGTCACGAGAAAACAATCTCAAAATCACTGGGATAAGTAAAAGCAAAAAAAAGTTATCCCCACTTAAGTGAAACATGTCAGATTTGAAAAAAATGGCTCTGTCAGGAACGCAAAAACTGGCTGTGTCAGGAAGGGGTTAAGATCCGCCATTTATCAGTGTGAGATAAGGGCAGTTTGATGATGAACCAGCATTCCTTAACAGTTGGAAGAATCTCTTGAATCTTATGGAAGGCACATTTTAGATTTAATATATCACCATTATAATGATCTTTATACTCCTGTGTTTTGCGTTTCAGGGATTAGTTTGTTCTTGACTAAAACTTGACTAAAACTTGTCTGAAATGTTCTACTTAAATGTATGACTCAAGTACTGATAAATTAACATTTAACTTCTAACATGCCGCTGAAGTGAATGGAAAATCAATGTAAAGTTTGCTGCATCTGTAAATAGCCTTCATTAAGCCAAAAACATAAAATGAAGTCAAAGTCATTTCCCGCGGAGTGCTACAACCTAATAAAAACATTTTTGTTTATTGGAAAGTGTTTTTAATTTGTTGTCAAACCTTAATGCTGCTGAAAAAGTCAATTTCAGATTCAGGTAGGCTAATTAGAACTATAAATTAAATTAATCCCGCGGGATTAAGAATAAAGCAGAATGGGAAAAAGATAATTAAGGCTATTTTCTCGTATAGACTGAATTGAAGTTCATTTTTTTGCCTTTGGTTCGGGATATCAAGTTGCCAGACAAAGAAAATAGTTTTGTTTTGCTTGAATATTATCTTGTGTATAACAGCATTATAGAATATTAGGTACTTCTTTACTTTCACGGCGCCAGCATGGCGCCGCGCGTCAGAGTCCCCTTGCGGGGCTCGCTTCGCTCGCCCACGCTGCGGGCTCGGTGGCTCGCTACGCTCGCCACGCTGATTAAAATCAACTCCATGCCAACATGGATAGTGGAGGTATGAACTATCCATGTTGGCATGGCGTTAACTTCGTTTATTTTACTTAGTTTGTGGCGAGCGTAACCCGGAAGTAGCGCGGCGCCATGCTGGTAAAGAGGTACCAAATATTAACATTAGCGTGCCTGTAATGGGTCATGCATCTTTAGAAGATTCCTGTACATTTTTGATAATTCCCTATAATAAGGTTACTGAAAGAAAAAAAAATATATATATAATCACAATAAGGAATGCAGAGCCTGGGGGTGCTGAGCAGCAGGACCACTACAGTTGGACTGGCCCACACGGGCATCGGGAAAACCTCCGGTAGGCCCCACTGTCTGGGTCCCATTCTCCTCTTCTAGGGATCAGTTTGCTGACTGTGTTCTTGAATTATACATTATACATATGTTACTTTGTACTGCACAGAACTATCTGCATGTGCATATCTATACACCCATATACCAACACCAACATCTGAGCTCTTGAAATTGTTTGGAGAATGGAAGGGTGGAACAATATGACAGTCCCGGAGAAAGGGGATATTTGGGAGGTACGAGTATGGCCACATACAAGGGTCCTTTTAAATAGAGATGTGTACTGCCAGCGTGTGTTCTCATATCATTATGGGTTGGTACTCCTCCCTGTTGGGCTACAAGACAGGCCTGACCACCCCCTCCCCTACTCAAAGTGTTTACAACTGGTGGGCCCAGCATTTCAATTATAAACACACTGAAGAACATGTATACCCCTTTTTTCACGAACAAGCCAGGTCGCACCTGAGATTTTGCATAAAGCCGGATGGGTTAAGTCATCGGGAGGTGCTGGGAGATGAGAGCATCAAAACAGTGCAGCGATTCCCCCTGTTTTCTCCACATCTTGGAAGCCAGCATGATGCAAGCAAGATCTGGCCATTCTCCTGGGGGTATGAGGGGTTATCTAAACATATTGGGGATCTTTTGCAACCTCCTCCTGCTTTCATGATGAGAGCAGGCTGCAGTGAGATAACAGGTTAGAGGGCCCACTGCATTCATAAAATTAGCCTGGTGTGCGTCTATGTAGGGGCTAGCTGGACATGGAACAGAATTTTTGTGATTATAATTATGTTCTTCTGCATAATCTACTGTGACTGGTGTCGCATGAAAGTTTCTTCCAATGTGAATAGCTCCACTGTGTTATCCTTTACCGACCCCTCCTTTTGTTTTCCGGTTTCTATTCAGTCCCTTTCAATCACCCTGTTTAAATTGCTGCGCTGCGTGTATTTGAAAAACTCATTAAAAATGTAACAAATACAATCATAAGATTCCAGGATTTCCGGGTCTGAGGTGACTAGTAATCATGTAAGGAAGGATATTTATATTTCCGCCATAAATAGTGCTATCGTGTTTTTTAGAAATAAGAGTGCGGTAAACTAATTTCATATAAATACTGCCTTGCCTGTTACTATAGACACTCTCAATAGAATTTACAAAAGAAGAAGAATCCAAATCTGTAGCGAAACTTCGATAGTGTGACATCATTGGCCTACTTGGTTTTATGGGAAAGTACATGCAGAGATTTGCTGGCCAAAATGGCAACTGGACAGAAAGGGCTTCCACTGTCTAGAGCAGGGCTGGGCAACACCGGCCCTCCAGATGTTAATGAACTACACATCCCAGGATGCTTTGCATTCGTTTTGCTATGTGGCCATGCTGAAACTGATGCAAGGCATGCTGGGATGTGTAGTTCATTAACATCTGGAGGGCCGGTGTTGCCCAGCCCTGGTCTAGAGAGTAATTCAGTGATGATAATACTCCCCATATTCTGCGGTGTACACTTTCTCATTTTTAGGGGTACATTTACTAAAATGTCAGTGCTATTGAAGTGGGGATTAGTTGCTATCTTCAATAGGACTCCCATTTTAGTAAATTAATCCCTTAGTTTCAGCCATAAATTAGGCTAAACTAAGCAGTAGTTTAGGAGAAATACATTAAAGGGCTGCAATGACAGCATTCACTGGGTACCTTCACACCTCTCACCCGGACTTCCCTTTCTTGATAAATTAAACATACCGGTGTATGCTCAGCAGTAGCGCTATACAATAATGGAATTCTAGTTCCACTAACAATAAAAAATCATCTATATAAATGTATTAATAGTATTTGCAATAAAATAACAAAAAAATGCTTTAGCTACAGAAAAATGTATTTATTTCCTTGGAAAGCAAAATAGGTTTCTACACTGAGGTTTTTATTTTGCAATATGTTTATTGATTTGAAAACAGAACAAACAACAAACAAAGTCCATAATGACTAAAGTGTCCTTCAGCATAAGTACATACAGATACAAAGATCAATACAAATTGTAACCATAAACTGAAAGAAAATAAAAAACACAGAAACCATGGACGAAGACAGGATAAAATCAAAGGAGAAGAGCGGGAGAGGTAAAAGAACAGGAGAGGAGGAAAAGCAACATACTACACATAGGTCCTTATTCAGGTTGACTCGCTCAGGTGCGAATTTGTACCCCTGCAATTCAACCAGAACCCACCCTAGGAATGGTGGTATGCCCATTCCCCTTTGCACGCCGGGTTCGTTCGCCCGGCATGCGAATGGTTGTTTTACATAAACATCCATTTGCATGCCATTGGGAACCTCCCCCATCTTTCGATTGTCGCTGACCATCAAATGATGGTGAAGGCGCACGCATATGTAAGGGTGGTCCAGACCACTCGTGTAGAATCCCAGGGAATTAGGCAGGCAGCTGACATCCGGTTATGTCAGCTGTCCACCCCTACACACACACACACGTGCGTCACGAACGCATTAGCATGTGTATGCCCAGCGTTTTCTTGGGAACACCCACGAAACGCCGGGCGTTCACATATACTAATGGCCCAGGCCATCACTCCACACCCCTCTCCACCCCCCCCCCCTGCTCCAAAGGCAGGGAGCGTGCACTCAACCAACAGATTTTGCATCAAGTTCGCATGCTCCCAGTTTATACACATGCGCAGAAATGCTGCTGCGCATACACAAAACATTGGTCCCAGTTTGAATTCGCGCCCGAGCGAGTCAACCTGAATAAGGGCCATAGAACAAGTATTCTGGAAGTACTTTTACCGTTATATACTGTAGGATTCCATTTCCCCCCGGGGAAAATAACACATGTTATCACACTATCCCCGAGATTAACTCCTATCGGGAAGGCAACCTGTATCAGGCAAACTAAATTCTTAGGAACAATTGGTTTTAGTGCTGCGCTCTGCCCTTACTTATGGTTGGAAAGAGTTTAAAATAAATGGAAAAGAGGTGTGTTTTCCTTTAAATAAAATAAATCTTTACTGGTGTTTGCAGAGATGATACTGAGGGTCAATACAGTGATTCAATCAGCTCAATACTCTGATGCATGCATAAAAATAACAAAAACATAAATATAAATGATATTAAGGATCAAGAAATCTCTGATTCGGCAGAGTTACGTTTCCTGGAGTATTTGATGATATAGTACTGCTTGTTCTTTTCACAGATGCAGGTACTGAGAGTCTTGATAAATCAAATGATAACAAAATTACAAAGAAAAATATATATGTACATGTACAAAAGTGTAGCCAGAATGCTGGTTTTCAAGTCCGATAATGTCCTGTATAGGAAAAAAGGTGCTTATGTCACCACGGCGTCCCGTTAAATGACAGAGTTTCACGGTGTATATACAGTCCTTTCAGGGATTCTTCAGGTACCTCTTTAACATTGGTGGTCAGTGGCGTCTGGTTTTCGGGGGAATGTACTCACCTACCGCCGCAGGTTACCCGGACTTTAGGAGACTTGTACAGTGGGACCGCTTGCACTCGGGGCTGTGTGTTAACACTGCTCCCTGTGCTGCGGTGCGCACACTGTGATGTCTCCCTGTCTTGGAGGCTTGCAGGACACTGCCACGGGTGCCGTTGGGGTCCGTGGCTGTGCCTGCTTCACCTCTCTACGGGCTTCCTACAGTGGCTGGCTTCCCTCTCCCCGTACTCACCTCTGCTGTTAACCGCTTCGGTCCCACGCTGTCACTGACGCGTACAGTCTGGCGCGTGCACCCGCCTGCTGTCAGCGTCTTCTGTTACGGAGGTATTTGGAGTTTCAGCCTGTCTGGGTAGCTGTTTACGTGTGGATGGGTCAGTAAGTATCCTCCAACGCGTTTCAGCTACCTTGTAGCCTTCTTCTAGGGAGATTCATGAATCTCCCTAGAAGAAGGCTACAAGGTAGCTGAAACGCGTTGGAGGATACTTACTGACCCATCCACACGTAAACAGCTACCCAGACAGGCTGAAACTCCAAATACCTCCGTAACAGAAGACGCTGACAGCAGGCGGGTGCACGCGCCAGACTGTACGCGTCAGTGACAGCGTGGGACCGAAGCGGTTAACAGCAGAGGTGAGTACGGGGAGAGGGAAGCCAGCCACTGTAGGAAGCCCGTAGAGAGGTGAAGCAGGCACAGCCACGGACCCCAACGGCACCCGTGGCAGTGTCCTGCAAGCCTCCAAGACAGGGAGACATCACAGTGTGCGCACCGCAGCACAGGGAGCAGTGTTAACACACAGCCCCGAGTGCAAGCGGTCCCACTGTACAAGTCTCCTAAAGTCCGGGTAACCTGCGGCGGTAGGTGAGTACATTCCCCCGAAAACCAGACGCCACTGACCACCAATGTTAAAGAGGTACCTGAAGAATCCCTGAAAGGACTGTATATACACCGTGAAACTCTGTCATTTAACGGGACGCCGTGGTGACATAAGCACCTTTTTTCCTATACAGGACATTATCGGACTTGAAAACCAGCATTCTGGCTACACTTTTGTACATGTACATATATATTTTTCTTTGTAATTTTGTTATCATTTGATTTATCAAGACTCTCAGTACCTGCATCTGTGAAAAGAACAAGCAGTACTATATCATCAAATACTCCAGGAAACGTAACTCTGCCGAATCAGAGATTTCTTGATCCTTAATATCATTTATATTTATGTTTTTGTTATTTTTATGCATGCATCAGAGTATTGAGCTGATTGAATCACTGTATTGACCCTCAGTATCATCTCTGCAAACACCAGTAAAGATTTATTTTATTTAAAGGAAAACACACCTCTTTTCCATTTATTTTAAACTCTTTCCAACCATAAGTAAGGGCAGAGCGCAGCACTAAAACCAATTGTTCCATAATTTAAACCCAACGGATTAGTCGTCCGTGAGTGCGGCAGCTAGCCCAACAAGATTCAGTGCGCAGGTACCAAACCCCGACCAGTACTAAAACTAAATTCTTAGCTTTTCACCATTATTAATTATTTTATTTATTTATTAGCAGTTTCTTATATAGTGCACACATATTCCGCAGGGCTTTACATAGTTGAACATTCATATCAGTCCCTGCCCCAGTGGAGCTTACAATCTATATTCCCTACCACATGCACACACAGACATTCTAGGGTTAATTTTGTTGGAAGCCAATTGACCTACCAGTATATTTTTGGATTGTGGGAGGAAACTGGAGTACCCGGAGTAAACCCAAACACGGGGAGAATATACAAACTCCGCACAGTTTGGGCCATGGTGGGTAACAAACCCATGACCTCAGCGCTGTGAGGCAGTAATGCTAACCATTACACCATCTGTGATCACCATGTAAATAATGATCCTGAAAATGTGATCTAAAGTCTTCTCCATGAAACCACCAACTACTTCATGTACAGTGCTGAAAGCTGGTTATTGTTGTTAGTTGGCTTGCAGGGATGGCGTTATTCCAGAAATGAGTCAATTAAAAAAGAGAGGGAGGTTTATCAAATCTTAGAGATTGGAATAAGTACCCAGCATATCTGGCACAGAATGTAACGTGATAAGTACTAGAACAAATTCACCATTTTATAACATTGCCAAGATGTGTTCAGAGGGAGAAGGGATGTACCTATGACTTTTACCCCCCTAACCTGTCTGTCCACAGATCTTCCAGGAACAGTATGAGTGCCTGAAATGCAGTATGTACTACAGTATATAAGGCTTCTTGCTCTTCTGTGAGCATGGAATTCACATTTACTATACCGATGTATAATCACTAGAGTTACCGTATTCCGTCCTACGATATACCTATCATCTAGTGGGGTGGACAAAGGAAAAACATTATTTTACCATGTAATGCCCACTGAAAGTATTTGCATATGTTTTCTAGAGAAACCCTTTAAGGACCCCGACTGTTTGTAGTACATGATGTCTTCCAAGTGACGCAAGTGCAGTATACAGTACGTCTGCCAAACACATTGCAAGACTGAGACTTTTGAGTGTAGCACTGATCTGCGATAAGTTAATAGGGTTAGAATCACTATCCTCTTACATGATAAGAAGGTGTCTGGAAGAGATTCCAGGATTGCCGAGTCTGAGACACCTGCTTATCATGTAAGAAGGAAGTGACACTAACACTATTATCTTCCCCTCTGTAACGTTGCCCGCAGATGCCAGCAGTAGGCATTTCACATAGGCAGAGTCCTAACAAATATTGCTGTGAGAGGTTCCTGTTTGCTCTTCATATCACATTGGTTCAGACTTCAGTTCCATTCCAATTTCATAGTTGGATGTAGTTATTTTTTTTATTTTAATTCAGTTCTATTCCTCCTTTTTCTGTTACTTGACTTAGACTTACATTATTTTCTTCATTTCAAAAACATATTATATATATATATTATTGTACAAGCTTCTTATTTAGTTAGATCAATATGTTGTATTAATATTTTGTACCATTCATATTTTGGCTATCATTGCTTGGAGGTTTTCTGCTTCCCCCAACTTCCAACTCTCAATTGTCTGTGTCACCCTTCCTTTCTCTCTCTCTCTCTCTCTCTTCTACCCCTCTCCCCTTATTCATTCCGCAGCTGCATGCTGTCTCTTATTGTGCATGCCTGCCACATAAATGAGGAAGAGGAGAGGTTGTAATATCCAGGTAGCCAGGGAGAGCTGTCAGGTGAGGGATCCCCCGAAAGTAGGACTGCAGCAGATACTGTCAGGCATCTTGAATTAAACTAATGCAACTAATAACTGCACCGGCCCAAACCAATTAGAAGGGATTCACCCATGCATTCATTCCAAGGAGTTGCGAGAAATGCTCCGTACACACGGTTCGATTTGGTCTATTTTTTTATTCAGTTTTGCTTATATAAGAAAATGTGAATCGAAATCTAATGGACTTTGAACGGTTTTCATCCGCATTCGATGCTGATTCGATCCCAATGCGTGGCATTGAAATTGACTGGAAAAATAGACTATGCAGGCAAGACTATATAGTATAGATCTGTACTATATAGTCCAACTCGAATGCGCTTTGCTTGCCGTTTGATTCGATCCCCGATTCGATTGCGCATTACAAGCAAAAACCAGTTTGATTTTGCAGTGTAAATGATTGCCGCTTTAAAAAACCTGGAGATTTCTTACCAAATCTCTCACTTTCTGAATCTCTCATCCTATTAAATCTCACCCCCAGTCATTTTTAAAGGAGCAAAATGCTAAATACAGTATGTACCTTCTATCTTCTATAGCAGTCTGTGCATGTTTGCCAACTCTCTCCGGATATCTGTGATTTCCACACGGCTGGGAAATAGCCGGAGAGGAGATACAGGTGGGTGGTGATAGAATGGAGCTGGACTATTATGAAATTACAGAGAAGACAATGGGTGGGCTTAAGCGCTGCTCCTATGTGTGTCTGTCTACTGTAAATAAAGTGGATGTCCCAATATAAATGTAAATTCTGTTTATTAAAAATATAAATCACAGTATGCAAAATAAGAATAAAGGTGAATGGGGTGACTGTGTGGGGGTAGTTGGGCAAAGTCTGGGTACACACTGGGACACGTGAGAGCCCCTCAGGGGATCGGGGGATCAACAGACCCCTTTCTACCATAAACCCAGTGGCTTATGTCTCTCCGTGTCCTAAGTGTCCCTGATGGTCTGCTCCACACAGTGAGGTAGATTGCTGTGTGTGACAGTCAAAGTTAGGTGTGAGCAGTGTGCGGCGTCCCGCTGCACTGCTCCTTACCCTGTGTTGCTGGTGCCTCTGATTCCAGGTCCCACTGACCCCTGGTCAGTCCTGACCGGTAGCGGGGGTGATGGTCCTCGGACCCGGAGGCAGTGTGGGTGTGTGGCGGCGTAATCGGCGCCTGTGTCTTGGGACTGCTGCAGCCGCAGCGTCCTCTGTGTGCGGCTTCCCCGTCAGGCTGTGTGACGCGACTTCCGGGTTTCTGTTCTCGCGAGAACAGTGCTGTTACCCGTGGTCGCGTCTGCAAGTTGTTTAACGCTCGACTCCTGCCGGAGGAGACTGGATGTTCAATGTTCCTTCGGTGGGTGGATTGCAATGTTTAGGTGGGTCTTCTGATGGAAGTATGTGGAAGTATTATGAAATTAGGCCCCACCCCCTCGCTTGTAAAATTGTGTGATTGGGCATATTTGGGCATAGAGGACCGGAGCTAGAATGATGCGATTTGCATAGAAACACTTAATTTTATCTCCCTATTCTGCCCACTTCACTGGGATGTGGGCAAAATTAGGGATGCCAATTCTAGGGCATTATTTGGGATTGAAAAATGCTCAAACCCCAAAATCCCCCCCCCCCCCAAACCAGCCGCATCCTCCAGTCTATCAAATATAATTTGTCATGAACAAATTAGGTGAGTCAATACCAAAGGTCTCACCAGGCAATCTGAGGATTTAAGGGGAAAGTGGGCCCTGTGTCCCGGGCCCCACAATTTCTGACAGCAGTCCTGCACACGGCATCTCTTCAGCAATCACTGCTGCTGATCTACTGCTTCCCCTCAACTGCCCCCGCCCGCAGGACATTGTCATCCATGGGAGGGACAGCGGGACAGTCTCCAAATAGCGGGACTGTCCCACTGTAATCAGTACAGTTGGGAGGTATGCAGCCTTTCGCGCACATTTACTCACATGCATCCCAGAGTGACAGTGCGAGGGTGCACATCACGCTGTGCAGAGCCGCACAGCCGGACACAGGCGCAGCCGGGCAGCATCTGAGCAGGTGCACAGACACTGCCCGGCATTAGACTGGGCATGCAGAATCTACTCCCCAAATCCCGAGATTGCCCACCCTAGGTAAAATGCAAGAGGATTGCCCACTCTTCCCGGAATGCGAGGGACTATCTGAAAAATCGTGTGTCTCCCGCTGGAACTAGGAGAGCAGGCAAGCATGATTGACAGCCCTTGCAGTGTGACGTGGTTTGTCCAGGTGCCCAGTTACTTGCTGCTCTTTCTTGCTTTACTGCCACCTCTGAATCAGGCTCTGTATCAGCAGCAGTGCGTAGTGTTCCGCTGCGGAATGCAGTGACGCTCCATGTCATTCCCTGATACTGTATGACACAGTCTGTTGTAGCTCATTCTCACCAGCACGGCAGGGAGGAAATGTAGAGGCCACAGAATAATTTGTGCTATGTTTATACCTCTCTGTATAATACAAATATGAGAATCTCAGGTACCTGCATATCCCAACAGGTCCACTGTTAATAGAGGGATTTGCAAAACGGCTTTATCTCCCGGCTCAATTTATAGACTACGAATTCTGGAAAATATTATTTCCAATACACTGTGTAATTATCCAGACTGCAGAGTGGAACTCAGGGATCATTTCTCCAGAATGTTGCATATTTTCAAAATCGCCTTTTCCACCACATGATTCATATTGTCAGTGTCATTTTACTAATCCCCACATACAACCCAGAATGTTCCCTGAAATATGTCTTACTACTGTATATTGTATACAAGTAAAGACATCATAACATTCAGTAATATGCAGTCAGGGCCACAAAAGCTTAGTGGGACCTTGGTAATCGAGGTGCGGCAGCATAGGCAAACGCAGGGGGGGGGGGGGGGGTCCGCTTGGCAAGTGCCTTATTTATGACAACAGCACTGGTATATCATATGATCAGTAGAGCTGCCAGCATGCCATGCAGTGTAAGGAACTGAGCAGAGCTGCTGCACATGCCCAGTGTACCAGTTTCTTCTACCACATTTACTGTATGTGTGGATCTGAGCCCTTAAACATCACAATGTACCAGAGAGCAGCTGCCAGAAGGAAGAGACCGGAGCCTTACCATGAAGATTGTGAGCTTAGAAAGTGCAGTACTGGTTCTATAATGTTTGGTTAGGAAAAGGTTAAACATATCATAATAAATAAATACTTATCTTATTTATAAGTCCGAAACAGCCTATACTATAGACCATCTGTACTGTTAAATATTAATACTGTATTACATATTTTATACACTGGATACTGTATTACATACAGTATCCAGTGTATAAATAGACCACTTTTCGGGGCTGTTACAGCTCCCTCAGACTCCCGTACTTACTCCAATTCAGAGTGTGAAATTTTGGATTTTATTTGGAAATCCCCCTCTAAAAATCCTGCGTTTGCCACTGTGTGACAGATCCAAAAGTTGTGACCACGTCCCCAGAGACTGCACATCTCTGCCACGGGAAACGGTCATCTGTCAGACCAGACTTAGGTCAACTGTCATTAGGTCGACCCCAGAAGGTCGACTGGCCCCAAGGTTGACTTGGTTAAAGGTCGACATGGGTCAAGGTCGACATGACTTAAGGTCCACATGGGCCAAGGTCGACATGGGTTTAGGTCGACAGTCATTAGGTCAACATGAGTTTTTTCACTATTTTTTGAGCCGACATGTGCCGACAGGCGGTATTTCATGCCCTACCATCCACTAGGGCGTGGTGGGAGAATAAAAAGTGTGCCGAGCGTAGTGAGGCACCGTGCCCGAAGCATTGCGAGTGGCTGCGGTTCAACGCCAACTCTGTCCATGTCGACTGGTTCGACATTCGGGTAAAAAAACAGTGTCGACCTTGGCCCATGTCGACCTTCACCCATGTCGACCTTCACCCATGTCGACCTTTCACCCTGTTGACATTGGGGACAGTCGACCTTCCGGGGTCGACCTAATGACTGTAGACCTAAGTCTGGTCTGACAGATGTACCGATTCCGCTGCCACATGCCCCTGGGACACACACCCCTCAGCAGCTGACCCGTGCTCCTTCAATAAGCTTCCTGTGACACGCCCTGCGACACGCCCCTCAGCAGCTGACCAGTGCTCCTCCAATAAGCCTGGCCCAGCAATCAGTAGGGGAAAGTGGGAATTATAAATACAATCCCTATCTAATAAGTAGGACAAATGCTGCAAACTTCTTTATTTAATAACCTGCAGACTTCTCGCGTGTGTCGGTTATGGTTTATTCTGGTAATCTATTATTTTTGCTGACCATCTGCTCAGTACTTGCACTTTTACATGAATGAGTGATCTTATCAGGTTCTCCTGGCAGCTGTCACTTCCCCTGTGTCAGTGACCAGCTCCGGAGTCTTACTAAGAGAGGCCTGTCACATAGAGGCTTATCCAGAGGGCACGCAGTTGGTAATAGCACTGCGGATGATTTTATTACCAAGCATGTTGAATAAATATCATAAAGAGGAGATGATATAAATATTTAACCCACCTCCAGCCCAGAAGCTAAAAATGTCCTTATTTTACTCATGGGCATTGATTTCATATTCCCAATTAATGGGAAAACCGTATATTGAGATAAATATATATATATATATACAGTATATATTTTTTACAATTATTTAGCACTAATGGTATGAAAAATTCAGACGCATAATTGGGATACATTTCAATGCATCTATGAGACCATACAATGAAATATACTGGACTGTTCTATTATGTGGTACAGTATATCTCGCCAAATACACTTTTTCTGCTAAAGGAACGCCCGTGGAAGGGGCGGATTTAGGGGTCAGGTTGGCCTTGGGCCCAACAGTATTGCCACCCCCCTCCCCCAGCAGAATTTGATTATTTTTATTAATAATAAATATTTTTAATTACATATAGTAAGTTATAGGGGCGGTCTTTACGTGTCTGATCTTTTTCTACTCTTCAAGATAGCATATGGTACAGTAAAGCTGAAATATTTGGTAGTTACGGGTCCCTGGTAAATGGGATCCATATTCACGTGCCTAAAAGGACACAGTACGTGGTACAGTACGTGTAGCTGGTCACCATGGAGACCTAATCACTTGCCGTTTTTTACATTGATCTTGTATCTGCAGTGATTCAGCATAAATCTGTAGCAATACTTTAAGAAGACAACTGAGCCAGATGTTTTAACTCAGCTGTCTTAAAGTATGTTTTATCGCGTACAGTAGTTTTAAGCTTCACCACTAAGGATAAAACACTGCCCTATTTTGAGCAGTTAAAGCACTGTTTATTCTCCATAATCTGGTGATTCATACTTGGTCATTAATCATAGCGTGTCCTCTCATACTCCACTGCCCAGCAGGGATTGCACCTAATCTGGGGTGAAGGCTCTAATGTGACCCTCTATAAATTGGGACTTGTTTGACCTAACAGTGGTGCTGTCAAGACCTTTTTCCCTTAAACATCTAATAAAACCTGTGAAGTTCCAGGTGAGGTGTTGATAACACGCAGTAGGACCATTGGAATTTCCACTATACAACTTGTAAATGCATTGGAAACATACTGTATATTCTATACAACATTATTTATCTGTATCTTTAAAATTCAGGGAGAATATGTCAATTAAATTAGAGGCAAATTGGGTCAATAGGGGTTATTTGGAGCTCTCTCAGCCAATCAACGGCCGCCCATTCTTTTGAAATCAAAATTTTAATGATCCTGCCCGCCACCACAGGGGATACAGAGAGGGGAGAGCGCCTCTCCTGCCTGGTGCTTCCCTGCTCTGCATCCCCTGCGGTGGCGGGTGGTGCGGCATTGCTGGCACGCACCTGCGTTTTAGCACCCACGATGTGCAACTGATGATTGCACATACGATTTGTCTTATGTGCAGCCTGTCCGATCCGATGCACAGAGGACATGTGGTTTGGGCCGATTTCACCTGATTTCTTGGCCAGATCTGCCAGAATTAGGTGCAATCGGGCCCAAGTCAAGTAGTGTATGGCGGTCTTTAGTTTCTATGTCCAGGAGGTTTCCCTGTGAACTTAATATGCAATTTGCAGTCAATAGCCCCCCAATTCACAGCATTGAACAGTGAGTGTTGGGGGAGCAATGAAGCCATTTACTCTACCACTCCACTGCCCTCCAGAGTCTGCCGGAGATTTCGTTCGTTTTTTTATTTTAAATATTTTCTAAACTGTGGTTTAGTTTTTTTTTTTTTTATTCAATACATTTTATTGATTTTACAATAGAACAAACAAACAGACAATTCTCCCAAGTGGGCAGACACAACATGGTATACTTGGCATAGGTCTAAAGTACAAGCATATATTGTAGCATGTAGACAATATTGAACAGTGTTCCTATATTGGTTCTGTAAACGGAATTGCCCGAAGGCGCCATTCGGGCAGCTTACAATCATGGAATAGTAGGAGTGTATGTTGACCGTCTTAACAGCATAGTATACAAAATGGTTCAGCATAAATAATTATCAATATAAACATATACCAAGCAGGATGTGAGATCAATATAGGATACTGCAGTGACATGTCCAGCATAAAATAAGACCCTCACAAAACAAACCTCCCCTTAACCCCCCACCCTGTATAGCCTACCCCAACACAGGCATACCTGGAGCCCTTAACGTCTTATCCCCCCCTATCCCAACGCTAGCCCATTAATTATCTAGACCCAAAATAAGCCGCCCAAAAACCCAAAGCAAACCTCCCATATAACCCTGTACTACCCACCCCCAACCAAGGCGTACCTGGATCCCATGAACCACCCCCTACACCTTCCCTAAGCTAAACTATTGTAAGCAAACTTCCTCCCCCTCCCCCCCCCCCCCCCCCCTTAGTCTCAGGATATTGGAACACAGATATGTCGGGGCAATGGCATGAATATTATATACTCTGCATGTTAATGCATATATACAGTAACTCATGATGTAGGGCCGTATAGGTGAGGCCAAATTGCCTCTCACAGAATTATAGGTGGAAGAGCATATAGGATAATCGGCATCTTTTTTGCAGGCAACAAGAGAATCAGGATATACTAAGGAAAAATGAAAACAGAAAGGGAGAACACAAATTCTAATTTAGTACACAGTATTAGTCTGGCCATTCTTCAGAATCATGAAAAGAAGAGGTCATTGGAACAGGGTCCTCGCCAACAGCAAGAGGGATATCAGGATAAGTTCCACAGTGATAGTATGACCATATCCAGCCCAATGCAGAGTACAGCATACGAAAGTGGGGCAATCCCGAGCAGGTGCCAGCAAATATAACAAAGCAAGACAGGGTTTTAGAAAAGCTTCCTATTATTGAAACAGGTCCTTGTGAGCTCATGTCCTGGATTAGTAGAGAAGCAGAAGCCATAAGACATTCAATATCGCAGCATGTATTCAGGGTGTCTTCAGACTTGTCATCCAGTGCATCGTCAATGTAGGAGCAAAAACCAGTGTCCCACTGTATAGCAGACAATCTGGCTATAAGCCTATCTGCAGAAGATGTAATAGCCTGCAGGACACAGTTCAGTGAGGCTTCCATCTTGAGGTTAGCAAAGAAGAGGGGGCGCAGTGGCAGTCACACAGCTGTAAAAACTAATGGACGGGGATGGCTAGCACGCCCCAGTAATATAGCAGAGAGGCAACTGTAAGCCACTGTACACCCCCGTCACACAGTAGGAATAATTCAGAGAGTATAGTAGGCAAATGTCAAGTAGGAACAGGTATAATTTCTAAATGCACCTGGATGGGTATCTAGTTAAAGAACATGTCGTCTAGACCCAGTTTCACCTTCCACGCTGACATCAGGGGTCTCCAGACAGCCACGGCACGCAGGTTCAGAAAAATTGTTAAGGACCCGGAATGCCAATATCAGGTAACAGCCTGTAATCACAGCCGATCCGGAGATGATAGTATTGAGAAAAGACAGGTGCCACAACCCGGGAGACACGCGGGCAAGATGGCGCCAGCCACCTCCGCGCGGACAGCGGCAGCGCAGCCCAGATGGGAGCGCTCCCCGCTCACATCACAGAGAGCAGCAGGCGCCTGCACTCCCGCCCGCCACAACAACCAGGAAAGAAGTGTCGGGGAAGGAGGACCGTGGCAATTAAGCAGAGCAGTTGATCAGTGCTCCCGGGACCCAGCGTGTATGCAGGCCGCGGCAGCTAGTCCCTCCGTCCCGGCACTGAGATGCATCCAGAGAGGTAACAGGAGAGCTGCAGAGCGGTATGTGGGATATTCCATTCCCGTTGGATAGGCCAGGGGCTTCGGCAGCAGCGGTACAGGATGGTTTAGCAGGATTTAAAGACAGAGCTCTGCAACTCTGCTGCCTACTCCAGTCGCATTCAGGCCACGCCCCAGCGGTTTAGTTTTTTTAATATGTAAAAGTACCAACGCTAAGATCGGAATTCAGCAAGATTAGGACAAAGTATTGGTCTATAGTTCACAACAATTTGAGCTTGCATCTATCACAATTCACTGCGTTTTTCTTTGTGTGGAGAAATGTTACGTATAGTATATATGTCCGTATGTAGGTATTATAAAGTAGATGAATGCTTTTGTTTTGCCTTGTCTTCTATCTCTTTGTTGATCCAGTGCTTAAACTATCCCTGCAGAGAAGACTCTTGTAGACCACAAATGTGTAATGTTTCTCTGACTTATGCATATAATACTTATAATAAATACAGAAGTACTGTATCCTTCAGTAATATGGACTGCCAACTACTGTACATTGATATGATAATACATTACATATATGGTATACAGAAGAGCAGTATCACTTTGATACAGATCATTCAACTAGTATTTTGCACCATATGGCATGAAATGCAGATGCCCCTCCGCCACGGGTAGCAATTTGTACTTTTTTGCTAAATTATGGTCATTTTCACATTGTAGCCACTTGCAAACTGCTCTCAATGTACCGGGCACACTAAATTAGTAGTTATGTCAATAAGAAGTCACATAACAATGTATGGAGCATGTAAGTCTTATTTGTACTTTGATTATGACTTGAATTATTGATTGATTTAATCTTACACAGAAGTACATGAAATGTCAGGGTCTGTAGTCTTTGCATTCTTCCACTGTACTTTCGTCCCATTAGTGATACCAAAGAAATAAGCCCTTATTCTGGATTTGGATAGGGTTTTACTTCAAAGTGAGATCTATATTGCAGTGTTAAAATAAAGCAGCCAGTATTTACCCTGCACAGAAACAAAATAACTCCCCCCCCCCCCACCCCCCGCAGTGCACATGGTTTTGTCCATTAGAAAAGGAATTTGCCTTTGTGAGTGAACCAGAATAAGGGCCATAGGGGGGGAATTTTATAGGATGAGAGGTTCAAAAAGTGAGAGATTTGGGAAGAAATCTTCAGTTGTTTTAAAGTGGCAATCATCTACACTGCAAAACCAGTTGGATTTTGCAGTGTAAATGATTGCCGCTTTAAAAAAACCCTGGAGATTTCCCCAGTGATTCTGAGTACCCCCTGAGTGCCCCCTCCCCTGACAGAGAAGAGAAAGGAGCATTATATTACAAAGCCCCCTCGCAGTGATTTCACAGCATTCATGGGTCACAGGGAAGGAGTGGGAGCCAGTATGATGAGATCCCCCCCCCCCCCCCCAGAGAGAAATCATGCATTTGCCCCTGTTTAGGTATTACTGTACATGGTAATTTGGTTGATTTGTTCGGATGCAAATTCAAATTACAGTATGTGGAACGTGCACGCATATCTAAGTGACTCTCAGGTCACTTAGATTTGCATGCACCCTTGGGTGGAAGTGGGTGGATAGCTGACATCTGGTGATGTCCAGGTGGACGCCCAGCATTTTTTTTTTGTACACCAAGGAAACTCAAGGTGTTTGCATGTGAATGCCCCCTGCTCACCTCCTCCATAAACAAGCATTTCAAGGTATCTTTTCAAAATAGGGTGCTGTACCCTTACTCACGGTAAGGCAAGAAGTTCCACATATTTATTGGTTTCTTTCAAATTTTCTTCCCAAATTTTATTTAAAAATGTATAAAAAAATCACATATGAGAAAACTGTATAAGAATAAATAAAACTGCTAAGTACTCACAGTAAGGGTAGTGGTGAGTGGGAGTATATAACTTTTTTATATACGTTTTGCTTGGGGATTAGGGGACCTATCCCCCTTACTCCAAACAGACAAACCCTAATCATATTAGCCAGTGCCAGATTAAGCCTTTGGGGGGCCCCTGGCACTTGTCATTATTGGCCGCAAACTGCATGGGAGAATATTACACGGTCAAAACACAGTAAAGGCAGTATAAACTTGGTCAATGGGTAACTGCATACATACCACATGAAAAGCCTGTGTTTGTCCCTCTGCACTGTAGGAGACCTCATAGGCTCAGTGCTCATTCTGATTAAAAACCATCCCATGACTAGGCTGCTGCTGCTGTCCTCCATGGGTCTGAGAAGCATGTAATGAGCTCCACCAATCAGAGCTCAGCACAGACCTCTCAGACTCTGCCCTCTTGTGCAAAGTGTCGTAGGTCAACTCCCAGTAATGCACTGCACACTTGTGCAGTCAGTGTGCCTTGGCTCCCGATACTCAGCACCATTAATCATTGGCAGATAGGTGAAGCTTCAGCACTACCTCACTCCCTTGCACAAAACATTTTTCTAAAAAAACAACAACATGCTAACCACAGTGGACCCCTAGCTACAGGGGGACCCAGGGGTATTGACCCCTTTTGCCCCCCTTTAATCCAGCCCTGATATTAGCACCAAGGGATTCTTCAACCCCTAATATCCACATTTAGTTAACTATACTGTCTGTGCCACTAGTTGGCTAGTGTGTATGGGATGTAACACATAGTACAGTATGTGTTCCACAACATTCATCCACAGCATATTTTATTTTCTAAATTCCAGCGTGGTTGCTAAATCTTGGGTCTTCTGCAGCTCCAGCCTCTCTGACATCATTGCTTCTCTTCTCCTTTACCTAGTTAGTAAATAGTGGTAAACTCTTTGGGGCTTCTTCAGGATGGCTCGTTGCGATCCAAATTGGGCTCCAGCCCCGATGGTCGGGGTTTGTGCATGTGTATGCGCATTGAAAGGCTTTGGTGAGTTACACACTCGCCAGGTCGGTCCCTGCGGGGAGGGCTGGGGTCTGGCAGGAGGCGGTTGCAAAGGACCGTCCAGCATTTTATGGGTGTCCCCATAAAATTGTTGGGCATTGCCCTGTACATGCAGGTGTGGCATGCCCTGCTTGAGACGGGCCGCCGACATCACATGACATCAGCACCGCCCCGACTTCAGTCAATTCAGACCGACTTTTGAAGGGGAGAGAAATCATTAATTGATTTCTAATGCATGCAAGAGGATGTGTTTGCGTACCTCCCATCTCATGGAAACAGTGGGCCTAATTCTGAATTAAAACATCTGATGCAAGCTCCCAATGTTTTAATGCTGCATGTGTGTCCAAGATGCACTGTGCATGCATCCCGATGGTTACCGTCAGGGGACACATATCGGAATTGCATAGATAACCTGGGAGGTGATGACCGAAGGTGTCAATAATGGAGGCAGTGCACATTGGTGTCAAGGAATGTGTTGAAAGACACGACTCCTCTGGCACTGGTAGCCTTGGTCCGGCAAACATTTGGAGAAGTCATACGGTTGCCCTGATGTCCATTAGTGTGCCTGGTATCCGACCGATGGTGCGCACATTGGCAGATTAAAAATTATTTTAATTTCATGCGGAGGAAGCATAAAGAGATTAGATTTACAATAAGTAGACTGTTTAGTCAGTGTATGTTCTTTATCAAGTCTGCCCTTTACAGACGTAGGAAATGTCAGTATGTTTCTGAAGATAACAATTGCTTTAAGGCAAAAGAAAATACAACACTGGCAAGGAATCAGTAACGGAAAAAGCATTTTGACTCTAAAAGGATGTTCTGAGCATCATGATTTACTGTATTTGATATTTTTTCTGAGGTTTTCAGAATATTGTTAAATTTCCCATCTGAATAAAACGTTGTTTTGGATCAAATTGAAACCATTTGGATATACTAATTTCTATCTAGTGTATGTAAAGTTGTGACCAAGGGCCTTATTCTGGTCTAAGGGCCTCTAAGGGCCTCTTTCTGACTAATTCCTTCTTAGATGGACAAAACCATGTGCATGCAGGGGGGCATATGTACAATGTGCAGAGAGAATTAGATTTGGGTGAGTTATTTTGTTTCTGTGCAGGGTAAATACTGACTGCTTTATTTTTACACTGCAATCTAGATCTCACTTTGAAGTAAAACCCCACCCAAATCTAATTCTCTCTGCACATTTTATATCTGCCCCACCTGCAGTGCACATGGTTTTGTCCATCTAAGAAGGAACTTGTCAGAAAGAGTGAACCAAAATAACCCCCCAAGTGAGTTACAGCATGATGGGTAGACCCTAAATACATCTACGAGGGTATCTCCTATTTTAAGGATCATCATGACATAAATGTGAAACAATTAAAATGTGATAGCTATGAATACTGTAAATAAAATGAGTTTACACCATATAGTGTACTGAAAATAAAACTCCCACAAAACTCAAGGCAAATAAATTATGCACGATGACCACAATACAGCCCTGCTGCCAGCACATTTACCAAAATTGGAATGATACAGAGAATATTAGCATGGCCCCTGCGCAAGGATGACAAGCAAATTTGTGAAGCGTTCCATATTTTTACAGAGACAGAAGCTGCTGATGTGCATTTTTAACAAGTCCGCTGGGTATGTGCAATATATATCTATCTATATAGAGCTGTGCGAAATACATCAGACCCGGAAAAACCCGGAAAAACTTGAAGGGACAATTGATGGGATGTGCCAGGATTTTATATCAAGGGGATACAAAAGGGATGGGTTGGCCAATGCAAAAAAGCGAGCAATGAGCCTAAAGAGACAAGACCTTTTGGGGCCAAGTGCTAGAAAGATCCCTGATTCCAAAATTGTGTTTTCCAGTACATATTCGATTGCTTCAAAAGAAATTCGGAAAGCTATCTTGAAGCATTGGCACATTATCCAGACAGACCCGGTTTTGGGGGCCAGTTGTAGTGCTATTCCACTATTCTGCTATAGCCGCAGTCGTAACCTTAAACAGAGGATGCTATTCACAGACGTGAGTCCGCGAGTTGGACCTAAACAAAATTGGTTAAATAAGACTGTGGGATCCTATCGGTGCACTGGATGTGCAAATTGTAAATTCATTAAGGTAACAGACAGCTTTACACACCCTACAACAGGCAAAATATATAAGCACAAAACCAGGATGAACTGTGAGACACGATATGTGGTATACATGATCATGTGCCCCTGCAAACTTATATATGTCGGTAAGACAATACGCATGTTGAAGGAGAGAATCTCCATGCATCGGAGCTCCATCAAAAAAGCGGGGATTAAAATGGAATCTTGTACCCCACCAGTAGCAAGACACTTTATCCAGTGCGGACACAACATCAGTGACTTTGTATTCATGCCTCTTGAGCATATAACACCCATGAGGAGGGGTGGCGACCGTCATGGTAAACTTTTACAAAGAGAATGCTTCTGGATCTATGAATTGGATTGTATGCGTCCCAAAGGGCTAAACGAGGAGTTCTCATTTGTACCATTCCTATAGAGTAACAGTACTCATTGGGATGTTTTTATAGATGCTTTTCTCCTATCACGTCTTTGCTATTTTGCTGCTAGTTAATGTATTGAGTTATGAGTGTAGACCTGCGACCCATGGCACAACAGTATACTATAGTTTTGTAATCTAGACAAGAAAAATCTGCTGGCCGCCTTCCTCCTATTTTTAGATAAGGAGGTGCATGATGTATACAGTCAAAAACCTTATAGACATTTTATTTATTTCGTATTTTGCATTTTTATGTTTATATTTTTGCAATATCTATTGTTTATTTCTCATTTTTCTATATATCTCATAACCATCACTTTAGGTGCTAGTGTGTGGTGACTATATGATGGAGCCTGGTAGCGCTTTCTCATAGAGAATACATTGATCGTCTTGTATTAAGTGAGAGGTATGACTCACATTGTTTTGATTATATTGGTTACTATGGTTAACGGAAGTGACGTGTCACCCCTGCACCAGGGAACCCACGTACGCTCCCCGCTGTTGAGCATGGATGGACGGGACCAGTTACTGACGTCATAGACGCGCGCAGGAGACGGCGTCTGACGTCGGTGATGGGAGACGGAAGCCATGCACACGCGGGAGAGCGGAGGGGCGGACTAGGTGTAGTACACAGGTGAGTTATCACAATTCTTTCTATTTAAGCATCGATATTTTGCAGACACATTTGTCAGACTTCCCTTTGAGAAAGGTGCACAGTGCACCGAAACGGTCCGTCAGGGACCTGTACTGACACCAGCCACGGGGGCTGCTTCTCACAGTAAGATCTATCTGCCTGAGGGTGTTGGACATATATTGTCCTTTATGCTGTCTATTGCTGTTACCCCACCGTGATTGCTGGACTTGTCTATTTGAAATTCTGATGCTCATAAAAGCTTAAAAAAAGCGCTTTTGTCCTGTGCTGGTTCTTCCTTGAATAGGAACACAGTTCTCTGCTCTGGGAAGGCAATCCTACATCCCTACAAAGACCGGGCACGGACGTGTATTGGACTCTGTCAGCGTTGTGCGTACTACTTTTCTGCATATATATATATATATATATATATATATATATATATATATATATATTTATATAGATATATATATCTATATATATATATATATATATATATATATATATATATATATAAACATCCACGATATGCCGGCACTCGTCTCAAAAGGCCATCTATGCAGGTGCCATCCCGAGAAGCTTCATAGACAATACAGGAGGTGGGCGGCACTCAGAAATAAATTCACAACACAGTCCTTAAAGATGCAACATGTGTATTCAGGCGCCAGAATACACATGTTGCATCTTTAAGGACTGTGTTGTGAATTTATTTCTGAGTGCCGCCCACCTCCTGTATTATTATATATGCCATGACCATGGATGCCATGACCTGAAGAAATTGCTTATTAAAAAGCAATGAAACGTTGTCCGTAAGGATGGCCTAAAAGTGTGTTTTATTGCCAAGACGCCTGGAGTGCTGCATTTCCCCCCCCCCTTGTCCTCTATTTCTACTATTGGAGCGGGCACCCGGCGCAGCAATACTGATACAGGGAGAGCCGGATCCCCCCTCAAAAAACTATCTATCTATCTATCTATATATATATATATATATATATATATATATATATATATATATATATATATAAACACAGCTTGGTAAACGGCACTCCCCGTTGTTGTCCGTGGACGGTGGACGGTGCCCAGGTGCCTTACTCTCAGCAGGTGTGATCCTGCGAATGCATACAGTAACAGACCAGGCGGCACTCAGGGACAATTAAACAGTGAAAACCTAACTGGGTTTATTGAAACTGACTGCAACGTTTCGGGGCTGCGCCCCTTTTTCAAGCCAAAAGATACAACAAGTCAACTTGTTTATGTAGTTATTTCTTGTTTGTTGGTTGATATTTTAGTACACTTTATCTTTATTAAAAGTTTTTTTGGTACTTGTGTATTTTGGCGGCGCCCATCGCATCGCATACCATAAGGCATACGATGGTATGCGATGCGATATCGCGCGATGCTGTACAATGTCATACAATTTAAAAATTGTATGACATTGTACATGGCATACAATGCGATGCAACGCGATTAAACATTGTATAAGCACCCTAATGGGTGCTTACAATGTGAAATGCACCCCCCTATAAACGTGAACCCGAAGCGTGGCGAGCGCAGCGAGCCCGCGAGGGGTGGCGGTACGCGTCCTCCGACCTTTTCATACCCCCACTATCCACGTCGGCGTGGAGTTGAGAATAGAAAGTGTGGTGAGCGCAGCGAGCCACCGAGCCCGAAGCGTGGTGAGCGCACGCGGATACCTGTGAAGCCTGCGACGGGACTCCGATACCTGTGAAGGTATCCGCGTGCGCTCGCCAGGCTTCGGGCTCAGTGGCTCGCTGCGCTCGCCACACTTTCTATTCTCAGCTCCACGCCGACGTGGATAGTGGGGGTATGAAAAGGTCGGAGGACGCGTACCACCGCCCCTCGCGGGCTCGCTGCGCTCGCCACGCTTCGGGTTCACGTTTATAGTGGGGGGGTGGCGTGGGGGTGCATTTCACATTGTAAGCACCCATTAGGGTGCTTATACGATCTGTCATCACATAGGGGGCAAAAATCGCGTCGCATCACATGCCATCTGATGCATGCCATGCGATGCGACGCGATATAAACATCGTGCGATGCACATCGGGGGCGCCGCTATAATACACAAGTACCGTTTTTTTAATTGCAAATTTACAGGCGTGCCCCACAAAAAGAGAGAGTACTTTTTTTCTTTCCTTCCTGTCTGCATGGCAGTGGGTGACAGGGGTATAAGCACACAGTCCTGTGCGATACAGAGTACGGGGGGGAGGGTTGTACCATAGTTGAGGGGGGGACACATGGGTCTCTGCTCTGTCTGTGAGAGGGATCCCCACCCCCTGTTCTTTCCTCAATTCTGCATTCTGTTGGGCAGGCTCTGTTACACCAGCCATGAGATGCTTGGTTATACAGCTGTCTGCTAATTAGAGGCAGTATGCAGCAGTGATTATCTGCATACCTCGAGTCCCAACATTACAAATCCCCAAACCCGACCATACAGATTCCACATATCTGCAGCAAACTGGAGCCTTGCTTGGCTCCTCTGCATTGCTAGGCCGTCCTCCCAGCTACTGAGCCACAGGCAGGTGCTGCATGCACCTGCTTCCGACACGTGCAATAGTGGAATCCTTTGTAAATTCCTTCTTCCCACTGAAAACCATACTGGGAAATACTACAAAAAAGCATTACACAGTTTTCAAATGGGTTAGAGACAAGCATTGGTGCAAACCAAGCATCTCCCCCTCCTCCCTTCTGTGGTTCCTGCACTGCTGTGTTATTCTGAGCTGGCTGTCAGTCAGCCTCGGGCGCCAGTCCATCCTGATCCTTTTTTTTCCAGATACATTTCAGTGCAATGAATGAGAAATTCTGTTATCAAAAAATCTACTAGGCAGAGCGAGAACCTTAAATTGGAAATACATTGAAAATAGAAATTGTGAATTATTGCAATTAAGCGGTCAGGAGCTTGCAATTCCAGCAGTTCCAAAACACATTGACAATGTGCCTGTGTTTTACCCATCCCATTCCTTCATAATAATTAATTATCCCAGGGGCCGGTCCATCTGCTTGGCTCACAAGCTGCTGCACAGAGCATCTTATGCTGGCCATACATCAGAATGATTTCGACGGGTCGCGCGATGCATTGTGTTTGTTTTGAGAGCACACCATGAGGTGCTTCGGTACGATGTGCGGTCCCACTGGTTGTGTGGTCAATCCTGTGATTTTATGTGCTGCATGTAAGATGTAAAGATGCTGCTAATGAACAGTATGCTGGTAATTGCAGATCTTACTATAGATATTATGTGAAATTACACACACATAGGATCCATCATGTGTCTGGGAAGCTGCCGGGGAGTTCAAGGGAAATTGTATCTGAAATATTAAAGATTCCAAATGGTTCTAATGTATGGCCATCTTTACAGAGGTTCTCCCACTGCATCAGGGGAGAAGATAGTGTCTCAACCCACACAGTGGAGGAGGGGGCAGCATTGAGTCAAAGGCAGGTACAGCTGGTATTGCCCTCAGGCTGTCCCACCCAGTGCGGCCGCACCACCTGCACAGCCCTCATTATGGTCCTGATTTATAGAAACCATGATAAAAAAACTGGGACTCTGAATAAATTAGCTTGTTACCAGCATTTTCCTTTAATACAGTTTTATTATAATCCAGCATACTAACCCAAGGCCTATAGAATCAGAATCAGAATCATCTTTATTTACCAGGTATACTTGCGTATGCTTGGAATTTTTTGTGGTAACAGTGCAGCATCAATCAGGAAACACAAAGGGGGTGGGAAGAGAGGCATAAACATACATCACATACATTTCACATATATCTAGAACAGTTCGAGTTAGTATTTGGTACGTTCAATATGGTTTAGTTCAGGCATGTCCAATGTTGGCCCTCCAGATGTTGTGAAACTACACATCCCAGCATGCTTTGCAATAGTTTTAGCATTCTCTAATAGCAAAACTGTGGCAACGCATGCTGGGATGTGTACTTTCACAACATCTGGAGGGCCAACGTTGGACATGCCTGGTTTAGTTGGTGGACAGCTATTGGGAAGAAGCCTTTTGTAGTTCTTGTCGTCTTTGCTGGGATGGACCTAAAACGTCTGCCTGACGGAAGGGGTTCAAACAGGTTATGGCCAGGGTGTAGCTTGTCCGCCAAGATCTTTCCTGCACGCTTATTGACCCTGGCTAGGTATAGTTCTTGGACAGTGGGGAGCTCTGCCCCAATGATCTTTTCTGCCATCCTCACCACTCTTTGCAATCTGTCATTCTCGTTTGCTCCTCCGAACCAGATTGTGATCGAGGAGCAAAGGACAGACTCTACTATGGCAGTGTAGAAGATGAGCAGCAGCTCCTGCTGGATGTTGAATTACTTGAGTTGCCTCAGGAAGAACAACCGCTGCTGAGCCTTCTTGACAGTTGTAATGATGTTGGGACCCCATTTGAGGTCGCAGGAAATCTTTGTTCCTAGGAATTTGAAGGAGTCGACCCTCGACACTACTCTGTCAGATATTATGAGTAGGTGCATGGTATTTGGTTTTCTTCTGAAGTCCACCACCATCTCCACCGTTTTGAGGGGGTTGAGGTCAAGGTTGTTTCCGCTACACCATTTAGTTAGCCGATCCACCTCCCGTCTGTATGCCGACTCATTTCCATCCATGATTAGGCCGATAACTGTTGTGTCGTCTGCAAATTTTATAATTTTTACTGACTGTTCTGCTGAGGTGCAGTCGTTTGTGTAGAGGGAGAAGAGCAGGGGGGAGAGGACACATCCTTGAGGGGCACCGGTGCTAATTGTGCATGTATTTGACATGAATGCGCCTGCTTTCACCGCCTGTTTCCTTTCAGTCAGGAAGTCAGTGATCCAGGAGCATGTAGGTTCTGGAACTCCTAGTGAACGGAGTTTTGGCTCCAGGATGTTAAGGGAAGATAGTGTTGAATGCCGAGCTGAAATCAACAAATAGTATCCTTGCATAGGTGCCTGGACTGTCCAGGTGCTGTAGAATGTGGTGCAGCCCTATGTTGACTGCATCCTCGACACTTCTGTTTGCTCGGTAGGCAAACTGCAGGGGGTCGAGGTGAGCATTTGTAACAACTCTCAGGTGGTTCAGCACCATACGTTCAAGCACTTTCATGACCACCGATGTTAGTGCAATCAGCCAGTAGTCATTGAGGTCTTTCGCAGTTGAGCTCTTGGGAAGCGGGACGATAATTGAGCCTTTGAAGCAGGTGGGGACCTTGCACATTTCTAGTGAAGTGTTGAAAATCCTGGTAAAGATAGGGGCGAGCTGTGTTGCACAGGTCTTGAGGGCAGATGGAGACACTCCGTCTGGGCCTCCAGCTTTCCTAGGGTTGACCCTCTTGAACATTCCTTCTACCTCGGTTTGGTCCACCCGGAGAGTCTGGGGGTGGCAGTTTTGGAAGGAGGGTGGGCAATCCGTTTTGCCCCGGTCAGGGGTAGGACTGATGCAGGTAGCTTCCTTCTCGAACCTGCAGTAGAAATCGTTCAGCTCGTTCACTAGTTTCTGTTGCATGGTGGAGGGGGTTCGAGAGATCTTGTAGTTGGTTATAGCTTGCATGCCTCTCCAAGCTGACGCGGGGTCGTTGGTTGACAGGTTGTTCGCCAGCTTGTCTGAGAATCTTTTTTTTGCCAGCTTGATTTCCCGTGTTAGGGAGTTCCTGGCCTGTTTGTACAGGACAATATCACCACTGCGATAGGCTTCTTCCTTTGCCCGACGGAGCTTCCTGAAGTGACCGCTAAACCATGGCTTGTTGTTGTTGAAGGTGCGTGCTGTTTTGATTGGCACGCACAGGTCCTCGCAGAAGCTGATGTAGGCTGTCACTGTGTCGGTCAGATCATCTAGGTTTGTAGCGGAGGATTCAAAGACTCCCCAGTCTGTGCATTCGAGACAGGCCCGAAGCTTCATTTTTGCCTCGTTTGTCTAGCTTTTGACTGATCTGACCACTGGTTTAGCTGACCTTAGCTTTTGGGTGTAAGTTGGTAGAAGGTGGACAATGCAATGGTCAGAGAGACCCAGAGCTGCCCGGGGGATAGCCCGGTAAGTAGACTTGATAGTGGTGTAGCAGTGGTCTAAGGTACATCCTTCCCTGGTGTGGCATCTGACTTGCTGTCTGTACTTCGGTAGCTCTTGGGACAGGTTGGCACTGTTGAAGTCGCCCATCACTATAAGCAGTGCTTCCGGATGTTTGAGTTCTGTGTCTGTTATCCTGGTGGAGTTGGGCTTCTTTTGCATTTCCTTGGGGAGGTATATACACCCCCACCAGGACTATTGAGGCAAATTCCCGGGGGGAGTAGAATGGGTTGCATTTAATGATGAGTGTCTCCAGTTGAGGGCTGCTTGATTTACTCAGAGTTTTTACGTCAGTGCACCACCCTTCATTTATGAAGAAGCAGATACCTCCTCCCTTGGTTTTTCCGGTGAGCTCCTTGTCACGGTCAGCCCTGAGGAGACTGTAGCCCGGCAGCATCACCGAGGAGTCGGCAATGAGTTCATCTAGCCATGTCTCAGTAAAGCATAGGATAGATGAGCCAGCAGTGCCTGATCTTGCATCATTTATGAGCAGGGTCAGTTTATCCATCTTGTTTACAAGGGATCGGGTGTTCGAGAGTAAGATAGCTGGGAGTGCAGAGCTGTGACCTCTGCGTCTCCACTTAACTAGGGCCCCAGCACGGCGGCCCCTCTTGCAAGTCCTTAACCTCACATATCTTCCTGTCAGCCTAGCTGTTAGGTGGGGGGCCCCTCCAGGCCACTTGGCGGTGGTAGGGGCATGTCTGTTCCTACTGGAGGGAGCTGGGATTGCCTTCATTGTTATCGGGGGCTCAGTTCTGGCTATCTTCTCAGGTGGGCACAGAGTCACACCCCTTCCTTTTTGGGCCCCATAAGTAAGCCCTGGGGGTTTACTTTTCTGCTACCTCTGTGAATGGTTCTCCATGGTCGCCGGTCCACTCTCCAGCAACTGCCATTCAACTTTGCTGCATCCTTTCTGCACAGGGCAGCAAGGGCAGCGTGGACTGTGAGGGCTGCCGATCTGCCCACGTCCCGCTCCGTCAGGCTAATATGGGTGGTCTGCTCCAGGGGTGAGCTCCATTTCAGAAGGGCTTCTCTGCTGTGCTTGGTTACCACACTTGGCAGGGTCATCACACTCGAGGGGGTGATGAACGAGGACAAGGACAGGGGGAGACAAGGGGAGACATGTAGTTTGGTTGAGCTGCACAGCTCCGAGGCAGCCTTCTGCGGCGCCATATTTGTAGTATCCAGTATGATGAAATCACTTTTACTCAAGTCTGTTAGTGCTCCAGGTTATTGCTGTGTTTGGTTGCTTCTTTCTTGTACAAAGATGTATTTTGGACAGATATTCATTAAATAAACTACAAGTAACTTTCCTTTTCAGTTGCTAATTTAGTGATTTAGTCCAGGGTTGCCGACCCTCCCGGTATTTGCGGGAGTCTCCCGAAAATCGGGTCCCCCTCCCGGCCCCCGGAAGGGTGGGAAACCCTCCCAGAATCAGGGGGACCCCCACTGAGCCCCCCCGATCGCGGCATTTAAATGGCGCAATCAGCGGGTCTCAGAGGAGGGGGCGGGGCTAAAATGGCACAATCGTGTCATTTTAGCCCCGCCCCCTCCATGGAGATCAGATATTTCGGTTATTTGCCGTAATGGGGACGGGGCTTAATGACGGCACCGTTAAGCCCCGCCCCCGAACTCGTAATGAAAGATTCCTCTCCGGGCTTCTCCCGAAGAGGATCTTGTGCAAGTCGGCAACCCTGATTTAGTCACACAAGTTATTCAGAAACAAAGCAGGCTTGTGGAGAGGTGTTAGAAGCCATTCCCCATGTAGGTGTGAAATCCCAGTGTGAGGTTTTTGAAGTGTATATATAGAGGCTTCAGTGCAAAGTTTGGGTTTGGCCTCCACCCGTGACACACATTTTACTATATTGGAGAGATGGAGTGGGGAGCATGGGAAGGGCCATGCCTTTAGTAATGGATCGTCTATAAGCCAATGTTGTCATTGGCTAATAGAGGTCAATGGGCAGTATTCAATGTGAAATTTCGCCGTGTGCAGCGAATCCTGTTTAGGATTCGCTGCACACTCGCTGTGTTCCGGAGGGCTGGTTGCCACTCACTCTCTCCGTATTCAATGTCCAAGGGGCGAGTTGCCCCTCGCGGCGAATCTTAACCCCTGCAGCAGATGAGTGTCCGCGGCAGGGAGCTGGGGGACATTGGCAGGCATGGAGATTGAAGTCTATTCATGGAACACACAGATAGAGATTTGCATCCATTGTGGCCTGAACTGCAGATTGCCTAGATGTCACTGTGTATTTGGACCACAGTTCTAGTTAGATTGTGGCTGGAATCTATTAAGGAAAATTTACTAAGATGTGTATTCTACTAAACACGCGATGTTGCTATGTGCAATCAATCAGAATCTACTTCTTATTTATTTAGCACCCTCTAGAACAGTGGTGTCAAACTCATGGCACTCCAGCTGTTATGGAACTACACATCCCAGCATGCCCTGCCACAGGTTTTATATAATGGATTGCTAAATCTGTGGCAGGGCATGCTGGGACGTGTAGTTCTACAACAGTTGGAGGGCCATGAGTTTGACACCACTGCACTAGAAGATACAGCAGTAGACAGGATCTTATTGGTTGCCATAGCAACATCACATGCATACTTGCCGACTTTTGCTGGCTGCCTTCCGGGAGAGGGCAGCCAGCTCTGTTATGCAGGGGGCGGGGCCATCGCTGGGAGATAGAGGCGGATTGCGGGCGGAGCCACAGATGGGCTTTCCTGTTGGGGGGCGTGCCTACAGTGATTGCATCATTTTAGCCATGCCCCCTGACATGCAATGCCGGTATTTCAGGCATTGCACTGCGGGGGGGTTAAAATGACGCAATCCCGTCATTTTACCCCCGCCCCCCCGCCGAGGGGCGGATCGCGGGAGATTGGGGTTTATGCGGGAGGGTTGCCCCCCTTTCCAGGAGTCCGGGAGGGGGGCCTGATTTCTGGGACCCTCCCGGCCATTCCGGGAGGGTAGGCAACCCTGCATCACATGTGAAGAAGAATACACATCTTAGTAAATTTCCCCCTTTGTCTTTTATCAGAGGTATGCATTTTTATATGCATCCAGTAATAAGCCATGTGATTGGCCCGCAGATGAGCTGGTTAATGAAATGAGTTGCAGAGTGACCGAATGTGTCTAATCCTTGCTGTCTTAATATTGGAAATTCTACAGTTTAGTCATTAAGGACTTATTATAGTCACATTTACATGTAATAGATATTTGTTAGTCATGACATATTACGGAGGCTTCTAGTAATTATTCTTTAGGGTAATCCACGATTCTCTGCCCGCTGTTGATGAGCATTTTTCAAGGTTGGAAATTAGCTTCACAAACTCTCTAAGATGTGATTGTCCATAATGAAAATAGATAAGGTTAGCTGGCAGCAGTGTGTAAACATATTCCGCTGTACGCCCTGTCCTCGTTGCCTGGATACCTATGTGAGGTGAATGTGTGCATTTGAAGAAGCATGACTTGCTTTGGGAAGGTCTGGCCATCAACCAAATGCGATTTGGCAGCTGGAAGCTTTTCTATTTATCTATGGAACATGGCAAATCAGATCCTCAAATTTGCACAACAAAAATTCTCCAGTGTGACAGATTTTATGGTAATGGGAATCGCGGTGTCAAATTGTTTTGCAAAAGTCCACATGAATTGGTTTGTTTAGTTTTCTTAAAATGATACAGCCATTCCCTTTTATTGTACAGCCTGTTTTAGTAGCAGCGCCGGCACAGACACACAGGGGTAGATTTATAAGTGATAAACTGTCTGGTTTTTATCACCGGCCAATCAGCTCCTACCTGTGAAGTTACAGGCTTGGTTTGAAAAATGACAGGTAGGAACTGATTGGCCGGTGATAAAAATAAGACACTTTATCACTTCATCGAGCTTAATAAATCTACCCCATGTACTTTTTGGGTTTTGTGGTTGCATTTTCCTGTAGCCAAGTGGTAATCCAGGGGAGTAACTAGATATTCGTAGGTCCCATAGCAAAAGTTTGTAAGGGCCCCCTATTTAGCAACTGATGGTGATAAATGTATGTAAAACATGTATGTAAAACATATTACTTAGACCGCAAAGATGGGCCCCTTCAGCTCTGGGCCCCATAACAGCTGCACCACTTGCACCTATGGTAGTTACGCCCTTGTGGTAATCAACTACCATTGGTGGTCCCTGCGAACCCACTTAAAGGGTCATCAAAGCTGTCAAAAATTAAAGATAGAAGTATAAAATTTTACAACGAAGATGTAACCATCAGAACCTGAAAGATAGCTAAATTAAAGTGTGGCATGATATGTCGACTCAAGATAAGAATGTCAACATGGTCATAATGGTGGTTATTCTGGTTGATTCTCAAGGCTGCGAATTCGCAGCCTTGCAAGTCCACCAAACTCCATCTTGCGAATGATGGCCTGGCCGCCACCCATTCGCAAGGGATGATTCCCTCGCAGGGCCTGCAAATGCAATGGATGCAGCCTAGAGGGATCCACCCACATCATTCGATGGTGGCGACCATCGAATGATGGTGAAGGTGCACATATATAAAACTGACTCTCAAGTCACTTACATATGCATGGACGCCTGGGAGGAAGTGGCCGGGCAGCTGACATCTGGTAATGTCAGTTGCCCCCCTGCACCCGAGTCATCAGGGCATTTACATGAGAACGTCCAGCGTTCTCTTGGGAACGCCCATGAAAAGCTGGGCGTTCCCATATGCAAATAGCCCGGCCCACTGCCCCACGACCCCACCCACACAATTGGGTGCGTGCGCCCAGCGAACACACTGTTCACCATGGCCACATGCACTCTGCGCAGATGCACGGGGCGGGGGAAATGAACCAGAATAACCCCCGATATGTTTTCATCATTCCATTTTGCCATATTTTTAAACATGAAAAAAATACAATACAAATTGTATTATGCTGTGGCATGTAAATCCTCCATAATAGTCACATGAATTTGGAGTTGCATTATTTCATATGCTGGGTATACATTAGGCAATGTCTAACTAGTGAGACCTCATTAGTGACGTGATCTGGCGGGGAGCTGACATTAGCACTTGGTGTTACCATCAGCGATGTAGTGGGGGGCCGACCAGCTTTAGATGGGACTGGCAAAACACTGAATGTAGTGTGTATTTAAAAACCCTCCCTTGCAGGCTGCGTAAACATAGGCAGTTGTATACATTTTGGTAACTTGTAATGTATTTTTTGTTGTGTTTAGTCCGTGGGAAAACACATGCAAATTGCAAAGGTTGACAATAAGGTGTAGTAGTTACATTCTCAGCAAACATCCAACCCCAAATCTACAACCCCATCCATGCTGAATGAGCACTGATAGCTCCAGCCATGCACCAATCAGTGTGTGGTGGATACCTCCCAATACAGGGCTTGGTGGATGTGCATGTATGCTGTGGCTGATGTATGGTGAATGACGGGCACCTGGGAGACAGGAAGGTTTTAGACTATACAATATATACTGTAGAATGTGATAATACTGCTGTCTATTTCTTGATCGGCTCAGTTTATATCACAGCGCTGTATGCGTATCTTATTTTTACAAAGAGAATTGTTCATGCACCCTCAAGAATGTTCCGCTAATTGTAAAACCACCCCCAGATACATGCAAATGATAGTGTTGTAGCTTCTTTAGAAATGTTAAATTTACTGAGCCTGTTTTAGTCACCCAGCATATGGCAGCCGGTATATAATGTTTGGTTCTCATTAGTGTGATAATAGGAGTATGGAGTGCCCCTGGGTCAAGGGGGCACTCAATGCCCTTATTGCCATCCACCGCATTATTCTGGCGATTTCTGGCATGTGCAACAGTCTTTATGATTTTCTGCACAAACATCGGGGCAGTTTTTTCTAGAAGGGAGAAGCCTGTGGTCATCTGTTTTTTGGGCTCCTGTCTGGTACCCCCTCGCGATACTGACTTGTGGTAAGAGCCACTTTATCCAGCTTTGCCGGGTCACACATGAGCAGCGTACTGCAACCTCCTATCAAATAAGTTCTGATCTTAACAGTTTTTCTGGTGTTTAGTCAGTGTCATTATGGCAAAAGCTATAATACTACAGAATCACATCATGGCCAGCATTGGTAAGTGTATATCAAGCATGACCTCGCTGGGTAAATATATCGTCTGATGTCATATATATATCGTCTGACAAACCCACTTATGCCCAGTCCGTCCCTTCTCTAGTCTAACACAGTTCCTGAGAAATTGGGACCCATGATATTTTCATCCTAGAACTTCGCTACTGGCAATAGATGACTTTGATCCTCGGTTCCCTTTCCTTCCCTCCCCTGACTTTTCAGAGTATTTCTCTTTTATATTGTATTATTTTGTAAATATATACAATTATTCTTGTCAGTTTCTGTATTTATATATCACTTATGTGTCAGTAAGAAGTACAAAGTCTGGGAATATTGATATCAGGACCAGAGAATAGTTTTGGTGTTGAATTTAATTCTTTTGTCTGAACCACTGTAGTGAGGATTAAAAATGTCGAATCCCCGGTTTGCTTCACTAAAAGCAACTCAGCATCTAATTTCACACATGGCCTGAAACAGTAACTTGGGTTTCAGTATATAGGAAGAGCAGCGAAGCCAGATCTTTTAATGTGCCTGCGCCAGGTCTAACTGTATGACAAAATAAAAGATGTACAGTATCAATGCTGTTCTCAAGATAACTGGCGGTACTTGTTTCCTAGCACGGCCACAAATCTTATGGATCGTGTACCTTTAGTTAAGGTACACGATCCATAAGATGGACCCGATTTCCTTTGAAATCAGGTCCATTTGGCCGGCTAGGACAAAATATCGGGGGCATCGCGTCGGTCGGGACCGTTAACAATGGTCCCGACGCGACCGACGCGATGCCCGCGATTTCCCCATAGGCTTCAATGTTAAAAAATATTTTAACATTGAAATCGTGTCGGGAAAGGTAAAATATCGGGGGCATCGCGTCGGTCGGGACCATTAACATAGGTCCCGACGCGATGCCCCCGATTTTTACATAGGCTTCAATGTTAAAAGATTTTTTAACATTGAAATCCTAAAAAAAATGTGAAAAATGTGAAATGGGCCAATATGACCCATTTCACATTTTAGATGTCCCCGTCGTCACCCCACGATAGGCGCCAACCCGAAGCGTGGCGAGCGCAGCGAGCCCGCGAGGGGCGGCGGTGCGCGTCCTCCGACCTTTTCATTCCCCTACTATCCACGTCGGCGTGGAGTTGAGAATAGAATAGTGTGGCGAGCGCAGCGAGCCACCGAGCCCGAAGCGTGGCGAGCGCATGCGGATACCTTCACAGTTATACGCGTCCCCTCGCGGGCTTCACAGGTGTCCGTGGCGACGCGGACACCTGTGAAGTCCGCGAAGGGACGCGTTTACCTGTGAAGGTATCCGCGTCCCCTCGCGGGGCTCGCTGCGCTCGCCACGCTTCGGGCTCGGTGGCTCGCTGCGCTCGCCACACTATTCTATTCTCAACTCCACGCCGACGTGGATAGTAGGGGAATGAAAAGGTCGGAGGACGCGCACCGCCGCCCCTCGCGGGCTCGCTGCGCTCGCCACGCTTCGGGTTGGCGTCTATCGTGGGGTGGGGTGTACGCCGTGACATTTGGGGGGGTTGGGAATATTTTACATTGAATCCAATGTAAAATCGGGTCCCAGGGACCCGATTTACATTTAATAAAAAAAAAAAAATCGGGTCCAAAATCGGCCGGTCGCGACGATCGCATCGCATGCGACGATCGCATCGCATGCGACCAAATCGCATGCGATGCGATCGACCCGATTTTTCCGACACGACCACCCCGATGTAAATCGGTGTGGCCGTGCTAGGAAACAAGTACCTAACTGGCCTCTCCATTCATCTTTGCTGGTGGTGTATTCTGGCACTCCGGCACAGTACTTTGCATCTGGTGGCACTGTTACAAATTGTAGGCCTTATTCTGGTGGACACGCAAAGCTGTGAAATTCCCGCCCCGACCGCACAACCATTTCCCCACACGCATGTATACTTGCGTGCGGATGTTAAATCATCCAATTAATCATTTGAGTGATTTCTGCAGTGCTCGCAGATCTAAGACACCTCTCTGGTTGCACCCTTTCAGGTCCAACGTCTAGTCAGGCTCAATGGGCCTAGCGCTAGTAGCAGATCCAGTGGTGAGCCACTTTAAAATAAAAATATTAACATCGTTCAACATTCAATGTAGACCATTTTTTAATAAAAAAAAAATTACAATTAATTTAAACATTTAAACTGTTTGAAATGCAAAAAAATATTTGGGCTGCAAAGAGTTGGGTGCAGTGTGTGCGGTGAGGGGTAATGTGCCCCTGGTAATGAGGAGTTTAGGTTCCAGGGGCACATGTGAACAAATTCCAAAACAATTTCTCTCTAGTCTATGAACACACTTGTCCATGCAATAATTCTTCATACACCGTTGCTTGAAATTTGTATTTCCTCTATAAAAAGCATAAGTAAAGTAGTTAATGATCTGCATGATGAAGTGGCTATTACTCATAAGTCATAAGGGTCTATTAGCCTCTGCTTGCTTAAACGTGTTACCTACAAATGTGTTAACAGAATGATGCATTCAGGCTCAACAGCCCTAGCGCTAGTAGCAGATCCAATGGTGAGCCACTTTAAAATAATGTAGGCCAATGTTCAATGTAGGCCATTTTTTGGATAAAAAAATTTCAATTCATTTAAACATTTAAACCAGATTGTTTTGAATTGCGAAACAAAAATTTAGACTGCAAAGAGTAAAAAAAAGGGCGCGGTGTGTGCAGTGAGGGCCACTGCTTGCGTACCCTCCCTGAATAGCCAAAAGCCTCACGAAAAATTGTGTGGCTTTCTTGGCCACCAGGGAAACGTAGGCATCCAGGTGATCCCTGTCCACCCCCCTGCTCACTGCGGTATATCGGGCAGGGCAATAATGTGTTTTGCGCTAAATTACACCATCGTAGTTCCAACCCGCTTTACAATGCCGAGGCTGGGAAGCAATCATGTGTTCATGCCACTGGACCTCCCCCCTATTTGCGGACCATGCCCCCTGTTGTGAGACTCAGAGGGAGCAGCCTTAAAGTAATCAAGTATGTTACTATGCTTCACGTAACATTATAACAGTTATAACGTGAAGCGTAATCCATTATAATTAGCTGCTTATCGGGTACAAATCGGATAATGCGATAATGACCGCCTGAGACATCTGGCTTAATAGGATAGCGCCCTTAGAAGTAAAGAAAAATAAAAGTAACTAGGCCCTACTAGACCATGAGGAGGGTTGGGCTAAATGCTGCGAATTTGCATGATAAGGCCACATCCCCTCTTGCAAATCTGCAATTCTCCATAAAATTTCCAAATCACATGGGAGCAGGTGGGATGTGGGAGAACTTTTTCACAGGTGCAGGGGATTGCACAAAAAAACAGGAGTCTCCAGGCACTGGTATGAATGGCACGAGAAACAAGTAGACAATGGTAAACCGGGGTGGAACTCACAATGACAACAACTACAGAGGCACAGAAAGAAACAAAGGAGGTTATTCTGGTTCACTCACAAATGGACAAAACCATGTTGCATTGCAGGTGGGGCAGATGTAACATGTGCAGAGAGAATTAGATTTGGGTGGGGTAGATTTGGGTGGGGTTTGTACCTCAAACTGATATCTATATTCCAGTGTAAAAATAAAGCAGGCAGTATTTAGGGCCAGTATGGTGGTGGGGGAGCCAGTGTGCGTCGTCTGCTGATGCATCCCCCACACCCGTAAGTTTTTCCCCTTAAATACCTGCGTGCTTCAGTACTGTGTATACTAAATAGATAAAAAAAATATTTATAATCCCTCTTGAAAGTATCTGCTAATGCTCTGACTGGATGTTCCAGATTCAGATTTGCCCACAGGGAGAAAACCGTAAGCATCTGGCTTTTCCCAGAACAGTTGTGTTTTATCCTATTGCAAATCTGTAAATTAACTTTTATTTTATATTAATAGAATTCAATTTTCTGATGCACCCAGGTTACCAGAATGAGTGGGACGTGTTCCGTGTTATTGTTTTATAGCACCTGGCAGACAAACCGGGCAGTATGGTGGCGTTGATGGTCTAAGCAAATGTCAGATTGCATAGATATCCTTCCTCAGCAGTTTCTGCTTGCCAACTGTGTGATATAAGGCTGAATAAATGAAAAGGCCTCTAATTAGATAAACGCCATTGGTACTGCAGTGTTTTTAGACGGTTAAGTGACATAATGACATTTCGTTATTATTTATACGTAAGCAAAATTTAAAACGAGGCATTAATCTGGTGAAACAGCATTTTAGAGCTGGAGATGAAACTTACCATCAGACAGAGCAGTTTATCTGGCATTGCCATACACCATTAAATGGCCTATGTGTCCGATTATGGGCATTCCTGCTGTCAGATCAGAGCAGCAATTATCGCATCTTTCATGCATGCAGTAAGATTTCTCCCGGTTGACAGAGTTATAATTGCTGCTCCGTCACTGCCATGCACAGAACAGTATCGGCCCAAACACTCGGTAATTGGGCAACTAGGCTGTTAACACGATAAGCATACCTCCAAGCTGTCCCATCTTTTACTGGATAGTGTAATTTTTTTTTTGGAGGGGGGGCCTACAATGTCATCGGGAACTATCTTCAGCATAACTGGCTTTGACCCTGTATTTGACAACGTTTCCAAAAACGGGTGTGCCAGGTAAAACCCCTTTCACATCACATCTCTTAAACGGTATATTACCGTTTAAGTGCCTTTTTTTTACACTGGCAGACCCGTTTTTGGAAACTTTCCAAATACAGGGTCAAAGCCAGTGCGGTCTTCAGCGCCGCAGGAGCCGGGATCCGCAACGCAGGAGGTACTAGCCGCACGGGGGGGTTTCTTAAACACATTGGGGGGGTTAAATCGGTTCTGCACCTTTCAGACCGCACATATAACCGTTTTGAAATGGTTAAAAAATGGCAAAATACCAGTTAAAAAGTGTGGTCTGAAAGGGGCATTAGTAGTGATGATATGACCCCTACAGAGCCTTTGATAAAAGTAAACTACAACAGTTCTATTTGTGAAGGCATTCTTACTTTGCAGCACTTTTTGCCACACCTGCCTAAACTTGCACAGTACAGTAGATGTAAAGGTCATTTTTCATTTGTGAGAGCTGCATAGTTATAAAGACAACCACTTGGTAAATAAAACAAAATCCCAAATACAACAGTCTCCTTCTCTGCACCAGACACTGCCAGTTCAACTCCCAGGCTGATCTAGTAGTAGCTCCGATCCAGGGATCCTCCTCCTCTCCTTCTGCTATGCTACCACCGCTGCTGGCAGGGATCCCAAGGCTCGCCCTGTAGTAACAGCCACCAGGATGGTAAAGAAGTAGGTGGACACATGGTCATTGTGTCCTCTACACTAGAACGATGAGTAAGGAAAAATCTAAATTTTGCTTTGATTTTTCCCAACTACAGAGTCACAAGTGAAATCATTAGAACCACCAATATTGTATACACCTGTGCTCCAGCAAAGAGAAATAGAAAACATGCACCGTTACTGTGTCCCGCGGCCTTGATTTGAGAAGCACAGCTCTAAATGTTCAAGTACAGCCAGCTCACAGATGCAATTATCACATCATATAAAGTGTCAATAATATCACTTTAGGTGTCATCTCCATCTGGGTAGGCTTCAGATGACAGAGAGGGAATCCCTTTGCGGTTCTAAATACAAGCGGTAATGCTTATAATGATACGTTATTATTTTCATACTATGTATTAATATTATAGGAAAATACATCTCCTTTTATCCTCAAATCTATTTGATCGGATTTAGGTTGATTCCCACATGCAAATATAAGTGTATGACTGCTGCTTGTTCCATCCCCTCCCTTGTAGGTCACTGAGAATCGCAGAATATACATAGCTTACTTGAGGGCTTTGTTTACATTACTACTAACAGAAATTATGTATGCTGAAAATGGTTTTATTTGTGTGGGTTTTTTTTTGGGGGGGGGGGGGGTTCACGCAAACTGTTTGGTATGACTCATCGATGGTCAGAATCCCTACTGACATCGGGATCCCAACCGCCGGTATGCTGACAGCGAGACGATTGGAAAAAAGCCCATCTATTCTCCTTCTATATTGGGTTGTGGGCCCCCACAAGGGTGAATAATCCCAGTTGGTCAGTAGTTGAACAGTTGGGATTTTAGCATCAGTATACTGTCGGTGAGTCATCTGGCACCCTTTGGTGGCATGACTTGTATTTTAATCTAGAATGTACTTGAATATTGCATGTGTTTACTACTAAAATTTCTAGATATCAGCTTGATAAGCTCCCATCTTAGTAAATAAACCCCAATGACAGATTTTTTTGTGGATTTAAATGTTCCATGTTTGTAATTATAGAGCTTGAACTACTGCTGTATCTGTAAACTGTGCACTAAGTTAATTAAACTCACCTCTCCGTCAGTCTGGAGTGGGCAATGCAGTGGCAAAAATCACTTGGAAAATGGCCACTGCTGCCATTTTCTAGTGATTCGTCAAGAAAATGGAACACAGCGTGGGTGCCATGTTTGCAGACCAGAGACCTGCGATTGCACAGTAGACTGGTACAATACCAGAATCTACTGCACTGCCAGAGAGTAGGGGGCCCAATCGGAGCAATTCCAGAACAAAATGACAGAGGGGATGGCACCATGAGAGAGGGGAGGAGTTACTTTTGCACACTGCTGGGAAAATGGACATGAACTCACAACAAGGGTGTGGCCTCATAGAGAATGATAAATATGTATGATTTGGAGATGTAGCGGGTGACAGGAGAAGGGGGAAGATAGTGAAAGACTGAGGCAGTGGGTGATGGGTAAATATAGTGTGTGATGGGTAAAGATAGTGTGAGATGGAGAGGCAGGGGGTGAGAGGAAAGATAAGAAGATGGGAGATGAAGTGACAGTAAAAGGTGACAGGGAGAAGGTGTTGGGAGGGGCAGTACATGACAAAGAGACTGCCTTAAACTTAAGTGGCAAAAAGATGGTTGGGGGAAACGTTAGACTGTGGAGTGATGGTAGTGGAGAATAGGGTTAGGCTGTTTAGGGATGGTGGTGGTGGGGAATAGGGCTAGGCTGCGGAGTGATGGTTAGGTAGTCCTAGATGGATAAGCTGCACGAGGGGGAAGGGTTGCAAGGAGAGGGGGGAAGGCTAGTTTAGTTGATTTTACCTGACCCAACTACAGTGTAGGGTGCCTGCATAGAAATTACCTGTAGGTAAAGGGCTGCAGTGTCTCGTGCCGGATAGTGGGAGGCTGTCTCCCCTGCCGGGGCCGGCTTGTGGCTGTGTCTACTGTGGGTCGGCAGGTGTTGCCCCCCCTGGACTTTGCAGTTGCACGGTACCGGCAACCAGCATCATTGCGATTCGTACATGGTGCAGCCATACTCCCTCTCCTATGCCCCTGGCGGTGGTGCAGCAATGACCTCCAAGTTCTTTTGTTCCTTGATAAACTTTTTAAAATAATCTTCTAAATTATAGGGGGTGACTTGGTGCCCCCCCCCCCCGGCTGCCACTACAAATTGTGGGGCCCGGGACTGACAAAATAGACAGGGCCCCCCAATGCCTGTGTTAAGGTGTTTGTTGCCACCATACAATCTATAAATTTGTGAGCTACGGTACCTCCCTAAAAGAATTGTGCGCAGGAAAGGTGCTCGCTGCAGAAGGGTGTGATAGTACCCCCAGTTACAGAATAGAGCAGAACTATGTTATTCACATTACACAGCACATGGTGCTCATTATTCACATTACAACACACGGAATGGCCCTTAATCACATTATAAAACATAGTAATGCCCCTAATACATAATTTCCACATAAGTTCCCAATAGCACCGGCGGGGAGTTCCCAGGACTACTGAAATCAGTGCACTGTTATGCAGGAGAATTCCTGCTCTTGCGGGTGTTTAGTTGCCAGTAGCAGCATTCTCCAACTAAAGGGCCCCGCCACGATGCTGTTTGCACCATGCTCCCGTGCAAGAAGAAATCCACTAGTTGGACATAGCAGACTGATTTGAGTAACCCTGGAGAGCTCTCTCACTGCACTATTCACAGTGTGCTGAATTGATTCGACTCAAAAGAAGTTGTTGGAGAAAGAGAGAGAAAAAAAGAGAGGAGCAAGAAAGAGAGGGGGATAGGGATGGTCAGGAAAATAAAAAACCATCAGAAAAGCAGGAATGAGAGAAAGAGGGTGTCAGGAAGTAAAAGGGGAAGAGGGAGGGGTGCGAACACTAGTAAAGCTGTGTACACACGGAGCAATATGATCGCTGGCAATGTATTGCTCAGCAATCATATTGCTCAGTGTCCCGTTTTCATCAGCGACCAGAGATGGTCGCTGATGAAAATGTCACACTGCTGGGAGAAGACGCAGGGGAAGTCGCTGGTCGCAGGAGCATGCTCCTCCAACCAGCGACCATTAGGGGGCTGAAAACAGGAGCACGCACCTAGTGATTTATCGCCAGTGCACACTCCAATTGCTGGCAATGTGGTCGCTCAGCGACCATATTGCCAATGATTTTTGCCTGTGTGTACGCACCTTAAGAAAGACTGTTAGAGGGAGTAAGAGAGAAAGAGGGGAGGAAGAGAGAGGGTGTCAGGGAGAAAGGGGGAGAGACAGTGAGGGAAAAAGGATGCCAGGGAGTGACAGACGGTGTCAAGGAGAGGGGGTAGATATCGAGAGGAGAGGGAGGATGAGAGAGTGGGGGTAGAGGACAAGAGGGGGTCGGTAGAGGACTAGAAGGGTATGGGTAGAGGAGAGGATAATGGGTTAGAGAACAAGAAGATGTTTAGAGGAGGGGTATTAGAGACTGAGGAGAGGGGGTATTAGAGGAAGAGATGGGGGGAGGGCAGGGGTTTGAAAGGCTTGTAACATCCTATCCCCCCGTACAACAGGTAAAAATGTGTAGCTGAATTGTCCCTTTCAGTCTAAATGCCGGTGTACCTTGGGCAGTGACAGGGAATAGGGGATCCTTCTCACTGGTGCCAGCAGCGCACCTTTTTCATCTGTGTATTTTTTTGCTGGTCTCCTGATCCTGCTGACCGCCCCCCCCTGTGGGGTTTCTCCTGCTCCTGATCACCGCGCGGATAGTGGGGCCCAGAGGTTGGCGCAGGCTGTGCAATCATAGCGGTAGGAGTGGGGAGATCAATAGGAGCCAAGTGGCCGGGTGGGTAAAAGCCCTGCATTCATCCTCCCCGTTCCTCCTCTTAAGTAAAAGACTTGGAGCTGCCATGGGTTCCCTGCTCTGGCCGGGCAATGAGGGACGGGTGGAGGCGGAACTGGCAGCAAGCAGTTACGCCTCATTTCAGCCCATTTTAACCCCTGGGCTGCACCGATCAAGGCTGGGGGCCCGGCAGCAAAGATACAGGTACACGGCAGGCAACGGAGGGAGACTGGGGAGTAGGACAGTACATAGCAAAGTGTGGAATGAACAGCCCGGGCCCTTCACTTTTTGTCAGAGAGGCGGGGCCAGAGACAGCTGTACACCCAGCACCCCCTTGTCGGCGCCGCCCCCCCCCCCCCCCCCCTGGATCTTCCACTGAATGTGCAAGAGGTGATAACTCTCCTATGTTACTGCAATGAAACCAAATCAATTTTTTTTAGGCTTTTCCTATTTAATAACATCTCTATTATATTCTGGACATGGAATTTTCCACAGTCTCTCTTAAATTAATTATAATAATGTACATTCTGCTTTATTTAAATGACATATTTGTACTGTAGAGACATTAAATATTAAACAATTTTCTGAGGTTTAATGGCAGCTGATACAGACATTGTGACATAAGAATGACTGAAACTAAGCATTCAATTTAGCTTTGTATTAGAACAAATTCGAGAGAGTGTTGGGACTCTAAAAATATCTTAATTCAAGGTTACCAAAGTGCCTCTGTTCTAAAAGTAAATTAAGAAATGATGTTAAAAGTAATGACACAGGAGATCCAGCACTTCAAACACTCAGATATTTTGCATATTCTTCTAAAATACTTTTTTATTATGCAAATGTGCAGATAATTCTGATTTTACAATGAGGCCATCTGACACACATGGGATAAAACCCAGTTATCATATTAGGAAGGGAATTGATATTCTACCGTGAAAACACCTTTAATTAAACTGGTTCCATTTCCTCTTTACACATGGAATTCTCACGTCTGTCTTACTTGAAGCTAGTTAGGTTTAATTCGCTTATTTGGGGTTTAAACATCAATTGTAGAAGTAAACAATATCTCCTACTGGTTTCCTGCATGATGCGTTGCTTTTAACATCCTATATCTGTTTGCAGAACACTATGGGCCTGATTCAGTAGCGATTGTACCCAGGGTATTCAACTCTGCGCATGCATATAGAAAAATATGCCTTTCTGCTCCACGGGAGGTTTCTGTCCTCCCGGAGCTCACCTTAGGACACCTGTGTTACGGTTTGACAGGTGTACCGCCCCATATATATCTGCCTATGTGAAGGGCCTCTGTGCAAATGCCTTCGGTGACTATCACAAGGTGTTGGCAGGCAGGGGGGCGGGTGCATGAGGTCACCCATCGTTTCCTTGGTGTGCCCAGAAAAATGATGGGTGTACCCAGAAAAACGATGGGTGTCCCCATGCGAACGCAGGCGGGTCGAAGCACATGACGTCAGTGCCTGCCCCATTATCAGACATTTCAGAGCCAAATAAAAGTTTACTTAGGTATAATTACCTGACTGCTATTGAGGATTCCCTCCTTCAGGATGCTAATGTCGATATTCTGACCACCGGCATCCTGACCGCTGGTCATTTGTATGTATCCCGTTGTCAGGTTCACATACAGATGTGCCCACATGAATTTAGCCTCCAACATGCATCTTATTCACAAAGAGATGCGAATAAGACGCACAATCAGCTTATTCTGATTAAATTAATATGGGCATGCCTATATTCTGCGTGCAACTGCATCTATATCTGCTCCTGACACTAACGTAGCATTTTGTATGCAGATACAGCCACATTCCTACACATACTATAGGCATACCGCATATCATTTTAATTAACTTAAGCTGCTTGTGCATCTTATTTACATCGCTTTGCAAGTAAGACACATTTTTCGCTTTTGTCGTCCAAATTTTTTTTTTGCAATTCATAGAGTCTGGTTTAAATGTTTAAATGAATTGCAATTTTTTTAATTATTATAAAAAAAATGGTCTACATTGAATGTAAAACAATGTTAATGTTCTTATTTTAAAGTGGCTGACCATTGGATCTGCTGCTAGCGCTAGGGCTGTTGAACCTGACTAGACGTTGGACCTGAAAGGTTTAATAGAAAAAGTTGCATGAAAAGACATCCTGTGCTACAGGGTCACACAGAGCACTCGCAGGTTATGTGAAAAGCAACTTGTAGCACATGGAGGATAGATGTATGGGGACACATCCCTACTCATTGCAAGTTGCCTCAATTGGCTAATGCTGGGTACACACCAGGACGACTAGGGCCCGATCCCCACACTCTAGATCCAATTTCGATCAATTGGATGTAGATTGTGTGCTGATTGGGCCCTTTTCTGACCTAGTGTGGACTGATACCGATCCGATGCACGGTCCCGCGGGTCGGTCGGTCGTTATTGAGATCCTACCTGCTGCAGGTAGGATCTCAATGACGACCATACAGCCGGGTGCGGGTCGCCATCGGATCGGACCCGCTCACGGTGCACATCGTGAGCGGGTCGTGCCCCCCCGCGTCACCGTGAGCGGGTCGGACGAGACACTGACGACCCGCTCACGATGTGCATCGTGAGCGGGTCGTCCTGGTGTGTACCCCACATAAGAAGACAATAATGCCTAGCCTCGTACGAAATGCAGGCCACCTATAAAGTACTGTAATAATTGTTTTTCGCCTAACGTATACAGCTGTGAAGCATTGGAACTTTTTGTGTTACCAAACAAATCAGTTGCTCAAATACTTCAAATTTCACTTTGTGTTCAATTCTGTACAGATGTTAGCCCATTGCAAACAAATGATGCAATCACACTGCTTAGCAATGTATATAAAACAGAACTGCATATAAATGTATTCTAGGGCTGCTACAATATTTACACAAAACACAGACACGTTTTCTGACACCTACTGTATTCAGATATTGGCCCTTATTCAGATCTGATCGCAGTACAAATTTGTTCTCAAAATGGGCTAAACCATGTGCACTGCAGGTGGAGCAGATGTAACATGTGCAGAGAGCAGGGCCGGCGCTACCCACTCAGCAGCTCCTGCAAAGCAATGAGGCGCCATGCTGAAAAGGCGCTGTCTCCCTCCCTGCTCTGCTAAAGCTGCCTCAGCCCTCACTGTCACTGCCTCCTGCACGCCGCCCGCAGCACCTGTCTGACAGCGGGTGGCAGTATGGAGAGGCTGAGCAGCTCCCTGCACCGCGCACACATTGTCCTACTCCTGCGACCTGCCCCCTCTTCCTCACGGACACTTGCGCTGAGGCATGTAGCGCTGTCTGTGAATGCCTGGATGACTTGTCATGCCCGGTCCGCCCCCTACCCATTGCTTCCTGCGCCTGTCAGATGTCAAACAAATGACGCCTCCCCTTCCTTCCCTCTTCTCAGTGTGCTGTGCCAGTGCTGCTGCCAGTTCTCAACACTCCGCCCCCTCTATCTCCTCCCCTCTTCTTCCATCTCCTCCTTCTCTCCCCTCCTTTCCCCCTCAGTCACGAGTGCTGCACATACCTTTTTTACTGCTTTCGGATCGCATCGCACACACATTGCATGCATGCCGTGCGATGCAATGCGATCTAGCACATAACGTATGCGATTCTCGCAGTGTATATGGGCACCTTTAGTGCCTGCAACATTTTGCGGACACAGCACTGAGATGGTGTATGCATACATGTACATGGATCCAAGTTCCTCCATAGGATCGCATGTTGCATACACTCCCACAATCGGGCTGCGGCATGCATGCCGTGCGATGCAATGCGATCTAGCCCATAACGTATGCGATTCTCGCAGTGTATATGGGCACCTTTAGTGCCTGCAACATTTTGTGGACACAGCACTGAGATGGTGTATGCATACATGTACATGGATCCAAGTTCCTCCATAGGATCGCATGTTGCATACACTCCCACAATCAGGCTGCGGCATGCATGCCGTGCGATGCAATGCGATCTAGCCCATAACGTATGCGATTCTCGCAGTGTATATGGGCACCTTTAGTGCCTGCAACATTTTGCGGACACAGCACTGAGATGGTGTATGCATACATGTACATGGATCCGAGATCCTCCATAGGATCGCATGTTGCATACACTCCCACAATCGGGCTGCAGCTTGTTGCAATGGCAATGTGAAAGGGCGCAAAATGTATTGTTTGCAGGAGGGCGCCGGACACCCAAGCACCGGCCCTGGCAGAGAGAGTTCAATTAGGGTGGGGTGTGTTGCATGCAGCCAGTATTACCCTGCACAGAAACAAAATAATTCACACAAATCTAACTCTCCCTCCACATGTTACATCTGCCCCACCTGCAGTGCACATGGTTTTGCCCATTTTAAGAACAAATTTGTACTGCGAACAGATCTGAATAAGGGCCATTATCTATATAAAGAATGACTTTCTTAATGTTTATGCCTAAATTTTACCAGAATCATTGATTAATGTTCTTATTTAGAAGATAAATAGTTTTGCGGACATCTCTCCCTTCAATTATCAAATTATTAATGGTCCATACAAAGAACATGTTGTGATTATTCTCTGTAACGTTACGCGATGACATTGGTATAATCCTGATATTAAATTGCCTAATAAACTTTACTGGCATCTTTGTCACTTAATAATACTTTTGCTTAGTGAGATGTCCCAGTTTATGATCATCCATTGGGAAATATTCATCATTTTCAAGTGCGTCTGACATTCAATTTTGTTACAAGCGAACGCTGGAATTTTTCCCAATGCTCCTTAAGCAGCTTTTTGACAGTCCAAAAAAAAATGTGTTAGGACTCTAGCTGCCACTTTTGGTGGCTTGCCTGCTGGAGCGGAACGCGAACTGTCGTCATTGTTTTTATCGTGAATTTTATTAACTTGCGCATGCCTGGAGACGTACTGAAGCAGCTTAGGTGGTTATTCTGGTTCATTCGCAGCAGGGCTGCGTTCGCACAGGGACTGATGTGTTTGTACTGTGCATGCGCATTTCTGCACATGTGCATATGCAGGGTGGGTGCACCCACGGCGAACAGACTGTGCACACACCCAGGACAGCAGGCGGGGGGCGGAGAGGGGCGGCGTGCGGCCCAATTAGCATATGGGAACGCCCAGCGTTTTAGAAGCGTTCTCATGCTAATCAGGCCATGACGCGGGTGTGGGGGGTGGGCAGCTGTCATCACTGGATGTCAGCTGCCCGCCCACTTCCCCCCGAGTGTCCAGGCATATATAAGTGACTCCAGAGTCACTTTTATATGCGTGCGCCTTCACCATCATTCGATGGTTACGACCATCGAATGATGTGGGCGGATCCCACAAGGCTGCAAATGGATGTTACTGTGTAACATCTATTCGCAGGCCCTATGACGGAATAGCCCTTGCAAATGGGTGGCGCCAAGCAAACATTCGCTTGGCGGGGTTTGGTGGATTTGCAAGGCTGCAAATTCGCAGTCTTGCAAATCAATCAGAATAACCCACTTACACTGAAGCACCATTTCCCAAATCTGCAGTACATAGGGCCTAATTCAGACCTGATCACTGGGCTGCTAATTGTTGAGGCCCTGCGATCAGGTATACGCCACCCTGCCAGAGTGAAATCCCGCCCCAGAAGGATTTGCGGAAATATCACAGCCCTGCGATTAGCAACCGCTCAACATTGAATGATTTTTCCCGAATTTAGGGGAGTCTCCCTGGGCTCCCAAGAGAGGAATCTACACTCATGGATCCTGACAGGTTGAGCCTGTGATGAAGCGATTGGCGACAGCTGCCCGTTGCACCTCCACCTCCCTAGACATCCTGCTAGTCATCTTCAAAAAAGTAGAACCCATCATTGTTTTATGGCCTTGGGTGTGTACCAAATAGGAGTGCTTTGTATCTGATTATGGAGCTTTGTCCTTTATTGTACAATCCATATTATGTTCAATAACAGATAAATGAATGTTTATTTTAGTCTGGGTCACTAAAAAAGATTGGGGCAGATGTATTAAGCCTGGCGAAGAGAGAAACTGGAGATAAACTAGAGATAAAGTGGAAGGAGATAACTCAGCTGCCAATCAGCTGTGTTTGAAATATGACAGTTGGGAGTTGATTGGCCGGTGCGTTATCTCCTTACGCTTTATCTCCAGTTTATCTCTTCACCAGGCTTAATACATCTGCCCCATTGCCTCTAATATAAATGTATCTGTACAAATATTCCATAATTCAGCGGTTCCTCAAAGCGGTCCTCAAGGCACCCCAATAGTCCAGGTTTTATGGATATCCACAACTAAGCACAGATACTTAAATCAAAAGGTAGTAACTACTTCAACTGTGCTCAATCATGGCTATCCTTGAAAGCTGGATAGTTGGGATGCCTTGAGGGGTGTGTTTGGGAACTACAGCCATAAGTTATTCCAGCACTTTACTTAACCCTTTAAAGTGCCAAGGGAATTTGTCAAAACAGGCATAAAAATTGCCAAGCAAACCTTTTCATTAACCCTTTTAGTGCCAACGTTGCTGGGAGAGATCCTCAAAATAGACGTTAAAAATGCCCGTGCCGTGTCACAGCGACTGTTCTTTTTTTGGCACTCAAAGGGTTACACAAGTATCTCCTGGTTGTGCAGTAATGTAACTATGTAATCCTATGGTTATTTTGGTCAGCCACACAGCTTGCTGTTTTTCTGTAAAGAGCAGTAATATGATGATAATAGGTTTCCTTAATATTCTTGAAGCATGCTTTTCATTTTGTGGATACAAGATAAATAGGTAGGAAAGTAGATTAGGCTGAGTAATACCATTTTCCTCTTTTAAATGTATTAGTTTATCTAGAGTAAGTGGTTTGTGTAAGCACACAATAAAGGTATTGATGTGCTGAGTTCCTGTACATTGTATTCTTCTGAGTATTATTACAAGATCAATGCATTATTTTCTGTGAAAGACTTGAAAGCTACAATATTATAAAAAAAAATAGTCAAGATGCTATTATTTAATCTTACCAATAGACCACAACCTGATTTATTGTTGTTTAACTGCTATAAAATAAGAACAATGAGGGTAATACACATTGTTACTGTAACCTGACGTTCTACTGTAGCTTTTATTCTCCTTTTAGACTATGCGCTGATTGGATCGTTTATATGCACTTAGTCTTACACACTTGGGCCCTGGTTGACTCGGTAAGCCGCCTCGCCGTATCCCCTCGCAACCATACGAGGGGATGTGTCACTAAGACACATCCCATCTCATGTCCCACTGGCATTCGACCATCGAATAATATCTTCAGGCCATGCAAATATAAGTCAGTGGAGACCGACTTATATTTGCAGGCAGTGGGGCGAAGACAGGGTGGGCACCTCAGCCATCCAACCCCGGCACTCCTCCACCTTCCCGCAATCCCGTGGAAATGTCCAGTGTTTTCAGAGGACCCGGGCCCACCACCCCACGCCCGCACTGCTCTGTGTGAATGGGCCAGCGACATTGCAACATTATGTGCATGCACAGCAAAAAAACATTGATCCCCTGTGTGAACGTGCGTGAGAGCGAATGAAGCAGAATGACCCCCTTGGTCTTTATGACCTTGCTGGCCTTGAGTACATCAGGCCCACTTCTCTAAGCAGCCCCCTCCCCTCTAATTAATTCACACTTTTTATCTTGTGCACTTAGGTGTACACACTGTGAGATTTTGGCAGGAGATTTTGACTAGAAGGTTAGTCAAAATCTCCCTATTTTTTTTCCTGCTTAAGGCCCATACACACTGGGCGACTTTGAGCTGACAGTCGCTCAAAACAGCAGGTTTGAGCGGCTTTCAGCTCAAAGCCGCCCAGTGTGTATGGCCCAGTGATGAGCAGTGAGCGCTGCTGCGCGCTCCCGCATCATCGCCAGGAAAGACGTTCATCTTTTAGGACGGCTTTGCGTAGCGCTCCGCTATGCAAAGTCGTCCCCCCCCCCTCTGTTGGCACCGGGCAGGGGGAAAGCCGCTCAGTGTGTATGCACCGAGCGGCTTTCCCCGCAGCGATGATTGTCATCATCGCTGTCCATAAACGCTGGTCATAGTTGCCCAGTGTGTATGGACCTTTAGTCAATATTGTCTAGCAGAGATTGCTTAGCATAGATTGACTGTGCAGGCAAGGCAATTTTGACTAGATCATAGACTATCATTACTTAGACAAAATTGCTTAGTCAAAATCTCCAGTGCATCTAGCCAAAATCTCTCCCAAAATTGTCCATTATCAAAAATCTCCCCATGTGTACACCCCTCGTAGGGTGTACACACGAAGACTGAACACAGCAGTAGCAACAGTGGTGCCATGTTTCTCCTCATACAGGTTAGCATCTGACAGCAAATCCCATGCCACTACCAGTTCCATCCCTAAATGGTCCCTTTTTTGTCAATCGCTCTTTGATAAAAAATCTAATTGTGAGCAATATTGCAAAAGCCCCTTGGTGCATGCACAGTCTACAGGTGATTGCTCACATGGGTGAACATCAGTGATTGTGTGTTAGCATGAACTAGGCTCTATCTTCTTGCTATAGCATGTGGCGCTATCAATCAAAGACTTTTCTTGGTCCATAGTCTGACGCAACCCTCTGAGCAATGCCTGATGCACCACAAATTCATGAACCTTATAGAGTCTAATAGGGCATTAAAATCCTGGCATGAACCTTCTTTCACTTAATCTTGTTAAGAGAACCGCAAAATTCCATGAATGCATTTCTTGTAGGAACGCAGTATAAATGGTTCCTTGGCCTGGCTGATGTGCTGGTGACGTTATACTAATTGTCTTCTAACCATTAACCTCCTTCTCAAAACTCATTAAAGAGATTGAGGATGTTTGGCTGGCATTCCAAATTTGAAAGCAACTTGTAACAATTAAGCTTTTTATATTTATATATGCACAAAGTAAAATGCTGCAGAATATTCTTACCTCTCATTATTTCAAGTTGGATACATACAGTATGATATCACGAATCACGATAGTGAGAATGTTGTCAGGGGCTCCGTAGACACCCTATCCTTCTCCCCCCTACCCCATAACCCTTCATTGTAGCTGCCTTACCCTAACCCTCCTGGCCCTGAATCCTTCTTGCTAGTGCCTAATCCTTACCCCTGTACTCCACCGGACTCTTAACCTAACCCTCCCAGCCTTCAGCTTAACCATAACCACCCCTTGTAAGTGCCTAACCCTCAACCCTCCCTGCAGCCTAACCTTGTCCCCCCACTTGTGTCTAAACCTAACAACCCTTCCCTGGTTGCAAGCAAGTGGTCCCTGCATACTAATGGTGCCCAAAACGGTGCGATTTGCTTTGTTGATTTTTACTATATAGTCAAAATCATATAGTACAAATTACACTGAGCTATGCAGCCCCCCCCCCCCCTTCGATCCTGATGTGCAACCCCGCAGCATCAGAATCGAGTGTAGAAATAGAGTGTGCAGCACATTCTAGGGCCCTTATTCTGGTTCACTCGCAAAGGCAAATTCCTTCTCAAATTGACAAAACCATGTGCACTGCAGGTGGGGCAGATGTAACTTGTGCAGAGAGAATTAGATTTGGGTGGGGTTTTACTTCAAAGTGAGATCTATTTTGCAGTGTAAAAATAAAGCAGTCAGTATTTACCCTGCACAGAAACAAAATAACTCACCCAAATCTAATTCTCTATGCACATCTGCCCCTCCTGCAGTGCACATGGTTTTGTCCAGTTGAGAAGAATTTGCCTTTGCGAGTGAACCAGAATAAGGGCCTATATCTACTGTCTTGGAATGAGGGCCATACTGCTCAATGCAGCATGGCCCCCGCTCCCCCCGCCGCGCAGTCCCTCCCTGCCAGCCATGGGATGCCAGCACCTTGCCGGTTGCCGATATTGAATTGGTATCGGCGGCCACCAAAACTTTACCTTTTGTACTCCCTAGTAGTTTCGGCATTCTGACCTGACCTTAGCACCAGACTTCCGACGGCAGTCAGGATGCCGGCATCGGTACATTGAACACTGGTATCCTGACCGCTGGGATGCTGATTGTGTCGTAAACCTTTTTTGCTGAACTATGATGTACATCAGTTGTTCCCAAACTGTGTGCCATGCAATCATGGGGTGCCTTGGGACACCTGGAGGGGTGACCTGGTTGGTGGTCCAGGACCAATTAAATCTATATATGGCCATTGTAACAGGAAAAACCAGTGCTGCTGGCCACCATCATAAAGTATGTGGGCAAACAGAATCAAATCTTGTCCCTCACCACTTAATTAAACCTAAGGATGACATAGAAACACAATTAGCGTTTCATGGGCGTTCCCATGGTAATTCACCCGTGACGCAGGTGCCGGGGGCGGGCAGCTGACCTCACCGGATGTTAGCTGCCCACCCTCTTCCCCTACAAGGGCGCCGCTAACCTGAGTCACCAGACAGTGACTTAGATTTGCGAGAGCTGTAGAAATCATTCAGTGGTCGGCAACCATTGAATGATTCTACGACCATCTGCGTGTATGTGGCGGGCAGACCTTTGTGCGGGCGGTGTTTGGATGGCTCGCAAAACTGCGAAATATACAGCTTTGTGAGTCAACCAGAATGACCTCCTTAATGTAATTTTAATATTTATTTTCCAGATTTGCATTTAAGAAACTTTTGATCTAGAAGTGCTGTGAAAAAACTTCTGATACTTAAGTGCGGCCTGATTCCAAAAAGTTTGGGATCTTCTGCTCTACATTTTCAAATTCCCTCAAGTATCCCGTATAAATACACGCTGTATGCTTAAATAGTTCTTCAGTGATTCCAGGGGAATCATCGGTCTCTGAATATCTTCTACCTTCCGCAGTTACATTTGGGGTTTGGGGTTCTACCAGTCCATTCAGCAGCTGTAGACTGAAGATGTTCTATGAGGATCACATAGAACAGTTTGTGACCCTCGTCTCAAATGACCAGTTGCATCATATTAAAATGTTCGGTACTTATGTATTATCTGGGCTCCCATGTTAAATGCACCCTATTTTTTCATACCCCTACTATCCAACTACGCATGGAGTTGATTTTATATAGTGTGGCGAGCGCAGCGAGCCACCGTGACCGAAGCGTGGCGAGCGCAGCGAGCCCCGCTAGGGGACGCGGTCTCATAAGAAAAACGGGAGCCCAGATATTACATAAGTACCAAATGTTCTAATCCCTACAGTTGAGTCACTGCTTCCGCTTCACTCGATTAAGTCAATTACCACTTTGGTTTATTAATACTGCTCTAAGTAATAAAAAAAACAGTTTTCTGAGATCTTTACAGAAATACATCAGTTTCAGCTTTGCTGGGATAAGATGGATCTGTAGTTATTTATAGTTTTTAATACTTGTATATGTTTTTACATTGCATATGCTAAGCACAGTATACTGTATAATCTAGGACAGCAAAGACAAATTTATTACACAATGTAACGAGAAATATAAATGACATCATGCTGATGTTCCAGGTCATGAGAAGGAAAATATATACTGTAAAGAGTTAGAGGAGATATGAAGTACATGAGGAGAGGCTCAATAAGTATAGTTGTTATAGACAAGCATAGACCCCCCCCCCCCTTTCCCCCAGGGGCACAGACTGAATTACTATCTTTCCCCAGATATAGACCACTCTCACTGCCTACTCCCAGGTATAGGACACTCTCCAGCAGGGCATAAAGTGGTGGGGAAATTAATTTCTCTATGCCACCTAAATACACCTGCTCCCATACCCCCACTAGGCAGCAACAGGGCCAGTGATAGGGTGTTTGGAATCCTCCTGCAAGATAGAATGCTTTTCTGTGAGAATTACTGTGCAGGGCCAATGTGGAGGTTAAGATGTTCCACCTCACCATTAGAGGTGGTGGAACTCAGTTCCACCCCGTCCCCCCTCACTTTAACCCCGGCTCTCCAGTTTTCTAGATGTTCCTCTCTGCTGGCACAGTTTCTTCACCTGCTTACCAGCATGTGGTTGTTTTTCGTGGGGATTGGCTAAATCAGATGGTGTTGGATGGGAGTGCCTGCTAACATCACTACTAGACAGCGTCTCAGCAGTACTTTGGGGGCGGAGCCTATTAGGAAATCAAGCACCGCCACCCAGAACAGCAAACCCTGCAATTTGCAGGTCTTCAATGAGTGGGCTATATGACGTGATTTGTATCTTTAGCTACGCCCCCCCAAAAAGCCGTGAATCACAGGAAATTAACTCTGCTATGGAGAAGATGCGCGGGGGTGGGGGTTGGGTGGGTATGGTATCCGTGATGGTTGCCCACCTTTACAGGGGGCTGGGAGGGGGTGCCGATATTTGGGAGCCTCCCGGCCATTCCAGGAAGGTAAGCAACCCTGAGTTATGATCATTATAGGTTGGGTCCCTTAAGGCAGGCATGTCCAAACTATGGCCCTCCAGCTGTTGTGAAACTACAAGTCCCATCATGCCTTGCCACAGGTTTGCTATTAGGGAATGCTAAAACTATGGCAAAGCATGCCGGGATGTGTAGTTTCACAACAGCTGGAGGGCCACAGTTTGGACATGCCAGCCTTGAGAGATTTGCAGGCCCACACACACACACACACACACACACACACACACACACACACACACACACACACACACACACACACACACAGCATAACCGGTGCACATGCGTATTACTATTGTAAGATATCTTACAATAGTAACTAGAGAGGTTGTGAATGTTTTATCATTTTCTGACCTTTGTAGTTCTGAAATCTCACAGGAACTTTAGGCCTGATTCAGACCTGATCGCTGGGCTGCTGATTTTGGGCATCGATTCAGGTATACTCTGCCCCGTCAGAATGATATCCCGCCCTATGCAAGCCTGCAAATGGCTTAGCAGCTGGATCGGGGATTCTCCTGCAAATCCACCATAGAAGGATTTTCCCGGTGTGTACATTCCTGTAATTACTGGGTGGCTGCAATAGAATCAGGCCGGTGATTAAAATCAGGAGTAGGATCTCATTGCAGGAGAGCCTCGCGCATGCATACTATGGGCCGTACGCATGTGCTGCCTATCAGTAATCGCTGGCTAGCAAATTCGCAGCAGTGCGATCAGGTGAGAATCAGGCCCTTTGAGTGTTGGCCTACACTGTACAGTGCTATCTACTGTAAGTCTCATTTAATAGCTAAATAGAATGTACTGGTTTGTCCCCAATCACAAGAAGGCATAGGGGAGTGTTCAGTCCCGGCCGGGACTCGCCTGCAAATGGTGGATCTGTATTGTCGGAAATTGACCCTGGATTGTTGAATCCGCAGCCGTTTCCTACAATCAGTGCACGTTTCCGCCGATGCCAGAACTTTACGACTGGTGGAATATATTACGCCAGTCGGATGAACAAAGCCCACATTGAATAGGTAGACTGACATTCAACCTAATGTCGGAAACGGACGCTATTTCCGTCTGGCGAAAATAGCACCCGGGATTTAATATCCCCTCCCCCCATTAACCTGTCTAACATGTTACCAACCACCTCTGTTACTGCATTAAGATATTTCAAAATTGTAGTTTATTGATATCCTCATTCTGAAATATATTAGGTCTGCTTTAGCTCCAGTCTTGTAGTATTAAAATTCAAAGAAACCTATGCACAGTATTGTCATTTGGATCAAGAAACCAATCCACGCAGATGTAGCATACTGGTATCCTCAAGCTTCGTGCATGACAGAATATACATTGCTGGGCCTCATAGTTTCATTTAGAGGGGGACCAGCAATGTAGTCTTTCCCGCGGCCTCTGCTCTGTACCTTTGTATGTGCTCTGAAACCCTGTCTCCGCTTCACTGCCTTTATGCTGAGAAGATAGTGGCCATGATCAGCGCTAGGACTAGATGCACACACCCTATAATGCTGGTGGTTCCACAATTAGATTAATGTCTATATGGCAAGCTAGTTATTAAGAAATGATATGCCGTCTGTTGTCATAACAGCTGATGGCGGGGTGCTGCCTGAGTATGTGTCTGCTGAAAAATGAATCCAATAATCAGAAGACACAAGATTTCATGGACAAATTGCAGATGGAGGTGAAAATACAGCATTGCATTATTGTTATATTCATACCATTTTCTATATGAAATAAGTAACTAAAACAATAATATAGTTCCACGGTTCCTCGCAGTCAGTAATATACATGTGGTAAGGAACAGGAATCTGGCTTATTGCTTTATAAACACTGGTGATTGAGCTCTGAACACTATTACTGCTAGAAGATTTATGCTCCCATTTCCATTGTAATAAAATAGTATTTGGTAAATGGCTGAGAAAACAGGATTTCCCATATACAATTGTTTTCCTACTGAGTGTAAAGGTTTATACAGTGTAGGGGTGTTATGCTGAAAGGATGGTACAGTATTTCATGCTCCGCCACCTGAAGGTAGAATCTCAGGGTGAGATTTAATAGGATGAGAGATTCAGAAAGTGAGAGATTTGGGAAGAAATCTCCAGTTTTTTTTAAAGCGGCAATCATTTACACTGCAAAACCAGTTTGATTTTGCTGTGTAAATGATTGCCACTTTAAAAAAACTGGAGATTTCTTCCCAAATCTCTCACTTTCTGAATTTCTCATCCTATTAAATCTCACCCAGAGTGTGGTAATGCTAAGGAAACCTTATTACTGGGTATCTAAAGGCCCATACACACTGGGCGACTTTGAGCAAAGCCGCCCAGTGTGTGTGGCCTGGCGATGAGCGCTGCTTCTGCGCGCTCCCGCATCATTGCCGGGAAAGCCGCTCTTCTGCTGGTTTCCATACGCGCTGGGCAAAATCGCCCTTTAGTCAGGGTCAAACTCATATACTGCCAGGGGCGTATACAGAAGGAAATGACAGGGGGGCACCATTATAGAAGAGGGTACTCAGATTTTGGCCCCTTCCCCGATGTGCGCATGAGCAAACCCGGGGAGTGAACAGCTTCGGCGAGTTTCACACTCAATGAGCAGTTCGCTTCATAGTGGGCTGGCAGAGGTTGGACACAAGGGACCACCCAGCCTTTCACTGGCATGCCCACAAAAAACAGTAGGTGTGCCCATGAAAATGCAATGCCTGAAATACCGGCATTACACGGTAGGGGCGGGGCTAAAATGATGCTGCACTGTAGACACTCCCCCCAACAGGGCAGCATCTGTGTGGTCACGCCCCCGAACTGCCTCTTTTTCACTCCCGGATATGGCCCCGCCCCCCTGCCTAACAGAGCTGGCTGCCCTCTCCCGGAGAGGGCAGCTCAAAAGTCGGCAAGTATGTGGTATATGGGGACTGACCTTCATAGTGCTGGTACATGGGCACTGACATTCCTATTGCTGGTACATGGGGACTGACCTTCATAGTGCTGGTACATGGGCACTGACATTCCTATTGCTGGTACATGGGGACTGACATTCATATTGCTGGTACATGAGGACTGACATTCCTATTACTGGTACATGGGGACTGACATTCATATTGCTGGTACATGGGGACTGACATTCATATTGCTGGTACATGGGGACTGACAATCGTATTGTTGGTAAATGGGGACTGACATTCATAGTGCTGGTACATGGGGACTGACATTCATAGTGCTGGTACATGGGGACTGACATTCATAGTGCTGGTACATGGGGACTGACATTCATAGTGCTGGTACATGGGGACTGACATTCATAGTGCTGGTACATGGGGACTGACATTCATAGTGCTGGTACATGGGGACTGACATTCGTATTGCTGGTACATGGGGACTGACATTCACATTGCTGGTACATGGGTACTAACATTCATATTGCTGGTACATGGGGACTAACATTCATAGTGCTGGTACATGGGGACTGACGTTCATAGTGCTGGTACATGCACTTCTAGTGCAGTGGAATCTGATTTTGACTATCACACACTATACAATATAAAAATAAAAACAGCCTATTTTTGAAACTTGAGTGTAAAGATTGTACTTCACTTATCTCGAAAAACAACTATAAATGCATTTTCTAATCCGTCATCCATTATCCTGAAATGCTCCCAGCTGGCCCACATCTTGTAGCGAGGCTTTGAAATTAAACTGAAGTAGCAATTTAAGGCACAACATAGCAGTGATACCCAACAGGCCCTTTGATGATGACAAAAAGACAAACCAGCTTCAAGTGTTTGTTAGGTATAAACTATTGTGTCCTGACAAACACAGATCCACAGGTACTAGATGCAGGAGGTGCATTTATCTCAGTGGGTGTTATAATGCACTTGGGTTTGCAATGGGTTTTTTTTTTATTGATTTTTTTAAAGCTGATGTATCTTATTCTCCTATTTCAAAGCCTGTGGGCATATTTACCAAATTTCTTTTGTACATTTGGTTTGGTTAGCAGTTACTGATCCCATTTACCAAGCTATATATATACTAGGTGATTCATTGCGCCCTACGGGCGCTCTTTACACCGTCGTAAGTGGCTCCGCCCCTTAACATGTGAACGGCATTGTTGCGTGAAATAAGGTTTGTGCGAGAGGGGATGGTGGGTATACTGTGCCCCCTTAACCTGTGAATGCCTTTATTGGTTTGTGCGGGTGTGGGGTTTTTCCAAATGGATGTGGGGGTTCTGCGGGTGGTGGAGTGGCGTTGTCGTGGGTGGGTGAGGGTTGTGTGAGGGGCCTGTGTGGGTGGTGGAGTTGCATCTGCGGGGGTGCCTTGTGTGATTGGTGTGGGTTGGTTGGGTACAGTTGAGTGAGGGGCGGTGGTGGGGGGGGGGGGTGCTGTGAGTGCGGGACCATTGATGGTATGGTGGGGGAGGTATCGTTTGGGACAGTTAGCCGTGTGACAGGAGCAGTTATTAGGGATGGAGGGCCAGTTAGAAGTGAGAAGGGTCAGCTGGCGGGGTGAGGGAGTATGACAGGGTGTGTGTGTGTTAGGGGGCAGTTACTGGTATACAGTATATCACTCTGCCACCTATATATACAGGTATAGGTGTGAGGGGGCAGCTGGCGGGGTGCGGAAGGATGATGGGGGGTGTGTGTGAGGGGGCAGTTACTGGTATATATCACACTGCCACCTATGTATACAGGTATCGGTGTGAGGGGGCAGCTGGCGGGGTGCGGGAAGATGACAGGGTGTGTGTATGTGAGGGGGCAGTTACTGGTATATATCACACTGCCACCTATATATACAGGTAGCGGTGTGAGGGGGCAGCTGGGAGGCGTGCGGGAGAAGGATGGGGTGTGTGTGAGGGTGGAGATAGTGGCTCACGTGTTGTGGGGGGATCCTCCGGGCGGCTCCGGGCACCGCGTCAGGAGCAGGAACAGCAGCAGGCAGCACTGCTGCGGAGCCGGGATTCAGTTAATCTAACTCTGCAGGTTGCAGCCCTCTACCAACCTGCAGCCTGGGCCTCACTCCCATCACCATACCTGGTGCTGAGCTCCGTTGGGCGCCTGCACTCGCAGAGTGCAAAGTCAGAGGTCTGCGCTCCCCACCACATCTCCGGGACCCTGAGAAACAACGATCGGAGTTCAGGCATTGGATCCCCTTGAGAGGTGAGAGACAGCACATGTGCATTGTGCCCCTCCTGACTCCCTGCATCAAAGCCTCTGCCTACCGCTAGGCCGATGGCTAATTGAGCCGCTCAGTATAAGGCCTGTTCCTTGCTTTCAAAAGTGTCCCCGGAGCCGGCGGCTGTGTCCTGACATGGCAGGTAATGTGGCCGATGCACTCCGGGGATTAGCTGCTTCGTCCGCCAATCACAGCTGTAGCCCTGCCCCTTACTGGCCCCGTCCACCCAATGCCAGGCCGGGAGCATTGGGCGGACGGGGCCAGTAGGGGCAGGGCTACAGCTGTGATTGGCGGACGGAGCAGCTAATCCCCGGAGTGCATCGGCCACATTACCTGCCATGTCAGGACACAGCTGCTGGCTCCGGGGACACTCTTGAAAGCAAGGAACAGGCCTTATACTGAGCGGCTCAATGGCAGAAGCATAATCGCACGCACCTGGCGGCGCATACAGGCTGTATATTCTGTATAATATATATATATATTTACAGTATATGTACTTGCTGCTGTGCCCCACTGTCTCCTATATATTAGCCCAGATCTGTGTGATCAACTCTATATCGGCCCTAATTACAGAACAGTGGGGCTTATTCAGCACTGGTCACTGATTAGCTAAAATCGCTATTAGGTGATTTTTGTTAATGCGTGCTCGCAGTAGTGCGCATGTGCTAGCCCTCATACTGCGGTGGTATTCTGGAAAATGTGACCACAGTCTAAAGGCCAGGCTGTTTTGGGGGCATTGACATGGCGTTGGGGGTGCAGACATCAGAGGCATGTCCGGACCACTTGCGGGGTTGGCCACGGGGGCTGCGTGACATGCAATGCATTCACTGATTAGCTATTTCCACACTTTAGCATCAGGTACTGAATCGGGCCCTATATCATTTGTCCGAGTGTCCGCGGGGTATCATTGACAACATTGGTGTCATTTGCACATGGTCGAATGTGTACCCAGCTGTAAGAATACTTGTTTTTACTGTATTCTTTCCAACCAGTTGGTTTGTCCCCCCATTTGCCCTTCCAAAGTGTTTGATGAGGCCAATACCAGACATATAGTAGGTATTTCCCTTACATGGATCTGTGGGCAGCTCATTATTTTATATATAAAGATATATTGTTACGCACAATTGCAGCCTGTGTCGCTATACTAAGCATACAGTACACATCAGGTAATGTACCTTCTACAAACAATAGGATTGAACATGCTGGGTTACTTTAGAGTCTTGTCCCGTACATTCCCATTGCCATGAGGGTTAATTCTTAAAATCCATTAGCCTTTCGCTCTCTCCTACACTATTTACTCTGGTCAGAAACAGGACACTAGTTTCTGGATGTTTCTTTTCCCCACTGCATGCCGCTGACATACAATTAGAAGGCCCTGTCTGATTTTGTTAAGGGTGCATTTATAATAAAGCAAAAAAAAAAGTCTCTGCCGTTGCCATAGAAACATCTGCGTCTGGCAATGTCTATAATGTGGAAGGGCTTTCTGCCGGTCTGCGCAATCAGTGACTCAGTGCCAGGTTATGCGAATCAGTCCCTCCTATCTATTTGTTTCATGTCTCCAGACTCACAGACCAGCAGTACACACGTAATATATAACCAGGGACATTCACTTGATACAATTTGAGCATTCTGAGTTGTCCTTTCTGCAATGCGACTCTGCAGTCATTTACATTCCAGTGTTGAGTCATTTGCAGTATAGATGAGCAGTGGCGATAGACCGTAATCCCAGCTTCCCTTTCAGCCACAGCGGAGGCTTCTGTGACCGTACCCATGCAGCATTTGTGAGACCGAAATCTAAAATACATTCACAAATTAAATATGCAGTAGCCCAGTACAATGTGTCTAGAATCCCTGTACTGTATACAGTATATTACCTGTTGAAGTTTATGGGTGTGGATCATTGGTTCAACAGTGTCTAGGTTGAAGGTCAATAGGTCAACAGGCAGAAGGTCAACACACGAAAAGGGAGACATGGTCAAAAGGTCGACACGATCAAATGGTTGTCATGGGGAAAGATCAACATGAGTTTTTTAGGGTTTCTGGGGGGCTATGTTGACGTATATAAACATGGACACTGTATTAGTGTGTAGCGTTCCCTCGTATGGCGCTCACTTAGCTCTCCGCACTTTGGGCACGGTGCCTCGCTGCACTCAGAACACTGTTCTATTCTTCCTCTATGCCATAGGCGTGTGCATGGGGGTTGCCAGGGGTGCACAGACACCTCCTAATGACCCCCCGCACGATTGCCGACATTGCCGTCCTTATTCTTTTTTTATTTTAAACTAAAGTCCATCACTTACCCCTTACCCCTGCTGCGGACGTTGCACAGTGTTGTGGTGGTGGGGGCGGGGAAGGTGGGGATTGGATCTCCATTGTGGATCCGCGGCACTGCTCCCTAGTCCAGTCATAGCACCCGGCGAAGTGTGAGCTGTGACGGCTGACTATTATGATGTCTGTGATCGTGCAGCCTGTGCAGGCTGCAGTAAAGAGACCAAAGCCAGCCGTCCGCCACAGCAAACCTCACCTCATCCTGCCCGGCTCCCGCAATGTGCCTATCACAAGGGGACCAGCAAAGATAAAGGAGGTGAAGTGGGATATGAGGAGGGGGTTAGGAGGGGAGATGTGGGATATGTCCAGCCAGTCCCAGTGGGCCCAGTCCTCTGCCCCATTTATGCCGTGTTCACACTGTGTAATTGGCATCATGTGTGTCAAAGAATGTGTAATGGGCATCAGTGTGTGGCATAATGTATACTGGGCATCATGGTGTGTGGCAAAATGTGTAGGGAGCATCACGGTGAGAGGCATAATTTGTAATGGGCATCATGGTGTAAGGCGTAATGGGCATCACAGTGTCCGGTGTAATGGGCATCAAAGTGTGAGGCTCAATGTGTAATGGGCATCACACTGTGAGGCACAACTGTTAATGGTAATCAAGGTGTGTGGCGTAATGGGCATTACAGTGTGTGGCCTGTAATTGGCATTAGTGTTTGGTATAACATGTATTGGACATTACAGTGTGTGGCATAACATGTATTGGGCATTATGGCATGTAGTATACTAAGTACTGGGTATGTGATATGTAATAGGAATTACGGTGTAAATTTTTGGCGCGCGCCGTCGTCATGCACTCCCCCTGTTGACCCTATTTAAGAAAAATTTGTCAAGCTCTGGCATAATGTGTAATGGGCATTATGGTGTGTGCAATTATGTGGCATGGGCATTACTGTGTGTGGCATTATGTGTAATGGGCATTACTGTGTGTGGCATTATGTGTAATGGGCATTATGTTGTGTGGCATAATGTGTAATGGGCATTACTGTGTGTGGGATTATGTGTGATGGGCATTATGGTGTGTGGCATTATGTGTAATGGGCATTACTGTACATGGCATTATGTGTAATAGGGGTACTCTTTACGTAGCACGGCGCCCATCGCGGGCATCGCGGCCATTGCATGCACTAAAAAACGGGTGCGACGCGATGGCCGCGATTTCCCATAGGGAACAATGTTAAAAGTGTCAATGGACGCGATTTTAGTGTTCAATGCCCGCGATTTTTCCATAGGAAACAATGTTAAATGGGCCACAGAGCCCAAATAGTCCCCCTGAAGTCTGAAATGGCCCCCACAATTGTTAACGCCACCCCACGATCAACGTGAACCCGAAGCGTGGCGAGCGTAGCGAGCCCGCGAGGGGCGGCGGTCCGCGTCCTCCGACCTTTTCATACCCCCACTATCCACGTCGGCGTGGAGTTGAGAATAGAATAGTGTGGCGAGCCACCGAGCAGGAAGCGTGGCGAGGGGACGCGGATACCTTCACAGGTAAACGCGTCCCTTCGCGGGCTTCACAGGTGTCCGCGTCCCCTCGCGGGGCTCGCCACGCTTCGGGCTCGGTGGCTCGCTGCGCTCGCCTCACTATTCTATTCTCAACTCCACGCCGACGTGGATAGTGGGGGTATGAAAAGGTCGGAGGACGCGTACCGCTGCGCTCGCCACGCTTCGGGTTCACGTTGATCGTGGGGTGGCGTTAACAATTGTGGGGGCCATTTCAGACTTCAGGGGGACTATTAGGGCTCTGTGGCCCATTTAACATTGTTTCCTATGGACAAATCGCGGGCATTGAGGCATTGAACACAAAAATCGCGTCCATTGACACTTTTAACATTGATCCCTATGGGAAATCGCGGGCATCGCGTTGCACCCGTTTTTTTAGTGCATGCGATGGCCGCGATGCCCGCGATTTTTTACCCCCGATGACCGCGATGCCAATCGCGGGCGCCGTGCTAGGTAAAGAGTACCGTAATAGGCATTACAGTGCACATTTTTGCAGTGCTTTTGGCATGCACTGCCCCTGTTTCTAGTATGTGTGTATGGGGGGTTGATTCATAAATAAGTCACCTTCTATTTACAGTAGTTTGCATTGATGCCCAGTAGGCGGTGATGGACACGCCCCACCAATGGTGCACCCCCTAAGAAATTGGGCTGCGCACGCCTATGCTCTATGCCCAATGGGTTACAAAACTATGAACAAGTTGGTTGGTTCATGTCGACCCTTTTCCATGCTGACCTATTGACCATGTCAACCTAATGGCTGTTGACATTTTTTTTTTTCATGTGTTGACCTTTTGCCTGCACGCAATAATGTTCAAACTATTCACCTATTGACTGTTGTCCAAGACACTGTCAAACTAATGACAGCAAACCACAATCTGCCATATCGCATAATAAAAATGAATGAATCTAATAATAACCAACACACCTTTCACTTCTTACCTGGAAACTCAACCATAATAACCAAAATAAAATGTTCTACTGGTCATTTCTTAACTCTGCCATATGTCCTATGCTTGTGCACATTGCTTATACTGTATCAGGCAAGTTCAAACTGCGGCCCTCCAGCTGTTGTGAAACTACACATCCCAGCATGCCTTGCCATATTTTTATCATTCCCCAATAGCAAAGCTGTGGCAAGGCATGATGGGACTTTTAGTTTCACAACAGCTGGTTGCATAGTTTGGACATGCCTGGCTTATATCATTGACACTGCATGAAAAAAACAGTTGACACCACTGTATTAAGGGGCTGATTCTGGGCCGCTCACTAAGCAGCGGTCATTCGCTGCTTAGCGAGTGACTTAACACTGCCCGACGGGTCAACGAACACCCGCCGCCAGGCGAATCCTCTCCCCCCCCCCGGAAGCATGCAAATGGATGTGTACACCGACACATAATAATTGCCAGTGACACACGGCAACTGTACAGTATACACAAAGCCTAGATAGAATGATTTATTATGTTTATACTGTACATTTGCCGTGTGTCACTGGCACTTATACAGTGTCTCTATATGTGTGTTATTATGTATTATTTCTACAAGAATGTTATGCATAGATGAATAATATAATGTGATACACCACACTTGCTCTACATCAAATAACAAAACAGGTTCAACATTGAGGATATTGACCTGTTATTTGGTTCCACTTTTGAGAGCAGTGCTACTGTGTATCCTTTCCATGGATGCTGTCTAGATTTTTCACCACCTGTCGACCTTTCCCATACCAAAACTTTGGGAGACTTCCCTTCCCGGGACACAACATTCTCTCCCCTGATTAGTGGACATCAGGCTTTGCTTGGAATGGATTTATTTAAACCCTTCCGTACCACAAAGTGCAGGATGATGGTGGAATCTGACTGGGCAGCATTAGCACGCCAGTGCTTTAATGGAGAGCTTCAGAGTCTGTCTCATCTATAACTAAATACTCAAGTACTCCAGTCCCTTACATTACTCACTTCTGTCCTTACCCATACCCATTCCATTAACTATTCAGTCTGTCTCATCCCTATCTACTCAAGTACTCCATTCCCTTACATTACTCACTTGTGTCCTTACCCATACCCATTCCTTTAGCTAGCCAGTCTGTCTCATCTTTAACTAACTACTCAAGTACTCCATTCCCTTACATTACTCATGTCTGTTCTTACCCACACCCATTCCTTTAGCTAGCCAGTCTGTCTCATCCTTATCTACTCAAGTACTCCATTCCCTTACATTACTCACTTGTGTCCTTACCCATACCCATTCCTTTAGCTAGCCAGTCTGTCTCATCTATAACTAACTACTCAAGTACTCCATTCGGTACTTATGTAGTATCTGGGCTGCCGATTTCTAAATCGGGTCGAATCGGGCACATCGCATCGCATCGCATGCGACCATCGATGCGATGCGATGCGATGACCCGATTTTTCCATAGGAATCAATGTTAAAATGGACTGAGTCCATTTTAACATGGAATTCAATGGGAAAAAGGGGTCCTTTTCATACCCCTACTATCCAAGTGGGCATGGAGTTGGATATAAACCTGTGGCGAGCGTAGCGAGCCACCGAGCCCGAAGCGTGGCGAGCGTAGCGAGCCCCGCGAGGGGACACAGAATACCGGCCCCTCGCGGGGCTCGCTTCGCTCGCCACGCTTCGGGCTCGGTGGCTCGCTACGCTCGCCACAAGTTTATATCCAACTCCATGCCCACTTGGATAGTAGGGGTATGAAAAGGACCCCTTTTTCCCATTGAATTCCATGTTAAAATGGACTCAGTCCATTTTAACATTGATTCCTATGGAAAAAATCGGGTCATCGCATCCGATGGTCGCATGCGATGCGATGCGATGCGATATCGCATCGCATCGCATCTGATTGTATGCCTTAACTTAAGGCATACAATCAAAAAATCGGCAGCCCAGATACTACATAAGTACCCTCCATTCCCTTACATTACTCACTTCTGTTCTTACCCACACCCATTCCTTTAGCTAGCCAATCTGTCTCATCTTTAACTAACTACTCAAGTACTCCATTCCCTTACATTACTCACTTCTGTTCTTACCCACACCCATTCCTTTAGCTAGCCAGTCTGTCTCATCCCTATCTACTCAAGTACTCCATTCCCTTACATTACTCACTTGTGTCCTTACCCATGCCCATTCCTTTAGCTAGCCAATCTGTCTCCTCTTTAACTAACTACTCAAGTACTCCATTTCCTTACATTACTCACTTCTGTTCTTACCCACACCCATTCCTTTAGCTAGCCAGTCTGTCTCATCCCTATCTACTCAAGTACTCCATTCCCTTACATTACTCACTTGTGTCCTTACCCATACCCATTCCTTTAGCTAGCCAATCTGTCTCATCTTTAACTAACTACTCAAGTACTCTACTCCATTCCCTTACATTACTCACTTGTGTCCTTACCCATACCCATTCCTTTAGCTAGCCAATCTGTCTAATTTTTAACAAACTACTCAAGTACTCCATTCCCTTACGTTACTCACTTCTGTTCTTACCCACACCCATTCCTTTAGCTAGCCAGTCTGTCTCATCCCTATCTACTCAAGTACTCCATTCCCTTACATTACTCACTTGTGTCCTTACCCATACCCATTCCTTTAGCTAGCCAGTCTGTCTCATCTATAACTAACTACTCAAGTACTCCATTCCCTTACATTACTCACTTCTGTTCTTACCCACACCCATTCCATTAGCTAGCCAGTCTGTCTCATCTATAACTAAATACTCAAGTACTCCATTCCCTTACATTACTCACTTCTGTTCTTACCCATACCCATTCCTTTAGCTAGCCAATCTGTCTCATCCCTATCTACTCAAGTACTACATTCCCTTACATTACTCACTTGTGTTCTTACCCATACCCATTCCTTTAGCTAGCCAATCTGTTTCATCTTTAACTAACTACTCAAGTACTGTACTCCATTCCCTTACATTACTCACTTCTGTTTTTACCCACACCCATTCCTTTAGCTAGCCAGTCTGTCTCATCCCTAACTACTCAAGTACTTCATTCCCTTACATTAATCACTTCTGTTCTTACCCACACCCATTCCTTTAGCTAGCCAGTCTGTCTCATCCCTATCTACTCAAGTACTCCATTCCCTTACATTACTCACTTGTGTCCTTACCCATACCCATTCCTTTAGCTAGCCAATCTGTCTCATCTTTAACTAACTACTCAAGTACTGTACTCCATTCCCTTACATTACTCACTTCTGTTTTTACCCACACCCATTCCTTTAGCTAGCCAGTCTGTCTCATCTATAACTACTCAAGTACTCCATTCCCTTACATTACTCACTTCTGTTTTTACCCACACCCATTCCATTAGCTAGCCAGTCTGTCTCATCCCTAACTACTCAAGTACTCCATTCCCTTACATTACTCACTTCTGTTCTTACCCATACCTTTAGCTAGCCAGTCTGTCTCATCTCTAAGTTAACTACAATAACTACTCAAGTACTCCAGTCCCTTACATTACTCACTTCTGATCTTATCCACACCTAGGCCCTTATTCTGGTTCACTTGCAAAGGCAAATTCCTTCTCAAATGGACAAAGCCATGTGCACCGCAGGCGGGGCAGATGTAGCTTGTGCAGAGAGAATTAGATTTGGGTGGGGTTTTACTTCAAAGTAGCCATTATATAATTTTTTTATTATACATTAATTTAGGCAAAAACAGCCAGGTCCGGTGTAAGGCAAAACGTCAACCAAATGCCCCCTCCCCAACCCCACACTGCCACCAAAACCTACTTTCTAGTCCGCCAAGTAAAAGTGTGATATACAGACTCGGTGGTGCCCCACAGATTCCTAAAGCTGCCTTATGGCCAAAACTGGCCTTGAAAACACCCATCAATTTTTGATTAGGATCTATTTGTCAATAGGATTGAACTGTAAGTATTACAGGTACAGTATCCCGTATTCTTATAGCCAAAAACCGAAATATTGCAAAAACCGTGGTTTTTTACAATATTTTTTTTTGGGGGGGGGGTTGGTGTTTGTGGCACCCCTGGGACCGCTGCAGAGGATACTGGTGGACGCCGGGGGACCATCGGGAAGACCAGGTAAGTATATTAAAAAGAGAATACTCCAAAAACCGTAAAAATCCCTTATTCGACATGCTCGTGGTCCCGAGCATTTCGGATAAGGGATACTCAGCCTGTATCAGCCTGTATCCTAGTATCACTTAACATTCTTTGTTATAATGTCTAGCAGAAAAGCACATTGCACTAAATGGTATTTTCAATTAGAGAAGTCAGCTTTCTTATCTTGTAAAAGCTTTGCTTAAGATGGCACTTTGCTTCCCTACCCCCCAAAAAACTTCTTAATTTGGATCTTAATTTTGTAAGATTTAGGTGCTTTCAGTAATCACATCAGTAGTACGCAGTATGAAATGTGAAACTAATTACTTATCATCCATGTCTCTGTAGATCTTGCAGAGAGTGGATAGATAGGCACGGCAAAGGCAGTTAGCAAAATTAATTCCAATGATCCATGAAGAGATTTGAAAATGATTAATAGCCACTGGTCAAATGATCATTTTACAGTTTTTGTCTTGTCAGAATGCAGCATGGTTCACCTAAATTTTACATGAATTCAGATAAGGCCTGAACTCACGTCTAAACCTTTTCTCCAGGCACGGGAAGGGACATGCTTAACCAATCCACTGTATGTATTTTAGGTCTTATAACATTTGTCTTCGGTAATCTGTAAATTGTGTTCACTTTTTAAGTGACCTTCGTTTATTATGTTAGTGAAGGAACTCCACAGAACTTTCACAAAGGGGTGATCAACTTGCCCTGTTTCAAATATATTACACTGTTCATTTTATGGGTATATTTATAACCATCAGTGGGTCCCTGCTGGACATGCAGGTCATTGGCTACATTGCCAAAATTGACCTGCATGTTCAACTGACGTTCATTAACAATGTATGTTGCATTAACAGGATTCAGTACTGAATCCCGGCGGTCGGGATCCCGGCCATAGGTGTGCGTACATAGAGTGTTAGGGGTGCACAGGCACCCCCTAATGCTGTGCCCGCCCTTATAAACACCTCCCTGCCGCTAGTAACCAGCAATACCTTTTACCAAAGACTTTTGCTTTTTAGAACTGTATTCTATTAAAACAATCGCCCATCATTCAATGATGTGTGTTTTGCATTGTTAATTGTACTAGACCATTGTCATATCACTACATACCTGTGTCATCCATATATATGTTTTTGACTTTATTTGCATGAACTGTTATACAGAGTTATAAGAATACTAAAAACTGACTGAAATAGGCAGTAGATCATGGTGTGGCTGAGAGACTTTTGATGATGGTAGACACGCCTGATAGGTGGAGTTAGACGCACCCAATGGGTGTTGTTAGACATGCACAATAGGTGGTGCACCCCCTAATAAAATGTGCTGCGCACGCCTATGATCCCGGCGTTCAGAATCCCGACAGCCAAAATCCCGACAAGGGGGGGACGTGGATCGCCCCCCCCCTTGCGGGCTCGCTGCGCTCGCCACGCAGCGGGCCCGGTGCCTCGCTACGCTCGGCACACTAATTTATTCTCCCTCCAGGGGTGTCGTGGACACCCACGGAGGGAGAATGTGTTGGGATTTCGGCGGTCGGGATTCCGGCGTCAGGATTCTGAATGCCGGGATCCCGACCGCCGGGATTTTAACTGCATCCCACATTAACAATGCTCGGGACCTTGCATCGTTAACTATACTGAGTACACACACTAGCTTTTTTTTAAAGATCTATCTCTCAGAAGGGCCACTCTGAGCAATATCTTTTTTATTTTATTTTTTAAATGGGTAGTGTGTAAAGTGTGTATAGCGCATAAGTTCCGGACTGACAAAAGACCTGAGTCAGGATTACGTTCTTCTCAGCACCCCAAAGTGATTCCAAACTAGGACACGATTGGAATCTTTTTACATTTTTTATTCCAGGAAGACCAAACCGCATACAGTATCTTTAAAAAAATATATTCCTAAACTTTTTTATTATTATTATTTTGTTACACCTGGAACACCAATTGGCTTATTTAATAGCCTGCGAACTGCAGGAATTCTGGTTAATCTGCCTGTATTTTAAAGTGTCAGTCATTTAAGAGGCAAAACCAGGTTGGTTTTGCATTTTAAATGATTGCTGCTTTAAAAAAGAAGTCTGCGTTGCGTTGCGCATTCGCACAGGGCTGCAGACTGGCTGGTGAAGTACTGTAAGTTCACTAAGTTCATTTTTACTGCCAGCAAGTATCTCCGGGATGAAACCCAAGTTACCACTCAGCTACTCCAGCAAAAATGTTCTAAATACAGGACATGATGCGGTGATGCTCCCAGTGGACGGGACAACGGCAGTCAGAATACCGACCCCAGGATCCCGACTAGTGGACAGAAGACCGGCGCCAGATTGCTGACATTGATGACGATGCTAATGCCGGAATCCCAACTAACGACATCCTGATCATTAGTATGCAGGTTCTGTTAAGCGTTAGGCTGGGGGGAGCTTTAGGCAGTAGCAGGCACTAAACAGCTATATAACAGCTATAGTTAGGCTGCAGGGAAGGAGGGACAGGTTTCAACATTGGCATAAGAGGGATAGGGTTAGTCACTAGCTTGTAGGGTTAGAGTTAGGCTGGAAGGGGGGGGGGGTTGGCTGTAGTATGGGAGGGTTACGGTTTTGGCTGAGAGCAGGGGAAGGTAAGTATACTCACCTGACCCCTATCAGGATTCCCTGCTTTGGGAATTCCGAGGTCTTTTTTTCCCACCAGTTCCACTCTGCCCTGACCAGCACCTCTTTAGAGGGTCCATGCAAATCTCATAGTATGAGAACCATAGCATGTTCTTTTTTTTTTCCATCCCAGCAGTAACAAGATGGGGAGTGATGGATTGAAACCGTTCAATTGAGCCAGTAAAAAATAAGAATACTGCTTATAACTTTATTATCATATTTAATAGTTGTGTACGATTATACTCAAACTGTCAAACACAACATCTGTAGCTGCCGCCAAGGCTACAGTCCTGCCGGAATATGTTACAGAGTTTGAATGATTTTATTAACTAGATGACTTTTAGAAAGTATAAATGTAACTCTATGATGTGAAAGCGGAATTGTTATTGGCAAATAGAGAGTCCTAGACTAATAAACTGTGCAGGAATGTATTGTGTAATTAGAGAAATGCTGAATAATTATTATCGGGTGGCAGAGTTTTATTATACTTGGTTGGATGATTTACATAATTATGATCGAAGAGACAATATCGATACATAGTTAGATAGCACAATTGTTATTAGACTGTATTTGTCATGGAACTGTTTGTTTCATAGCAAAATAAAAATAGATATAGTTCGGAAAAAGCAATATATATATAGTTAACGGATCCCTTATGCATGGCCATATGCAATTACGTAGAGGGATTATTCCTATCATTCCTATCTGTACATGTACGATGGTCGCCACCCTAATCAGGGTGCATCGTCACCAGCCCTAGATAAGGTGCAGATACTACAAACCCGTCTCTGCATACCCTGCAGTTCTCTTGACAACCCAATACAGCGCTTTACTTGTGAGCCTGATGGCCAGGATCAGATCTCTGGTTATTGTGACCTGTGGCACCTGTCCCCATAGCTTGGAGATGAACAGCCCTGCATGCTTTATTCAGCTGACCTCGTAAGATTTATAAATTCCATTTCCATGCTAGATGAAAGCGTTGGGGTCATGTGCTGAGAAGTAGGGTTAATAACCAGTATATGCCAACATCTGTTAATTGAGTATACAAAGGTAATTGTAGCAGCTGGCAAACAGTGGGATTCAATGATATTCTGTAGCTTTTTAAAATGAACTTGATGGCATACTGATTGTAGCTTGCTATGTGAAGAAACGGAACTTCAGTCCTGGGCTCAGACAGGAAGGGGGCCCAGAACTGCAACTGCACCCTATCAAGTATGATCTGTCATTAGATTCAATGTTCACTTGTCCCTTGAAGCAATGTATAGGTAGAGTCGTGTGGTCATCGGAGGTCTCAGCACGCTCACTAGGAGTTTGAGAGGGGGGGGGGGGCTGCCTATTTTGGGCCCCATAATTTCTGATGGCAGCCCTGCTTGTGCTATTTGCTTCTGTTTCCTTTTTTCTCTGTCCTTCCTATAACCTTCATTGTTCTCTTTGTTCTTTTCACCAAAATAACGTAATAAACAATGGAGATTATCCATAATTTACATCATTTTTATTGGTAGATGTACTGTAATAAAACACATCATGCAAAACATGTTCCCACGCAAAGGAAAGCAAGAAAAAACAGCTAAAGTAAAGATGCCATTGGTCTGCTGACCCTATTTTCATGTGTTCTGATGAATTATAAATTCCGGCACCAAGCTGGGATCTTGGAGCCGTTCATTTCCCAACAGTGTCATCTGTACATAGGGAAATTAATTTTCAAAGACAACTTCGTCTATGCTCCACCACCTGCTCTTCCTTACATGGATAATGCAAGATAATGTCATTTCGTCCCTTCACGTGGAGCCACCTTTGTCATTGCCTTGTCCCCTAATCTATTTTGAGTATTAAGTGCAATGCATGGATTTTCAGACCTATCATATTTCATGGGCATGTTATGGGCGGGTTCAGGGAATACTGATGCGTTCCCACTTCTCATATACAAATCCACCGCTTCAGAGGACAAGATCAGTTGGATTTGAAGAGAGAACTAGAGCAAACCCTAGGCTACTTCAAATGTCGATGGTGCAATCAATGTTGGAGTGATTACAATCTCCCATCACAACTGTACAGACAACAGAGCCTAATAGTAGGTGTCTCAGCGCTTGTACACTCCACTTCATGGTGGAGTACAAAGGGAAGGCAATATTAGTATTTGCATATTTCTGCTTCCGCTATTGAGAGAGTGACCTATTTGCACCATTCAGTCACATCCATGATCAATTACTCCAATTTAGCGCTGATTTGTCTTTTTTCATCCTCTGTTGCAGACACATTCTCTTTTATATGCTAATACCTTGGACGATTTTGGTTATTCTGAGATTCCCATTTGCAGCATCTTGTAGCAGTGTACAGTCTGTAGACACACCATCAAAACTTGCACCAAGCCTTTGACAGTCTTTGTTTCTTTGTATGACCATGGCCTCCGGTGTAGGCACATCTGAATAGCCAACCCCCTTTTACTTCGTCAAATTGCCCACTAAATTCCATAGATTGAGCATCCAAATCTGTTATAGTTGTGTGAGCGCTACCAAACAGGACACAAGGGTACGCATGCGTAGACTTAAAACATTGACACTGCTGGTGACTCAGATGAAGTCGTGTATCGAAATGCAGAGGAGGAAAGTTATTGCGTGTGTTCTAAATATTGGGCTGAACTACAATAAATCTAATGAAATCTAATGACTCTTAAATTACAGGGCCTCTAATCCTGGAGGGGCCATGTGAGAAGTAAACATTTGGACCTTTTTGACCTGCTGTTATTGTCTACCTAGGGTATGTCGACCAGGTCAATGTCAACCATTAGTGGTTGGGGGTGTGACTGTTGACCCAGACATTGTCTATTATCTATACTGTAACCGTTGTCACCCTCAAGGGCGTAACTACCATAGGTGCAGGGGGTGCAGCTGCTATAGGGCCCAGAGCTGAGAGGGGCCCACTTTGCCTGTCAAAGTATCATGTGCTGTATACATTTTTCAGCATTAGGTGATAAATAGGGGCCCTTACAAACTATTGCTATGGGGCCCACATGTATCTAGTTACGCCACTGGTCACCCTACTGTATTGGTGGCAATGCCCCCTGTTCAGAAATCTGAAATTATAAGGGTGATAACCCAAGTCAAGGGCAGTAACCCTAGTCAGTTCCCCAGTGGTCAACATCCAGGTCGCATTTGTAGCCACAAAGCACCATTTAATTGCCACAGATTACCTTAGTGCCGACAGCATGGGGCTGGGCTCCCAAACCTCTTGAAAATCAGGACAACCAAAATCAATATAGTTGTCAGCCAGTGGCGGAACTTGTGGGTTGTGGGCCCAGGTGCAAAAATATAATCTGGGCCCCCCCTCCGCCACCCCAACCCAAATTCACAATATGCAGTGGGTGACAGGGACACACAGTGGGTTAGAGGGAAATACAGAAGGTGACAGGGAGAGGCACGGGGAGGCAGAGTGTGACAGGGAAAAACAGGTGGTGACAGGGGTCCTCGAGGGCCCCGGTACACTGCATATTCTGCACCGATGGTAGTTCTGCCTCTGTTGTCAGCTATGCTATAGTGAGTGTTAAAAAATAAATGTCAACAATTTTGTATTTTAAGTTCTCTTTTTATTTATTTATTTTTTTGTCATATTCTTACAAGCATTCCGTGATTGACAGTTTCAGCACGGTTAGGAACAAGAACAGAACCATGTAAAATGTAGACCTAAATAACAGGTCACATTCTGTTATAAACACACAGCACAGTCTCCTCTGTGCCCGCAGACTCGCCCTGCCAGTCACAAGATGCTTCCAGTTTTGTTCTTTGTGCAGGATTACATTTGGTTAGAAAGTTGAAATGAAAGAGAAGAAACCTAAACATCGAATTTGCACAGTGTAAAATTATATAATGAACAGCCAAAGAGAGTATATACGGCATGTGGCTTCTGATTTGAACCATTGGGGACATTTAATAAGATAGGAGTTCTATTTCACATGGGCAACCAATCAGAAACAATCTATTATTTTCTGGACGGTGCTAAATAAACAAGTCGATTCTGATTGGTTGTTCATAGCAACATCCTATGTGAACTAGAACTCCCACCCCTTCAGGCTGGGTGCACACTTTTCAATATATTGTTTGATCCATAAATGATATCACCATACTTTCAGACTTCCTGTCTGCTCCCTCCGGGAATGCTCAACAGGGGGCGGTCAGTGGACATGGAGTACGGGCATTGTAATGGGGGGGGGGGGTTTTAATACAATGACACAATGTTGTGTGAATAGCATCATCCCCTATGTTGACTATTTCTGAGGTTTGGGGGTCAAATATTATTAAAATAATAGTAACATACAAGTAAAGGGGCATACACACGTAGAGATCTATGCTAAGCAATTTTGCTTAAGCAAAAAAAGGCCGGGTAGTTGTTCAGAATGAGAGATTGCGATCATTATCTCTCATTCTGTACACACAGAGAGATTTGCAGTAATTTGCTAAGCAATCTGACTAGATTGTGACTGCATGCACTGACTTAGTTAGCAAGAGATATTTAATCTCTCGGAGCATACACACTGAGAGATCTGTGCTTACTTTCTAAGCAATCTAGTCAGATTGCTTAGAAAATAGCACAAATTTGCTCCATTTGTACACCCCTTAACTTTTTTTAGACAAAATGGTATTTTGGGCAGAAATGAAAATGGGGCTCTAAATATAGAAAATTCTAAAAAGTCAGATTCCATTTAATATACAAGGAATTTTGTATCACAGCAAGTTATGTCCCAGTGATAAACTCCATGCGCTTGTATAGGAGACGCTCAGCCTCTGCTACGTCATAATACATTCTGCTTGTAACCTTCTTTATGAGTAGCGGAGGAACATATTAGCACTTTATATATGAACGCTGGAAGAAATCAGTAATAATGTCAAAGTCAAATACTTAATCCAAGCCACACATCTTGGCATTTTAGTGAAACATTTGGTGTAAGTAGCAAGTTTGTATCTGGTATGATTACCCAAGGAAACCTTTAAATATAAATGTTATTGATATTAATAGGCTTAATTTGTAAAATGTCTCACATTTCTTTCCTTAAAGTAAAAAGTACAGATGATAAAAAAAAATACATAAAATCTTTTCTTGATAGAGCACCACCATGAGAGTCTAGTAGCCAACTCCAGTCCTCGAGAGCTACCAACAGTGCACATTTTCCAGACAACCTAGCTGCTGCACAGGTGCACTCATTACTGACTGACATTTTAAAAGATCCACAGGTGGAGCTAATTACTTCACTTGTGATTCTGTGAGGAGATCTGGAAAACATTAACTGTTGGTAGCTCTCGAGGACTGGAGTTGGCTACCCTAGGTCTAGTACAATATCTACTATTATATTGTATAATAATATAGACTAGCTTTCCTCACTGTGTGGGAAGCCTGTAAAAGCTCCCATACACAAGTTCAATTTGGCCCTTTTTACACAATTTTGAAAAGTGTCAAATCGTATGTAATTTACTTCCAATTCCGTTCAGATGTGTGGCCCCGTGGTTTTTGTCACTGCTGCACCAACGATGCAACATATCCTGGGGCAGTATACTGGGACAGTGAAGGGGATTGCATACGATGCACATAGCCAGATTAAGGGGGGACGCAGGGGATACTGTATCCCGGGTCCCCTCCTCGGTCAGTGACATCACTAGCTCTCTTGATTCCTGTCCTAGCATGTACTGTAAGTAGTGTAGTGGCTGATGCTATTCTTGCAGGTGACATAGATGATTCAGTAGATTTTATTTTTCTATATGCATTTTAAGGTTGTTTAAGTTGTCTTGGTTCTACTACAAGAAAACTTTTTGTAATAATTGTCTTTTAATTAGCTGGAGCTATAACGATTGTCCAGGTGTTGTTAAACTATTAGTTTAAATCTAATATACATAGTCCCTTATTCTGGTTAACTCACTAGGGCTCGAATTTGAACCCTTGCGAGTCATCCAGAACCTGCCCTGCGAATGGTGGTACGCCCGCCCCCCCCCCCCCCCCCCCTTCGCACGCCAAGTTAGTTCGCCCGGCATGCAAATGGAAGTTTTACATAAACATGCCTTCGATGGACACCTACCATTGAATGATACTGAAAGTATACACATACTGTATGTAAGGATGGTCCAGACCACTTGTACATATGCAAGTAGGTTTTGGGTGGGTAGCTGAATTGGGTGGGCAGCTGGCATCCGGTTATGTCAGCTGTCCGCTCCCCGGACGTGCGTCACAAAGCATTAGCATGTCTACGCCCAGCGTTTTCATGGGAACGCCCATGAAACGCTGGGCTTTCACATATGCTAATGGCCCTGCCGGGCACCCCATGCCCCTCTCCACCCCCCGCTTAGAAAGGCAGGGCGCGTGCACCCAGCAAAGCAATTTTTCGCCGAGTTCACACGCACCCAGTGTATACACATGCGCAGAAATCCCCAAAACATCGGTCCCCCGTGCAAATTCGCAGCCGAGCCAACCAGAATAAGAGCCATAATTCATATTTCCAAAATGACCCATTCCAAAAGGGACAACATCCTCTCGACCTGGACTTCCCTCTTAATTTTTTATCACAATCATCTGTGTTTACATTTTGTTATTATAAATTAAATAGTTCAACACTAGCGGTGCTAATCATATATGGAAGAGGGAAGTCCCGATAGAGAGCATTGTGTCCCTTCTAGAATGTTGGGGCCTATGCACAATATAATATAAACTCCCTATTTCCCCGGGCTCCCCTGTTTTAAGTGCACCCCCCTCCCCCCCAAACCTTAATCCAGACCTGCATAACTTGGACTAATGTTTGGGGGCCTTTAGACTGCTATACAAAGCCTCAAAATACATTCCTCTTCCAGAAAGAAAGGTTGGCTAGACTTGTGTGGACCTCACCACTACAATTAAGCCGTTGGACAGAGCCCATATCTTATTAGAAGATTTAACAGCTGGAAGGAATTGCCTTTCTTTAATCATGACTGGAACAGCCGAGAAACACTTGAATTTACATTCCAGACGTTTTTATGACAAGGGAAATAAATTATAATATGTGCTCGCCAGATAACTCAATCAGAGGTTGACCTTGAATAAGTTGAACTTGTTAAGATTTAAGGATGCTTAGCTAAATTATAATCCTGTTGTCGTAGTTTCTGGATCGGAGGAATTTTATGTTTGTCCTTATGACAAGCTCCGTGATGTCATTAGTCGTTCTCTGACCCCTCAGTGAGATGGCTTACTCAAAATCTTAGAAGTAGAGGATGAAGTCTCCCGTAAGATCGGGGCTGAGGCCGAATTCAGTTTGCAACGAGCATTCCTGAATTGGCCCCAATATGAAAGTCTCTCTGTCATCCCAACTTGATGATTTGGGTCAGTGTTCGGTACTTGTTTAGTTTCACGGCGGCAGTGTCTCAGTCGCAGCAGCGTCTGTGTCCCCTTGTAGGGCTTGCTTCGCTCGCCCATGCTACGGGCTCGGTGGCTCGCTATGCTCACCATGCTATCTAAAATCAACTCCATGCCAACGTGGATAGTGGGGGTATGAACTATTCACATTGGCATGGACTTTATTTTAGAAAGTTTGCCGAGCGCCGAACCCGGAAGAGCGGGCGAACATGCTGCCGCCATGAAACTAAACAAGTACCCAGTATTCTTAAGCAGCAATAAATGGTAGGACAGACTTTTTTTTTTGTATTATTATTATTATTACTACGTGCATTTAACACCTAAAATTCTCAGCATTATCATAATTCCCAAATACAACTGTAGATCTGGTATATATATATATATATGTTTCTGAGGCAGGGGCAAAAGCAGGAAAGGAGGGTTTCCAGAAATGGGCGGAGCCAAGCATGTGGGTGGAGACTGACATTGCAAACGCAGGCCGGACCCAGGATTGTGAACCCGGGTCCAACCTAGTCTGGTGTTTTAAGATTAATCCTCAAATTGGGCATCCCAGGTTTAACCCTTTTTACAACCCGGGTCGAAATGCTGGGTTGGTTAAGCCAGGTCATTTGGTTCACACTGCACTCACACAGCACCTCAACCCGGGTCGACATGTCACCAACCCGGGTCTGACCCAGGTTATTTGTGCGATGTGAAAGGGGTATTTAGGTGTCCCAGTATATTCGGCGTCTATTAAACTAGTGTGTTTTTTATAATAATAATAATAATACCAAAGCACAAAACAAGCATCAGCACCTACAGTCTTAATTCAATTCAATATGTATTAAAAATATAATCCCATTCCAAAATTTGGGGACACATTGAAATGTCATTGATATATTTAATACATACTGTGAGGAGTTTTGAGCTGCTGAAAAAAACAAATTATATATACAGTATATATAAGATGCTGATAGCTGAAACACTCATTGGTAGTCTTGGTTGGTGGAGGGACAGCCACACAGTTAAAAAAGAACAGCAGCTAGGTGGAATAGAGCAGGAAGTCTTGCAGCACAACCCACGGGACTTCAGAAAGGGGATGGAGCCTAAGGGTGAGGGGCGGGGCTTAAGTTATGGGCCTCGAAATGTGTAATAAACAAAATTTGAACTGTGAGGGGGGTTTCCAGGTACTCAGAAACCCCCCTTGCGTGCGCCACTGTGAGGTACTATTTTAGTATATATGTATTAATTTATATCTTCACAATACACTTACATTTTGCAGGATATCATAGTGTGTGTGTGTGTGTGTGTGTGTGTGTGTGTATATATATATATATATATATATATATATATATATATATATATATATATATATATATATATATATATATTGCTTTAGTAAATGTTATGTTATGACCATATTTGTGACCGTAAAACGGAATTGTTATAACCTGGGAGTAGACAACAGCCACAAGATTTAGACATTTTAGATTCTTTTTAGATTATAGCCTTAAAGCACTAGATTTAAATGACAAAAGCAGGTTATTTAACGTTGGATTAAGTCTACCTTCTGAACAGCATAAATCAGGTGGCTGCCTACAACTCCCAGGCATTTACCCCATGTCTAGATTATTATTCCTTACTCATGTAGCAATAACCTAAATGCTTTCTTTGTTGTAGATTGAAGATATCATCACCAGGATGCAAGATGATAAAGCCGGTGGGGTTCCTATTCGAACTGTCAAAAGCTTTCTGTCTAAAATCCCCAGTGTGGTTACAGGTAAAGACATTTACGTTCACAAGTAACCCTTATGCATGACCTGTATTTTTTGTCCCTTTCTTTGACAAAGCGCCATGATACTGTACAGAGATTTATATTAGAAATATAATGGTGTTGTGGTTAGTTTCATGATTTTATTGATAGTCTGAAAATAGTCTATGAAGTGTTTGCTAGCGTTCATGTGCAATGACCGTGTGCTGTGGTTTTCTTTTTACAATGACCGGTCAACAATTATAAAAACATTAAATTGGATCTCTGCTGCAAGGTTTCTGATTGTACCATTTTTTCACATACTTGTGATGTCCCTTTCTGGACAGATATCTTGCTGGTCCAAATTTCTAACTAATTTATAAAATGTTGTGGGTGTTTTGGGTGTATGGAATAATTAACATTTATATAATACTACTGAAAGAATCAAACCCTTGCAATGCTTTTCCAGTAACTTCTTTCTTATTTTTTTTTTCTGATTTATTTATTAATTTATTTATTTTTATTCTATTTGTGAACACTCCAGGCCGGAGCTAACACTTCCACAAGCTTTCATTTGGGTTTTAAGTTTATTTTTTTCAGCTTGGTTCTAGGAGTACATTTGCTTGCATTATTTTAACTTCAGAGGCTGAGAGGATGACTGGTTTAATAATCTTGCTTAGAAATGCAAAACAAAAAAGAGAACCTATACTGAGACCCTAGCAAGGGTAAATCCCAATATTCTACTATATATCGGTGCTATTGGACCCCACTGTCTAAAGTGCCCCGGGCCCCCCGAAGGCTTAATCTGGCACTGAGCGGCGGCATATGTGAATGGCGAGTGGGCAGAAAATGACACGCAGCACTGTGAACCTCACAGCGCTGCGTGTCAACCAGAATGACCCCCCCCCCAACTCTCAAAAAAAGTTTAAAGATCTTTTTTTTTAAATACAATAAACAACCAACAACAAAAAAATCAAAAACACAATGGAGAAAATAGATTTGCTGAAAAAAAACATTTCCAATGAAAACATTTCGAAAATTGTATAACTACTGTATATACGGTATATTTGATAGCATGTACGCAATCGCATATATGTGCTGATGCTATCAAATATTGTTTAAGTATTGATGAAATGTTTTCATTGATTGTGGAATCTACTTTCTACGTTTTGTACTTTAACACAAATCTAAATGTATTTTTGTTTTCTTTTATTCACAAATTCATAATAGTCACTCGCGAATTCTTCTTTCTGAACATTCTACTGAATGAACAAAGGTTTTAAAGGAACGATATTGACCGTGTTTTTCTAATGCTTTTATTTTCTGAACGTGCAGAAAGGTTGAATTATTTCAGAGGGATTTATTGATATAGTAGTATAATAATAACAACAACACAACAAATGTATGTGTGATATTAGGCGGGTTATTCTGGTTCACCCGTAAAGGCAAAGTCCTTCTCAAATGGACAAAACCATGTGCACTGCAGGTGGGGCAGATGTAACTTGTGCAGAGAGAATTAGATTTGGGTGGGGTTTTACTTTAAAGTGAGATCTATATTGCAGTGTAAAAATAAAGCAGTCAGTATTTTCCCTGCACAGAAACTAAATAACTCACCCACATCTAAATCTATCTGCACATGTTACATCTGCCTCTCTGCAGTGCATATGATATGGTTTTGGCCATTTGAGAAGGAATTTGCCTTTAAGAGTGAACCAGAATAATGGCCTTAGTGTCAAGGGATAGATTACTAACCAAATTGGAATATTGTAGGGGTTTATTTATAGGGACAGCAACATTTGAAACATTTCCACTGTAAATATTTTCTATTTTTCATGTACATTTTGTACATACTGTATGTTACAATGTTCATCAGTGAACTTTATTGGTTTGAACCGGGGGAAAAAAAGGTTCTGCAGTGTATTGTTGTCAGTTAATAAAGTTACATTACTGAAAAAGAAGAATATACCAGCGCAGGCGGAATAAAATATATGAAACAGTTTTATCAATTTCTACAATTTATTCTTAACAATAAAAATTCACACAAAAATGTATAATAATACAAAACCATAAGTATCATTAATATGATGGGGATAGAAACCACTGGACAATTGATAGGTTATTTCCCAAAACTAAGGCATTTTAGAGTATCACTATGCAGCATTACAGTATACTGCACCTTAGCTCCTGAATTATAAATGGCTTGATCCGATCCTGTCATGTTTTAGGAACATGCTGTAGTCCCACGATGATAGCGCATGATCATTTCTCAGGTGGAGCTGAAATGGGCCGGAAAGGCTGCACATAGGGCTAAAAATCGGTGTTTTGGTGTTTGATATTCAGGCGTTAGAATTCCCAGTCTGGATAAGTAGTCATGTGTCCCAGTGGTGAAATAAACAGCTCAACGCGTTTCGCTGGTTAGCATTAGATACCAGCTTCTTCAGGAGCAGGGGCCTCTTTGTTACATTACTGACCCTGCTGACAGATGAACACATTACAAGCCAAAAGTGAGAACAGCATCTACTATACTATAATCTATGTAGTCCTGACCGCAATCGTCATCATTGTACAGATATGTTATACAAATGTTCCCATATTCTCTGTAAGTGCTGCGGAATCTGTGTGCGCTATATAATCCTATAGGTTGTAAATGTGCCAGCAGGGCCTTCCTAGCTCTGTGTCAGCTTGTTACTGCCCAGATTGTCTGATAAGCCGCAGCATGCAGCCGTTTATCAGGGCTTATTAGATCAGTAATCGGGAGTAATGGGATATCAGCCTTGACTGTAAGGCATGGTCATTGCAACATAGACCACATATAGTGCCAGCGTTGCCACCATTGTAACTTTCTCTATGTTGTTACATATCCATAGAGATCCACGTACCCTTCCATTAAATACACAATGCTCTTCTCCCTATTACTGTATGATTGCCATCACCTGTGGGGAACTAGTTCACTGATGAGAAGGCTGTTTCACCAGAGACGATGGGGATGGCATTAATTTAGTAATGCTGCCCAGGGCCACGAGGGGGGAGAAACCAATTACCGGGGCAAGGGTTTGCTGGAGTGGCCCGGCGGGGCCCCGGTCTCCCCAGACACCGTTCCCCCCCCCATCGCACCCACGATCCCCAGCTTCATAATTATCCATTCGCCGCTTTGGCTGCAGGGGAGATTTCTCCAGTGCTCGCAGATCTAAGACACCTCTGTGGTGTCTCAGATCTGCGAGCACCCAGGGCGGGCACTGACGTTCGCTGCCCGCTCCCCACACCTGTGTCACTGGGCTATTTGCATGGGAATGCCCAGCATTGTCCACAGTTATAGTTACCATTAGAGGTTTAGGAAAACAATTATTATAAGTAATGAGGATGGAAATGTCACTATATATCAGATAATCCCTGCGAGATCTCTTATGTTATATGATGTGTGGAAAAGAGGACGCGCAAATCTGCAATCTAAGCTTACAAAGTATGTTTATTAATGGCCTTCTTATCATCCTGAGAATCAGATGAATCATTGGTGACAAAATTAGGACAAGTAGTTGAAGATGAAGGATATACTTTACTGAAGAGCAGTGTAAGCAATATTCTGGGGTATCTTTAGTCATTAATGATCTACATAATAAGCTTTTTACTTTATCTCATTCATATAGGTTACTGCAGACAGGTACACACTGTACAGTTATTCTGCTGATGTTCCAATAATCAAATGATTGGTCAATTGTATTGTATAGTGTGTAGACCTGAAGGGTAACATTTCATAGGAATCTAATTTTATTTATTTTTTGGGATTTTTTCGCAAAGTACTTCACAATCACATCCAGATGTCTTCCCATTATAATGTATTCAATTCGAAAATTTTATAAGATGTGATTTTTGGTAAACATTACTAAAAATCAGTAAAAAAAAATAGACCATGTTCTGACAGGCGAATTTGACAGAACCAGGTGAGATCTGTGCATGGTTCTGTGTTTAAAATTTTACCTTAAACACAATTTTTAAGAAAAACTGCGTGGAGTCCCCCCTCCTGAGCATAACCAGGGCCCCCTCCTGTTTTCATAAAATCATGGGGCAAAACAAATAGGGGTCCCCTGAATTTTATAAAACCAGCACCAGGCTCAAGGGCCAGTCTTGGTTCCCAAAATACGGGGGACAAAATGAGTAGGGGTCCCCCGTATTTCAAGAACCACCACCGGGCCCAACCAGCTAGCAGGGTAATGCCACAGCTGGGGGGGGGGGGGGGGGGATTGAGACTTATTATACAAGTCTCTCCCCCCCCCTCCTCCAGCCAAAGCATTCTTCCCCGACCGGTCAGCATGGACAGGGGTCCTGGGGAAGTGAGGACCCCCCCAAACAAGGGGTCCCCTTTCTCCAAAACTTACCTGCCCATGCTGAAGCCTGGGGCTGTCCCCGATGGTCGTGGACTGTGGCCATCGGGCAGATACCAAGTGTAAAAACAGAAGAACCTATTGTGTATTGCTGTGGAACTGCAAGTTCCAGCAAGCCTTCACCACATGCAGGGACTTGGAGAACCACAAGTCCCAGCATGTGGGACATTAAAGGGCCCGCTGGGACTTGAAGTCCCACAGTAGTACAAATAGTTAAATAAATACACAAACACACCAGACAATAAAACTTTATTATATACAGAGCGCATACACACAGATGTTGATAGTAGTTCCGTCCACTTCTCCAGTAGTATCCATGTGGGGCTCCTGTCGAAGGAAGACATACTCACAAGCCGCCTTCGGTACTTCTCCAGGACCCCTGCAACGCTGTGGCCACAAACCGGTCTTCTGTTTACATCTGGGGCCCCGGGAGTTAGGCCCGCCCACCAGCCAATCATGATCTGGGAAATCCCGATGACCGACCATGAGCGGTCCGAATTCATGCAAATCCAAACTGCTCTAAACATGGGGGATTCCAGATTTGGGTTCCCCTTGCGAGCATTCTCGCAAGACTTCAATCCCATATAAAGCCATTACATGTAGTGCACGCTCCGCTGGCGCGCTCTGCAGATTTCTATTTTATAATAGTACTGGCGGCAGCTTTAGTGTTTTATAATGGGGGAACATTTTTATTAATTTACTGCTTGTGCAGTTACTGGACAGTGTGCGTAGTGCTGTACTCAGCTGGCTGGAATATTTTAGCCCCACTGTGTGCATGCACTGTCACTGCTGGGTTTTGTGTTTTTTTTATAAAGGGGGAACATTTTATTATAGGTGTGCAGTTACTGTGAGAGCTGGCCATAAACCGACGTGTGCATAGTACTACAGGTTGAGTATCCCGTAACCGAGTATCCGTTATCCAAATTATTCCGAAAACCAGACATTCCAGAAAGTCAAAAAAAAATAATTTTTTTTGCTAAAAACTCACTGGGGACATTTGTAACAGCACTACTGAGGGAATGATATGTAACTGCCACTATATATGTATATGCTTGGCATTCAAATTCAGTGCTGAGATAGTACACAAATTTTGTTTAATGTTTTGAAACCTTGTTTTTTGAACAAATAAAATATATTTGTGTGTATTTTATGTGGTAATAAAATATATTTGTGTGTATTTTATGTGTTTATACAGCATACATGCAAGATACTTCAAAATACATAATTGAAATATTAAAATATTCCGAAATACGGAATAATCCGTTATCCAAAATCCTCCTGGTCCCGAGCATTTTGGATACGGGATACTCAACCTGTACTACTGTACACTGGCTGGCATTGATCCCCACTGTGTGCACAATTCTGTAACTGATTTGTAATTTGTTTATATGGTACTGGGACTGCGGTCTACTCTGTTTATTATTCTAAAAAACATTTTTTTTAATGTAAAGTTAAAATAAAATAATAATTTTCTTTTTTTTTCTGTCTGCATCACACTGGTAATACGGTACTGGGACTGCTGTCTCCCATCTGTTAATACGGTACTGGGACTGCTGTCCATACCCCATCTGTTAATATGGTACTGGAACTGCTGTCTCCCATCTGTTAATACGGTACTGGGACTGCTGTCCATACCCCATCTGTTTATACGGTACTGGGACTGCTGTCTCCCATCTGTTAATGTGGTACTGGGACTGCTGTCCATACCCCATCTGTTAGTACGGTATTGCGACTGCTGTCTCCCATCTGTTAATACGGCACTGGGACTGCTGTCCGTACCCCATCTGTTAATATGGTGCTGGGACTGCTGTCCATACCCCATCTGTTAGTACGGTACTGCGACTGCTGTCTCCCATCTGTTAATATGGTACTGGGACTGCTGTCCATACCCCATCTGATAAGCTGCCTGGACATACTGTATATGCTGAGTACGCGGCTGCGTAGAACTGAAGAGGGTGCTGTCAGCCACGTAACTACCAAGGCTGCAATGTCACTTACCCCCACCAATACAAATGGCCCTACTAAGAGAAGGGACCAGGCGGTGGCAGCTGCAGGCAAGTAATGATTCTGGCTGGGGCAATGCACTACAGGGCAACAACTCCCATGAGACTGTGCTCAGGGGTCAGGCGAATGTGTGCTGATCGGATTGGAGAACAATTCGGTACCCAAGTGTGGCAGCGCACATCTGGCGGGCCCCCCTCACACGCAGCACCATCTTCAATTACTTTGGCGAAGATAACATACTTGAACAGGGCCGGACTGGGACCAGAAATAGGGCCTGGCATTTTGAGTACACAGGCCCACCTGTAGCAGGCGGGACCCTTGCACGGCGAAAAGGGGTCATGGCCCATGGAAAGAAGGCGTGGCATCAGAAAAAGGAGGCATTACACATTATGGAACACACCGTAATGCCCATTACACATTATGGAACAACCCGTAATGCCCATTATAGAATATAACACAATTTTTATGCCCATTACACATTATTATGGGCCATGGCAATTTTTCCTGCTGGCTGGAGGCTGGGTGCAAATTTATCTTGTCTCAGAGAAGTTTTCTGTGCAGTGAAGTTTCACTGAGTCTGTGCGAGTTGCAACAGCCACAGGCAGCAGAGAAAAGTCAGAGGTGCATAGGGTAGGGGTAGGAATTGGAATCAGAACTAGTCATAGACAAAACAAGAGCAGGACACTTAGTAGTCTTGCACTGGGGCACTAGCACAGCAGGAGGACGGATCCGACTGCCCGGCCCTCTACTTAAATAGCACCCCGCCGTGGAGCCGTGCAGTTTCTCCCGCCCGCGGGAAATTATGTTTTTCCTGGCCGGCCTCTCAGCTCCCCCACCAGTGCTGCTCGTACTGGATGGCGGCGCCGGCGGGTCAGGTGCGACTTTGTCATAACGCTGCGGCATCATGTCATCAATATGCAAATGACACGCGGCGCACAGTGAAGCCCAGGAGGCAGCGGGCTCAGTGCTACTGCAGAAAGTTCTGAGAACTTTCTGCACAAAATCGTCCCATAAGGCCATCGGCCCTTCTGGCATTTGCCAGAAGTGCCAGATGGCCAGTCCGGCCCTGCACGTGCCTAAGATTGTGCTGGCATACTTGATTGCACTTTCAAAAGATGTCACTGTGAAGAGGGAACCAAGAAGGAGAAAAGACAGATTTGCTGGCACCAGTCAGGAATACTGGGGGAATCGTGTGCACCCTTATAAAGTCACCTATTCTTCAATCTGATAACTGATATCATATACACCTTTTATAAAGATAAAATGTTATCTGATTTATTGACACTTGATGACTGACCTCTTTAAGTCCCAAGGACTTTGATTAGCTGATTTCTCTAGTAGATTTTTATTTAGGCAGCTGATTTTTTGACTCATCGGGAGTAATTCACAAATCTATGAAACTCTGCTCAAGGGGGGAGGGGAGGCGCATGTAGATTTGGCCGATTCTCTTCACACGTCTCGAGCAGAAAGCTGTTCCCATTCCTTGATTGTGTGAAAAAATAAATCCTCCACAAACAGATCTCTCTCACCAGCAGCCAAGGAAAGACCTTCTGGAAATAGCACTGAGGAAATGTTATTAGGAATAAGAATCACAGCCTATTTTACATGCTGTTTTCGAGGCACAAAACTGCAGCTTTCTTTGTTACCCAATTAATTCAGCTTGAGCTGCACGCTGTCACGGGGACTTGCTCCAACAGATAATAGCAGTGGCGGTTCTTGAGAAATGTCAAAATATCAAGAGTGGTAAACTAGACAATAATACATTTCATCATTATTTATTATACTTCCTTCTTACACAGAGAAATACTATACTCTGTGTGCACAGGACAAACAGGGGGGGGGGGGGTCTTTTTCTATTTTGTTCTTAATTTTATGGTACAGTGCTCCCCCCCGCCACTGCAGCTATCATGGTTCTAACCACCCTGAGTCACTGTTATATTACACTAGAGGAATTTTGGCTGTGACCCATTTACAGTAGGTTGGCTCCGTAAATACTGGCCATACACAAACAGGACTTTGTAGAAGGGCTGTGCCACAAATGTCAGCCGTTCGGCAGTAAAACGGTTTCTTTTTTCGGAAATTTCATTTGTGTCATTTACAATAATAAAACTGTACAGATAGCCTACTTGAATCGTAGGCTATTGTTAAGGTTTGCTTGTAAATCTGTACAGATATAAGAATTTAAGAGCTTTGTTTTGTACAGGACAGAAAGAACACTTTAGTGATTGCCCAGGGAGCCATCACTTTAAATAATCCGTGCCCTACTCTATTTCTAGGTCCCATCACATATTATGGTGGGAGAGGGCTCGGAGCACTTGGGGTGAAGGAGATAAGGGAAATTGGTAGTTTTGGTTGCGGCAGGGAGAATTTTGGTAGAGTAAAGGGCAGAAGAGGTGAGTACAGACAGCAGTTGGGACAGTGCTGGAGAGCAAGGAAAGGGGTAAGGGCAGACTATTGTCTGTGACAATAACCGGGGAGATGAGGAGGTAGAAATTCCAGACTAGTATGGTCCAGTCCTTTCTGGATATTACCCCCTTCACAGTGACCGTTGTCAGACACCCACCTGGACATGACACACTGCCAATGGGGATGAGCACTACAATATCCAAAATAGAAAAGTTCCAGGAAGCCAGTCTGGTGTTCCGGTCTCTGGACCATTCCAGTTTTTAGATAAACCTTCTAAAAACATATTATAAGATTAATTGAATGCTGACAAAATTTTCTGGATTTGTGTGCAGGGCTAGTTCTAGACCAAGTGGAGCACAGGACAAGAATTCCTTCCCCCATCCGCACACACTGCTGTCCTAACACACACAGAGCATGTTTTAGTCGCCATTCCCAAAGAGAAATCCAGATTCCAGATGTCCTGCTATTGTACTTCAATTCTGTAGCATATTACAAGTCAGACAGCAAAGCTTTTCAAATAGATTAATAAATGAGAATGTATATGTGCTTTAGCTGGCAGTCAGAGCACCACTAATCTCCTTTTTTAGCTCTTATTTGACCACAAGTGAGAGGAGGAGCTGCATACATGCAAGGGAGGGTTCCTGAGGCGTAAGGTCACCACAGTTGGCCGGAGGCAAATTGGAATCTGTTGTCCTCCTCCCCTTCAAAAAGGTGGGACAAGGCCAGACTCACCAGTTTCAGTGATCTTCTGTGTGAATCAGCATCCCATATCCCTGTCCAGCAGCATGTGGTGCACCTTTGCTTGTTGCAGTACATGCTGAGCGGTACGAGGTGTTAGCTGTCCTGTCCACTATACCAGGGCTCCCGGGACAGAGAAAATGAACTCTGCAGCAGCAGGTGCACCGCAGAGCTCCGCTGGAAGAGCTGCGGTCACACTCGGATCTTGCTGTGAACCACACAGGTACTGTTGTACGTGCAGGTGCCCCTTTAGGGTTTGAATCCCGGAGGCTCCATTTCAGGGAGTTACGCCCGTAGAGGGATCTGAAAGCATCCTTCTCCAAACTCCTCCGGCAGTCTGGAGAGGATATTAGACATATGGATATAATTGCCTATTTTTTGTCCCCTCTCTTGGAGAAGCCCAGAGGGAATACATTGCTAGCCATTTCCGATGGTGGGGCTCGACTTGCACGTCATTAGGCTTTGCCCCCACCATGGGGAAAAATGCTGTCGGTCTGCAGAGAGGGGACGATGCTTAATGCCACAATTCACATTGTTAAGCTCCACCTCCTCCATCTGCATCCTGCCAACATCACTAGGAATCGGGATGGCTGCCTACTCTTCCAGAGGTGCAGGAGACTACTCGAGTACTCGTGAGTCTCCCCCAACTATCGGAATAGTACACAAGTGTGGATTTAGATATCAGGCTCTGAAAAATATATTTTTAGAGTTTGATAAATATGATGACCTATGCGTTTCATTAAATTATTTGAGAATAGCAATCTGTATTATATTATGCGGATGCTTAATTCAGGAGATATTCCCGATAACTCTAGCACTTAGCTTACTTTTCCGGCTTGATACTGTAAGTAGCTGTCAATGACATTGACATACTAATAAGGTCATTGGAAATTCAAGGTTATTATTGTTCTGCTGTTTACAGCATGTTGCAAATAAAGCACATAATGAAGCCAGTTTGATGTTGCAGTGTAAATGATTGCCACTTTAAAAAAACCTGGAGATATCATCCCAAATCTCTCACTTTCTGAATCTCTCATCCTATTTAATTTCACCAACAGTGTTTTGGAAAAAATGAATTGCCTGGATGTATATTGTTATAAAGCTGTACTTTATTCACAGCTCAATTAACACATAATTGATAATATTCCAACACCAAAATGCGTGAAGGAATTCTAATTTCCAGAGAATACTGTATGTGGCAAATTTATATAATCTCATCAGGTTTACTTAAGGATGCCAACACTTGAGATCTTGCTTGTTAGTGTGTGGAGATTTCCAATGTACTTTTATATATACCGTATATACTCAAGTATAAGCCGACCCGAATATAAGCCGAGGCACCTAATTTTACAACAAAAAACTGGGAAAACTAATTGACGCAAGTGGGACCCTCACTCGAGTATAAGCCGAGGGGGGGCTTTTTCAGCATACAAAATGGTCTGAAAAAGTAGGCTTATACTCGAGTATATATGGTATATATATATATATATATATATATATATATATATATAAATACCTAGTGTCTGTGTGTCATCTGTTTGCAGTGAGTGAAACTACATCTCTTACTCTCTCAAACATGCACAAGCACAGAGGCAATCACAAGGTAGCAGACTAGCTTCTGAATCATTTGCTTTAAATGAGCTTGTTTGTATCATATATATTATTTTTAGAAGGTGACATTTGGTGACGATCCCTTTTTCTCCCTTCATACTTAACCAAAATCGACTAATGAGGTACCATTTTAAACATTACGTTTTAGTTTCTGACAAATTGTTAATTTAGAATTGCACATGTATTGTTTGTTTAAAAGTCGAAGTTAAAATTTGACTTTTGGCCCATGTGACATTTTCACGCGGGCCACCTTGTAAACATAAGAATGAACAAACAACATACACAATTTGATGATGTTTTTCACATGAGTGACATTACTGTAGGCTTATGGAGAGAAAAAAAGGAAATTTAAAATTGTTCCTATGTTCAATTTTTATAACCATACCTCCCAATTGTCCCACTTTTTGTAGGATAGTCTCAGTGTCAGACTAGGGCATGAGGGGCCCATCAGGGAATGCAGTAGCAGAGGCCCATGTTTAGGGGTGTAGCCAGTCTCCTGAGGGGGTGTGGCTAGCCGGCACACTGGTTTGCTTATCCACGATAGAGTACTTGGGTTGGGCCCCTTGCAGTGGCGTAACTATAAATTTTGCTCCCCCCTGCCAAAAAGTTTGTGGCGCCCCCCCTCCAGGCTCCTCTCCAGCATGTTTCCCCAGCATGTGACGTGATGACATCACATGCATAACGGAGAAGCTGAAGCAGGAGAGAGGAAGAGAGACCAGCAGACACTGCTGCTTCCCTTGGCTCCAACGCATCCCAGGCCGCCCTAGCACGCCCATCCGCCCGCCCATCCTGTACACAGTAGCCAATAGCCGGCTCTGTGTACAGTCAATTAAATCATTGGGGGGAATTTGTAATCTCTGCCATGGCCGCACCCGTGCTGCGGCTGACTCGCCTCCAGTGCTCAGTCAGTGGGCAGCAGCATGTCGGTGCGTCGAGCGGATGCCGGCACCCACACAGAACCCACTGCTGCTTGCTCCCCCAAGTGGCTGCTGGGGCTGCCTTACAGTAGATACGCCACTGGCCCCTTGATAAATATATATAGTAAATACAGCTAGCGCATGCATGATAATGTACCAGATTAATAGCATCAATGATCTGTAGTAAATACACCATAGTCCTGTGCAGTATACGGTAACATGTATAATTAAAGTGCACGGCCTGGAAGTAGAACCCCACAGAAGGAGGTGGGGCCCCAAGGAGTGGGAAGGAGGAAGTGATCAGTTCTTGTTGGCTTGTTGGTGGGAAGGATTAGGGGGATCAGGGTTTTGGCTTGTTTTGTTTGTATTTGCAATTGCAGTAATGCTGACAAATGCCTTTTTACCATCAGTAATTATTTATCAGTAGCGAGCCATTGATGGTTAGGCTATACACATGTGCAGATGGCGCATGTGCATGGTGAGGTCAGCTCTCACCATCAGGGTTCAGTCAGGGGTATGACAAAAATCACCCCTATTGCAAATGGTAAGAGGAATGCAACACTTTTAACCCCCTTAAAGCCATGGACCTGCACTACCGCCCCAAATTCCTGTGTTATAAACCACCAGCATTCAATAGAAAGAGATCAAACTGTAATGCTGTATATTGTTCAGTTTGTTTCAGGCTATAAGTCACATAGGGGCAGATGTATGAATCTGCCTATAACGTTTTGACATAACGAGTCCCGCTTCTCCAGCATAACGTGGAGAAGCGGGCAAACGTTATAGGCAGATGTATGATCCCCCCCCAATGCCGATAAGGAGAGCCATTATGCCCAGCGTGAACATCTATCCTTATCGGCTCCCCCGCCGCCCCGCACATGGCGCACTCGCAGCCCCCCCCCCCCCCCCCCCGGCCGGCTTTCCGGGCATAAACGAGATCTCACTAAAACTTCAAGATCTCCAGCGCAGCCCAAGCCAGACGCAGGGCTAGCGTTGTCCCCACAGTGGGGGATAGGACAACGCTAGCCCTGTGCTGGCGAAGCAGCCAGGGCGAATTAACGCCTTGAAGGCTGTTAATACATCGCCCCAGCCGCTAATCATTGGGGGGGGATTGCAGGGGACAGCCCAGCCGAGCGTAACTCGGCGGGCTGTCACTAGTGCACGTTAGGTGCGCTAGTGATGCATTAGGATAAACGTAATCCCCCCAGTTAACCAGCGTTAAGTGCATTTCTGCACTTAATGCTGGTTCATACATCTGCCATATATTGAGAAAAGATGGCGTACATGTGCTTATGAGTATCTTCCAAACGAGTCTGCAGCGAAACACCAATGGGGAGTCATTATGCGTTTCTGTGTATGGTGAATCAGTGGCATGAATGGCACAATAGGACAATGCAGTGCTAGGAGCCCATGTTTAGTGGTGAAGTCAGCCTGCAGTCAGAGCTTTAGCTAACCTTTAGAGAGTAAAAATGGGAGGGGTTGAAGTGAGTTGCGCTGCTGGATTGCATAATATTAATTGAGAACATACTTAACTTGGCTAAATAAAATGAGTAGTGGACACACTGTTGCTTTTTCAAATTTTATATAAAGAAAAATAGTACATAAAAATACATTTGATACAAAAAACACAATATTAAAAATAAAAGGAGTAAGATCATGAATAGGGATCCCAATATTATAAGCTATAGTAGCTCAGTAGAATTCAGCAATGTCAATTAGTCGACAAGATATTGCAGGTAGTAGTTTGCAATGCCAGATAAATCAGAGAGGGGGGGTTCCAGATTGTGCACACATAAGTAATTGTGTGTAGACTGACCGGTGAAGTTTATATTGTAAAGAATACTTATAGTCACAAGTTTGGTATGTTATGCTCACCCCATTAGACAGCACTCTCTCCGTGCTGTTATGCAGGTGGTTCCAGCGAGCGGTCCCGGTTGTTAGTTGGGATAGATCTCCTACCAGGTGTAGCTCCCACTCCTCTCGGCAGCAAGCCGGTATATCTGCCTGTAGTCAGCGACGGATCCACCTTCCTGACCACGGCGGCTTAAGGAGTGGGTTTAGCGGTGGCTGGAGTTGCTCTGCTCTGAGGTTTAGCTGGTGACAATCACTCGCTGTAGCGTGGTGAGCGGTTCGTGTAGACAGCTAATTGCCGGCAGCGTAGATGGAAGCTGCACTTCAGCTGGGGGCAGGGTGGGAGGACGGCGGGGGGCCAGAAGGGGAATCTGTGCCGAAGCCGTCCCGGTCAGCGTGGAACAGTAAAACTGCTGATTGCCGGCAGCAGTTTTCCTGTTCCACGCTTTTTCAAGTCTTAAAAAAGTTCCCAGCCAACTACGGGAACGAAACGCGTTGACGTCATCACTTCACTTTGAATTGGAGATCCATTCAGCATACCGCCAGCCCGATCAACAGCTGAAGAGCAGCTTATCTCACGCTGCCGGCAATCAGCAGTTTTCCTGTTCCACGCTGACCGGGACGGCTTCGGCACAGATTCCCCTTCTGGTCCCCTGCCGACCTCCCACCCTGCCCCCAGCTGAAATGCAGCTTCCATCTACACTGCCGGCAATCAGCTGTCTACACGAACCGCTCGCCACGCTACAGCGAGTGATTGTCACCAGCTAAACCTCAGAGCAGAGCAACTCCAGCCACCGCTAAACCCACTCCTTACGCCGCCGTGGTCAGGACGGTGGATCCGTCGCTGACTAAAGGCAGATATACCGGCTTGCTGCCGAGAGGAGTGTAAGTTACACCTGGTAGGAGATCTATCCCAACTAACAACCGGGACCACTCGCTGGAATCACCTGCAGAACAGCACGGAGAGAGTGCTGTCTAACGGGTTGAGCATAACATACCAAACTTGTGACTATAAGTATTCTTTATAATATAAACTTCACCGGTCAGTCTACACACAATTACTTATGTGTGCACAATCTGGAACCCCCCCCCCCCCCCCTCTCTGATTTATCTGGCATTGCAAACTACTACCTGCAATATCGTGTCGACTAATTGACATTGCTGAATTCTACTGAGCTACTATAGCTTATAATATTGGGATCCCAATTCCTGATCTTACTCCTTTTATTTTTAATATTGTGTTTTTTATGTAATGTATCAAATGTATTTTTATGTACTTTTTTTCTTTATATAAAATTTGAAAAAACAACAGTGTGTCCACTACTCAGTTTATTCAGCCAAGTTAAGTGTGTTCTCAATTAATATTGTGCAATCCAGCAGCGCAACTCACTTCAACCCCTCCCATTTTTTTTTTTTTTTATGTGAGTCTAGACGGGCTCACCGAAGTGTATGCTGCAGCTGAAATTTACTTTTATTTATTAATTTGAACATAATTTAACTACTGAGCGCCAGGAGGTGTGTCTCGGAGGGGTTCTCTGAGCTCCACTCCGGTCCGCACTCAATCCCTGTTCCAACCTTTAGAGAGTGCATGGTCTGGGTCCTTGGATAAATATAAATGATCAATACTGCTAATAAATGCATGATAAATATAATGTAAGGTAACATATGTATTATTCCGGTGCACAGACTGGAACCTGATCCGTAGAAGAGGAGGTGGGGCCTAGGGCAGTGGGGCTCGTGGTTTCCCCTGTGAACCAGTCCAAGCCTGGTGCCTGGTATTGACCTAGTCATCTGGATGGTTTTCCATTTAACATCAGCGTTAACATTTCAGGAGTTCCCAGCCTCCTTGGTGAATAGATTAATTTAGAGTACATACAATGTCAGTGTAATGAAGTCATTGTTGTAAATGAGGCTCGTGGGTTACTCTGTATAGTAAGTGTTTGGTGTGAGTGTGTTCAGAAAGCAGAAACCGGCAGAGAACTTCTAACAGTCTATTTTATTAATGCAGGAAAAGGAACAAGTAGACTTGAAAGGAGACATTTTAAATAAATGTGCATCCTTCTGAATACCAAATTTTGTCAATGTTCAATGTTTTCTGTTTTGTAATGTTTTCTTCAAAGACCCCTTTCAGATCGCACCTAATTACCGTGTTCATGCCGGTTCGACCCGGTAATAGATCTGAAAGGCTTTATCAGGTCCAGTAACCCCACATTTTAAACCAGTAATAAAAGCAGGGTTCATTGCTGGGCTGTTGTGCAGTGTGAAGGAGGAGGCCTCCCCCGCCTCCGATGATGCTCTGCCGCACAGCCCCCACATGATGTCAGCAACCCGCCAATATTACCGGGTTGCTGAAGGGGTATGAATAGAGCAAAATGAAGGCTCGCACCGGGACTGAGCCGGTTTGAAGTACCGGTGCGACCCTTCATTTTGCGCTGTGAAAATGATATTAGCATGTTTCTCCATTTTAAAACCAGTACCTGTCTCTTTTTGGTGTCAAAATCCCGACTTTTCACTGCCTGACAGGATCCCAACCGACAGGGGCTTTTCTCCTTTGTGGGTATCCACGACCCCCATAGAGGGAGAATAGGACCCTGTGGCGAGCGCAACTATCCATCAAGCCAGTAGTGTGGTGAGCGCATGCAGCCTGCAAGGGAATTTTTTGCGCTCGCCCCCTGTCGGAGTTGGGTTATATGAAACGGGGAGTGACTTGGGGACATGTGGCTGGAGAGAATTGTGAAGGATGGGGCTAGTAAGACACATAGAGGAAGATGCTGTTTGGCAGCCACACCAGCTAGCGACCAGGTGAATGAAGGGGTACAAATTCTAGGTATGTATAAATTCCTAAGAACAAGAACACATTACTATAATTGCCTCTACTAAATATTTATACTAGGTACATATAATTAAACTGTTTTGTCCAATATCAACCAAAAAAATAGCAGGGATAAAGGTTAAACACTTGGATCTGTCCCTGGAGTTGGGAACAGTTGGCAGTTGCACTTAACAGAGACTCAGAATGATGCTGTTTTTTTCTGAAATGAAATGAGAAATGTACTAATGTGATTGTTGCCTAACTTGAAGCATAATTGGACAAGTGTTTCTGCAGCTATACTGCCATGAAGCCAAGCAGTTACAAGCAGCTTCCGCATTTGAGGTTAAAACAATAAGCATTTTCATTGATTGAAATCAGGAAGCTGAACGATTTCAATGAGAAACTGGGAAGCTTTACTGCATGAAATCACAGGTGGTTCTATTAGCTGAAACTAAAGCTAATCAGAATATTGACTCATCTCTACTGCGCAGACACAAATCCATGGGAAAATGTCCCCAGCACCATTTTCTGAGTGATTTCTGCTGCTGCAGCAGCAGTGCCGGCTACTCATGAGAGGTACGTCATTAAATAATGTGGGTGCGGTGAGGGCGCCACACATGTTACGCCTTGAGATAACAGGTATATAAGGATGGCTGTAGCTAAATCTGGCAAACCGCAAGAATGTGCCTCATTGTAGAACTAGATCCAAAACTAAAGGGGTCTACACACGGGCTGGAGAATGGCCAATATTGACTAAGTGATTTTGCTTTGTCAAAATCTCCCAGTCGCTGCCACAGATAAGCCGGGGCCATCCCCAGCAGCAGGCGGTGTGTACAGCCGAATAGGCAATGCGGGTCTAGTAAAATATTTTTGCCTGCAGTGTCTATTTGGCCGGGCGATATTGACGGTGCAGGCCGCATATCACTATTGCCCACTGTGTACAAATGGGGCAATTAAGGGAACCCTTCTAAGCGATTTCATGATGTAGTCAAAATCACTTAGAATTATCGCTCCGTGTGTACACGGCTTAAGATGTGGTTCTGCAGGCCAAGATAACGGAGGACGTTGCACATCACATTGTTAGCATGGTTTCTGATGTACAGTAGCAGTTAGCTAAGTCTAAATTAGCATCAAGATTGGGGTAGAAGGGAGTGTGGGTCCAAATTAGTCATGGGTCTCCCTTGCACCATCCACAGCCCCATTTAAGTAGGTAGGGGACTTTGTGGACCAATAACATTTTATTGCCAGACTTAGCGGACCCAAACAAGCAGCTGCATTGGTATCCAAGAAGGCTCTCCCGCTCTGATGGTAGGTTCTAGTATGATAAAAAAAAACAGTCCCAAAGTGAACTTACTCCTACGAAAGACGTGAATGAGCTAGTAATTAACACTATATTAGGAGAACAATGGAAAAATAAAAATAAAGGGGGCTGTTTCCTTTCACACTGCTCGTGTCTGATTGCCAGGGACTTGACGTACTTTCTCTCAGGGGCTGTGACTCACAGAGGCTGTGGTTCGTATCTTTGGCTTGCATCAAGCTCTATGTTGTTATACAGTAGATTGATATGATGCTGCCCATTTCCTTTTACTTGTGCTAAATGATATACTGTATCGTTTATACTGTACTTTTTTTTTTTTTTATAATAGTTTTTATTGAAGTTTTAAAATACACATACAAAAAGATCAACTGTACTTTTTTAATTTGGACTTTAAATGTTTTAATGAGGATGCTACTAACTGTAAGCAAGATTGTTGTGTTTTTACCTTTTCTGAAATATAATCAAACATTTAAAAAGTTACTTTTGCCAATTTAGATCCTGAAAAACTAGTTAATTGCAATTTATTATTTGTGAGCCAAAGAGGCCGAATAGCGGTTAGCCATTGTCAGACCCAGTTCAGCCTGGATCTAAATTGAACCACCCACCCTGTGGCCACTTTTATCTCTTTAGCAAAGGAAAGTTTTGTATACCGTTTCATAAACCATGCTGTCTTTCAGGGACGTACGGTGAGCTAAATGGCTCAAGAGTCCCTGGCAAGTACTAGAGCCAGATATTAACACAATATATGAGCCATGGGGTACATGCCGGCATTATACACATGTGTAGCAGTATACACTGCTGGAGATTCGCTGAGTTTTGATGAGAGATGTGCAGAAAAGATAGCCAGGTGAGGCACTGCCTCACCTGCCATAGACTTTTTACTCTAGAATTTTGACTATAAAAATGTTTAGAATAATAAAAATAAGATTTTTTTAAAATATTCTTTGTATTTTTGACATACTTTATAATTCAAAACTCTGGCATATACCCTAGTATCACAGGAAAGGCTGTTTCTCACCTGCCTCACCCCACCGCACGCCACTGCCAGTGTCTTTAAAGCTTCATTCCTCAGCATTCTTATCTATTGATAGAATAGAATAAGGGATAGTGCGAGTACTAATTGCAAGTGGTGCATTGACTTGAATTACATTGCCGCTGGTCGGTCCCCTGCATCACAGCCACATGATCTGTATCATTGTGAATCAGGTGATGGGACTAACATGTCAGCCCCCAACCAGCACTGTATGCTGATACAAATAATATCACCATGGTGCTTCATGTGCTTCACAAGAAACAGAACTACCAACGTTCAGGATTGGCCCACCAGATACTGGAAAATTTGCTGGTGGTACCCTCTGACTGATCACCTCACCTAGGGGCAACCTAGTGACAGTGTTGATAGACAGTCCCCAATTGACATGCTCAATGGAGCAGGGAGGCTGGGTGCCTCTTACAGGAACCTATTGACATGCACAATGCTCAATAGAGCAGGGAGTCTGGGTGCCTCTTACAGGAACCTATTGACATGCACAACGCTCAATGGAGCAGGGAGTCTGGTGCCTCTTACATGACCAATTGACATGCACAACTTTAAATGGAGCAGGGAGTCTAGGTACCTCTTACAGGAACCAACTGACATGCACAACGCTCAATGGAGCAGGGAGTCTGGGTGCCTCTTACATGACCAATTGACATGCACAATGCTCAATGGAGCAGGGAGTCTGGGTGCCTCTTACAGGAACCAATTGACATGCACAATGCTCAAAGGAGAGGGAGTCTGGGTGCCCGAGTCTTAGAGGAGCCAAAGTAGCTCCCAACATTTGCAGGGCTGGAGGGGAAAGTAGGAGGGCTCTTTTTAGTGCAGCACATGTATTTCCTGGACATTAACTTAGCATACCGTTCACCCATCACTCCTGTATAGTAGCAGTGAATAAGAAGGTGACAGAGGTATTGAAAACAGACTGTTAATAGGAGCACAAGGTCAGAGTGAAAATAAGGCCCTTTATGTGTGGGTCTATCCAGACTGGTCCACAAATTGCATGTAGTGTTTGAATTAACTAAGGTGTTTTTGCACTATCACTGGGGAAGGGGGGCATTGTTCCCCCATATTTAGATACTGTCAGGGTGAGAGTTTGCTCTGTCCTCTCTACACTCCCGTATTTGGAGTAACAGGGGTCAATCATATTAATCACAAAGTGTGTGATGTGCGGGACTATGTAAAAACCGGCCCCGGACAAGACCCCGGATATCAAAATCTGCAGTCCGGAGCTTGTAGTGTCCGGGGGAAGGGGGGGGGGGTGTCCTCTCCAGGGGGGGACTTGTCCGGAGGTGTCCCTGTGACAGCTGTCACCAGGGACATTGGAAAGGGGACATTACAACCTCCCCGTGTGGTACGGACGTCCGGTTTTCGCTACATGCCCAGATCATACAGGGAGGCTTTATTCTGCCCCTCCTCCTCTCCCTGGTGACAGGCAGCCCCCCCGCTACAAGCTCCAAAATGCAGAGTTTGATGTCCGGTCCGGGGGTCTTGTCCTGGTCCGGTTTTTAACCATACCCTGTGATGTGCTGTTACCGCAGTGTTTTAACGCCAGCAACACCAGCTGAATTCAGCAGCTGAAATGCCTTGAAAAATAAAGTGCAGCCGCTGAATAGAATTGACCCCTTAATCTTTAGGAGCCCCGTTCTGGATTGTAGCTCCACCTCCAATCAAATCCAGCATCAGAGGAGCGATGTCATAAATAATGACCAGTGGTTTTCTTGCTGCTACTGTTGGAGGCATGATATATTTTTGTTCAGAATATACATATAAGTATTATATACTAACCTTGTCCATAAATCTTTTTTTTTTTATCTCTTTTGCGTTTCATTTTGCAACACCAAAATAACTGCGTTACACTACACATAGTAATTACAAATTACATTTTAGGTTTTCTTTGCAGCATCGATGTCAGGCTTCTTAAATCAGAAGAGATGATCACACGTCCATTCGCCTTCTAGCTCCACAAACTTTTGCCCAACTGCCTTAATTGAATTCAGCCCTGGCCTGTCCGCAATCTAATCCTATTAGTTTCATAGAAATCAGATTTCAAAAATGCTACGTACACTATACAACTAATAATTGATGTGGCTGCAGAGATCTTCACATAGAACACAAGCTGCTCTGAAGCATTAAAGTTGCTGGGAGGCACTGGATACTTTTAACAATTCATGACATGTGAAAGCTTTCTTCATTGGACCTTCTGGCCATGCTGAGCAATTTCTAGAGGTTACCAGCGATGATGAACTATGTCTTAGACGGTGCATAGATACCATGCAGGGAAATACTTTGATCAATCTGACCTTTAGATGGCTGGTTATAATCTGCAGATATGGCAATATAATATTTACAAGTGTTTATATGTTGATATGCGAAACATCTTGAACTTTAAACATTGCAGAACTTTGTTTTGATAATTTTTTTTGTTAATACAGTATATATATATATATATATATATATATATATATATACACAGTGGCGTAACTATAAATTTTGCTCCCCCCTGCCAAAAGTGTGTGTCATTTCACAAAGATCTATCATAAGATCTGCAGCTCCCAGCATACTAATCGTTAACAGCATCTTTAGATCATGTGTGCAGTACTTAAGATCATAAGATCCCCCTCATGTCCTGCGGCCCACGTATCGGATCATAATCGTACAAAAACACCTCGCGATGTGCACAAACCCACTCACAATGCATCGTACGAGCCATCAAAATTGTTGCACTATGTGCGCCACCAACATAATGGCCCTTATTCTGGTCTGTTTTTGTAGTGGTCATGTGCATACGCCAGTGCATGCACCCAGGACAGCGGGCAGGGGGTGGAGAGGGCGGGGGGCGGCTCCATTAGCATATGGGAACTCCCAGCATTTCATGGGCATTCTCATTAGAACGCTGGGCGTTCTCATGCTAACGAGGCTATGTCGCGGGTGCGGGCAGCAGACATCACCGGATGCCCACCCATTTCCTTCCCAGCATGCACGCATATGTAAGTGCCTTTAAAGTCATTTCTACATGCATGCACCTTCCACATCTTTCGATGGTCAGCGACCATCGAAAGATGTGGGAGGTTTCCGCTGCCCTGCAAATGGATGTTACTGTGTAACATCCATTCGCAATCCCTGTGAGCGAGTCACCCTTGCGAATGGGTGGCGCCAGCCAACCATTTGCAAGTCGGGGTTTGGTGGACTCGACCAGAATAACCCCCAATATGAATCAGGTCCATACATGCCAACAAAGTAAGGGGAAAGATAGGTATTTACTCGCAGGCCAGGTGCACTGTAACGCATTTCACACCACAGCAGAACCCTGGTCCAAGCAGAACTCCTGCAGGTGAGCAGTATGAAATACAGTAGGTTACGGTAAGTATACAGTATCTCTTGAATGCAGGCTACTTTCAGGCCATGTCTCTGGGCTGTTTCCCCTCTCGCTCTCGCCCTTGTCTTTTCCTTAACTTCCCACTATCCGCTTTCTTGGAACTGCTGGAAATGTATGTGCACATAAGTGTTCATAATTTTTATGTTTCCTTTGTTGTGTGTCTGACAGCCGAGAGTCAGAGGATAGACAGAATCTCTTAGAGATCATTGATCTCCATGAAGATGTTCCAGCGCACTGCACATAACTACGTTAGCCAGGCAGGCGAGGACACAGGCAGGCGAGGACACTACACTAGCCAGGCAGGCGATGACACAGGCAGGCGAGGACACTACATTAGCCAGGCAGGCGAGGACACAGGCAGGCGAGGACACTACACTAGCCAGGCAGGCGATGACACAGGCAGGCGAGGACACTACATTAGCCAGGCGATGACACAGGCAGGCGAGGACACTACACTAGCCAGGCAGGCGATGACACAGGCAGGCGAGGACACTACATTAGCCAGGCAGGCGATGACACAGGCAGGCGAGGACACTACATTAGCCAGGCGATGACACAGGCAGGCGAGGACACTACATTAGCCAGGCAGGCGATGACACAGGCAGGCAAGGACACTACATTAGCCAGGCAGGCGATGACACAGGCAGGCGAGGACACTACATTAGCCAGGCGATGACACAGGCAGGCGAGGACACTACATTAGCCAGGCAGGCGATGACACAGGCAGGCGAGGACACTACATTAGCCAGGCAGGCGATGACACAGGCAGGCGAGGACACTACATTAGCCAGGCAGGCGATGACACAGGCAGGCGAGGACACTACATTAGCCAGGCAGGCGATGACACAGGCAGGCGAGGACACTACATTAGCCAGGCAGGCGATGACACAGGCAGGCGAGGACACTACATTAGCCAGGCAGGCGATGACACAGGCAGGCAGCAGCAGCAGATTTCTCAATTCACCGGCTAATGTCCATGTTTAGGGCTTATTCTCATCCTGGGCTGAACATGACAAACTGTCCTGGAAATAGCGTAGGCATAAAGTCCAAGTGATTTATAGATCATTCCTTAGCAACTAATAGCCATGTTGCTATTTTTAGCAATTTCTATATTAACTTGATTTGCATTACAGTCTGCAGTTCACAAATATTTCGTGAAGAGCTGTAAATGGTAATATTTTCAGTTGTCCATGGTAACTATACTATTCCATTAATGTCCCTCTGTGTAGTTTCATATAAATGACTTTTTGGTGTTTGATCATTCATACAGATTCCAATATCACTAATGATGTTTGTGGCACCTGCGTGTTGACTCTACATCATATATCATTAATTAGGAGCAGAGACGTCAACATACTGTAATAAAGTACTACGCAGTCCTTAGGAGGGAGATGTCATAAGAACAAATGCAGAAACAAAATGGCAAGATTTCCATTGTGTCTAATTACACAGCACTGTAATGCCATTGAACTCATTCAGAAATATAATTCATAAAACACTGGTTTATGATTGATCTGGTATCTGGTATGTTGTGATATTTTTATTCAATGCATTTGTTTTTTGTTCATACAAGCCCCAGGGGCGGATCCAGGATAAAATGACAGGGGGGGCACCATGATAAAAGAGGGTTTAGGTTAGGGAGGGCCAGTGTTAGTGGTGCCAGTGTACATGCTAAGAGAGCGGCAGAGAGAGGGTGGCAATGGGATTAAAAATAGGCCCACCATGGCAACAAAAGTGAAGGATGTAGTTGTGCGCGCGCCGAAGGCGCGCTCTGGAAAAGGGGGTGTGGCCACTCAACAGGGGGCATGTCCTTGAGTGGAGTGTACAACACCATATACAACTTCTACACATTATGCTACAAAATACTAGACCCCATTATACTTGCCCCTTACACATGATGCCAAATGGAATGAGCCAAAATTCAAACAATGCCACATGGATTGTGTCAAAATTCACACAATGCCACACAGATTGAGCCAAAATTTACATAATAACACACAGATTGAGCCAAAATTCACAAAATGCCAAATGGATTGAGCCAAAATTCACATAATGCCAAATGGATTGAGCCAAAATTCACAAAATGCCAAATGGATTGAGCCAAAATTCACATAATGCCAAATGGATTGAGCCAAAATTCACATAATGCCACATGGATTGTGTCAAAATTCACATAATGCCACACGGATTGAGCCAAATTCATAACATGCCATATGGATTGAGCCAAAATTCACATAATGCCACATGGATTGAGCCAAAATTCACATAATGCCACGCGTATTGAGCCAAAATTCACATAATGCCACGCGGATTGAGACAAAATTCACATAATGCCACACGGATTGACCCAGAATTCACATAATGCCACACAGATTAAGACAAAATTCACAATACGCTTCATAAACAGGGACATTGTCCACCAAAGGCGCGCAATAAACATTGACACCATAATGTCCATTGCACGTTAAGTTACACGGCATGATGTCCATTATGTATTATGCCAAACACCAAAATGCCTATTAAAAATTATGCTACATACAGTAAGTGCTGCTTTTCTACATGCTCATTGCCAAGGGTTCCATGCTCATTGCCAGAGGTTCCATGCTCATTGCCATGTGGGATTACATGCTCATTGCCAATGGGGAATACATGCTCGTGGTAAATGGGGGACAGCCGCCGCCAGGCAGAAGTGATAGCCACTGACAGTGGCAGAGCCTGGCTGAATTTCGAGCACTGCAGGTCCCAGCTATTTGAAATAATACCCATTTCACACCAGAAAATGCATTCCCAGGTTGGCCCCTTTTACACCTGCCTAGTCCCTGCATTTTCTGGTGTGAGGGGGAGAGAAAACCACCCCTCCCCCCCGTTAACCAGTTATCTCATTTATATATCTTCGGAACTAACTGACCCATTTACATGAGACAAGTATCATATTGAAGAACTTTTGAGTGGGCTTTGAATGATTTTGGTCCAGTGAGTTTGGTTCCAGAGTAATCTGCCCTCAAAGAACATGAACAGCCATGAAATTACATTTAAAAAAAAAAAATTGATTTACACGCTATATCTCTGGAACCGATTGACCTATATGGACCGTCCTGGTACCATATTGAAGGCCCAGCGATTTGGAATTGAATGACATCAACCACAAGCTCCTGTGATGCCAGGGAGGGAACTGGCAGCCTCGGAACCGGGTGGGGGTCGGAATTGACGGGTCCCATATTATCCTATGGGGAAAAAATGTTACAGCTTTGCCAGGCGATATCTCCGGTTCCCGGGGGGCTAGAGACATGGGGCTGGGCTCGTTGGAAAGCTCTGGTCCTCATCTACAAAATGAATGACAGGGGGGGCACTCCCCTGAATCCGCCACTGACAAGCCCTATGCCAAGTAGTTCAGAAAATAAATAAAACATGTATTTATTAATCCTTGTTTTGTTTTGTTTTCCCCAAGATCACCACATGAACTCTTATGCCCCAAACACACTAAACCACAGGTTCTCAGGACCCCACGCAGTGCATGTTTTGCAGGTCTCCTCACAGAATCACAAGTGAAATAATTGGCTCCACCTGTGGATCTTTTAAAAGGTGTCGGTGAGTAATGAGTGCACCTGTGCACCGGCCATGTGACCTGGAAAACGTGAACTGTGTGGGGCCGAGTTTGAGAACCACTGCACTAAACAATGTTTTAAAGGACCTCACTCAGAAGGGTCCTTCTGATCTAAGTCTAGTGTGCATGCTCAATATCATTAACAAAGCACCCACACATCATTAATGAAGCCACATTCACCAATATCGTTCAGTGTGGACGCACAATATCATACACCTGGGCGCTTACCACCGATAGCATCAATGATATCGACAGTAGAGCCCGTCGCCTAGTATGTACGGGGTTTACTCTAGCATTCTTAAATTGTTTCCTTCGGGCCATCTGAACAGCATGGTAGGCAATGGGAAGAGCAATACACTGGGGTCTCTACACACCCATTCACTGGAATCAGTAAAACAAATGCCCCTCTTGCAGCCCCACGCTGTCTCTCTAAATGCTTCCATGCAGCGAATGGCTGTCAGCACTCTTGTGAATAGCTCCAACCATCCACCAATCAGCATGCTATTGGCCATTCATTGGCTAGTAAAGAATGCTTCCTGGCCGCTCTGATTGTGTGACCACTACCCACCCCTGCTCGAAGGCCCCTAGAATTGTGGGCCCTGTGCAGCAGCCCAGTGTGCCTGTGTGTTAAGTAGAGATGTGTACCAGCCACTTTTCAGGTTTTGGGTTTTGGGTTCTGATTACCTTGAGGTTTTGGGTTCTAATGGGTTTTGCCAAAACACCTCCTAAGTGTTTTGTGTTTGGATTTCTTGGGTTTTGGGTTCTGATTTTTTTGTTAAAAAAGCATAAAAACTGCTAAAATCAGAATTTTTTTTTTTTTTGCTCCTACGCTATATTAACCTCAATAACATACATTTCCACTCATTTACAGTCTATTCTGAACAGCTCACTCCTTACAATATTGTTTTTAGGGCAAAAGGTTGCACCGAGGTAGCTGGATAACTATGATAAGCCACACAAGTGTGCGGCACAAACACTAGACTGATATGGCACACTTAGCATACCCTCTAGGCTGATACTGCACACCTAGAATTACCCCTGGACTGATATGGCACAGGTAGCATCACCCCTGGACTGATACGGCACATTTAGCATCACCCCTGGACTGATATGGCATGCTTAGCATCACCCCTGGACTAATGCAGCACACTTGGCAGCACCCCATGAATTATACGTCAGACTTGGCTTACCCCAGGAATTATACGGCACAGATGGTGGCACCCCTGACCTGATACAGCACACATGGAATTATACGGCACAGATGGCGGCACCCCTGGACTGTTACGGCACACATGGCGGCAGGCATGGAATTATACGACAGACAAATTCCTGCAGTAAAAATAAAAATGTGTATTCTTTTAATTATAAAAAAGAGCAGGACACCTTACTTAGCAACACCCCATGAATTATACAGAACTCTTGGCTCACCCCTGGACTACAGCGCATTTAACAGCCCTTGCAGTAAAAAAAAAAAAACACCTTAATTTTATTTTCATTAAAAAAAAGGGCAGCTCCCCTGGTCTGATATGGGACACATGGGGCACCCCTGGAATTATACGGCACACATGCGGGCACCCCAGGACTGATACAGGACACATGGGGGCACCCCTGGACAAATACAGCACACATGTGGGCACCCCTGGATGGATACAGCACACATGTGGGCACCCCTGGACTGATAGTACTGGTAGCCAGTGGAAACAGCAGATTGGAATTATATACTGCAATAAATACTGGTAGCCAGTGGCAACAGACTGGAATTATATACTGCGATAAATACTGGTAGCCAGTGGAAACAGCAGACTGGATTTATATACTGTGATAAATAATACTGGTAGCCAGCGGCAACAGCAGACTGGAATTATATACTGCGATAAATACTGGTAGCCAGTGGCAACAGCAGACTAGAATTATATACTGCAATAAATAAAATACTGGTAGTCACTGCCAGTGGCAACAGCAAACTTGAATTATATACTGTGATAGGTACTGATAGCCAGGGGCAACAGCACACTGGAATTATATACTGCAATAGGTACTGGTAGGCACTAGCCAGTGGCAACAGCAGAGAGCAGACTGCAGCAGACACTAGGCAGTGCAGGGCAGGCAGTGGCACTAGCAGCACCAGTGGACTATCACACTGTGACTGACTATACAGGAGCAGACTCAGCAGAGGCAGGCCCCAGCACAAAGGAGAGACAGAACACAGCACCAGTCATCCTTGCAATGGTGATGTCTTGATCACTGAGCAGAGACACAGTACACAGCAGCACAGGCCCCAGCAGAGACCACACTCAGCAGCAGCACACCCTTCCCTACCCTTCTCCGAGATTGGAGTGAAGATGGCGGCGCGAGGTTGCGGAATTTAAGGGTTCCGTGATGTCGCGAGAATCCGACGCCGGGCGATGACGTTTTGCCCGTGCGCCCGGATTCGAGTAAGGTGGGAAGCGCCGAGCGCTGCTCGTATCCGGGCCCGGATTGATGACGTCCGTGCTGGCTCGGATCTGAGGAATCCGAGCCCGCACATCTCTAGTGTTAAGGTGACCCAGATTCCACCAGTTAGTTGGATTGTTCCTTTAGTTTGTTCTAACCACTTGCCTGCCTACATCGCATGCGATGCAACCAATGCAGCACAGCCAGGCAGTGACAGCACCACTGCTGCCCGGAACCCCTGTCTATTCTATGTTATGCTCTAAGTTCCTGCTACGTTTTGTGTAATAGCGGCAGCTGTTCATTCCAGATTTCACAGGTTAGTTGTGTAGCATCTACCTGGAAGTAAAGCTTTGCAGCAACTACATTTCTCTCCCTCATACACATTTCCAGTAACTCACTAAGCAGAACATATAAGTAGCCAAATATCCCTCCTTATCTGCTGAAAACTTGAACATGATGGCAGCATCGCACCCCTTCCCCAAACAGCCCAGGCTTAATATAACTGCCCTTACAGTATATCCCTACATTTTAGTAAATATACCCCTAGCTGCCTATACTATATTGAAATGCACTCTAGCTTCCACAATATAAGGGACAGAGTTGGTGCGATTTCACTCTGTGCATACTAATAACACAACTGTATATGTCTTCTAATTGATTTGAAAATGTATCATTCATTTAAAACTCGTCAATCGGCCGTTTCATAGTGCTTACAGGGATAATGATTAAAAAAAAAAAAAAAGTCTTCAAAAAAATCAATAAGTCAGTGGTAAATGCTGACAGTGCTTCCTGTAACATAATATTTAATTTTGTATTGAATCCCTGGAAGCACCTGTAATCTCTTGTACTATTTTTATTGAGTTGACAGTGTTCAACAGCGCCGCCTGTAGGACTTACTTCCTCGTACCTCACAGCAAATTGTGTTAATTGAATGTATGATCTAGAGAAGCATAATGAATTGTGAAACTGAAGGAAGATCAAAAGGACTCTTAGCAGTAGCATAAGTACACAATTTCAGCTGCCTTACCCCTCCGCTTGCCGCTGCCACATCTGTAACCGGGACAGATCTACTTGTCTGCGGTCCCGCCCTGCACTCCTCCTGGCTCCTGCTAATGAAAAATGTCCCTCACAAAATGTCTCCCCCTTTACAGCAGCCACCTCCTCTAGCATCCTCAAACATTGTCTGCTGTAAGGGGGCAGCCATTTTGTGAGGGTCATTTTTCATTAGCAGGAGCCAGGAGGACTGCAGACAAAGTAGATCTGAGGGTCCCGGTTACAAACACGGCAGCAGCGGCTGAACATTGGGGAAGGGCCTGAATTTGGACCCTAACGACTGGGTTTTAATAGGCACCATAGTGTTCTTACACTTGTATATGGAAAATGTCTATTTCCCATAGTGCAGGGTAAAATTTTCTGGTGATCACAAAGCTTCTAGTAGGTCACAAATATCAAGTATATGTGCCCACAAAGTTGCTGGTGTCATTATGGGGTGAGAGGGAACATGGGGTACAAAACTGCTCTGACCAAGACCATCTTATTGAATAGGCTCACTTGCCAGATGTCCAGGGCGATTCTTGGGGCCTTTGGGCAGGAGCAGACTGGACCAGGGGACACGTGCCCCTGGAGAATCTTGGGAGGCAGGTAGAGAATGTTTCCCCGGATCTATGGGTTGGGAATTGCCCCCAATCAGATCAGCCAGGCGGCAGTCTGTACCTGCCTATCAGGCTGGCGCTGTCCACCAATGAAAGTGCTGAAAGCCATTCTCTGAAATATGGTTAGACCGCACCGGGCCGCAGATTTATAATTATTTTACATTTATTCCTTTGAAAGTGAGCATAAGGCCTCAGTATATTGCTTAACCCAGGGTCTACAATTCCCTGAGCCATCAAGGCATGGATTCCATAGAATCTCTAGAGTCCTGTGGAATCTGGCTCCAAATGGTTAGCAGCAGATCCTTTAAGCCATGGATGGGGAACCTTTGGCCATCCAATGTTGTCCAACTAACCATCCTAGCATGTAGTTTTGCTTATTTGACATGCTAAAACTGTTGCAGGGCATGCTGGGATGCATAGTTCAACAACAGCTGGAGTGACAGAGGTTCCCCATCCCTGCTTTAAGCCCTGAAGGTTGCTAAGTGGGGCAACCCTGGCCCAGACTTGTTTTTCCAGCATATCCCATAGATCAGGCATGTCCAAAGTCAGGCCCGGGGGCAATTGCGGCCCGTGCTGTCATTTCAAGTGGCCCAGCAGATGTGGGAAGCACTGCACAGGACACTAAAGGTGGGGCCCTGGCGAGCGTGCCTTTACTTTGCTGTCTGCTGCAGTGAGGAGGTGCTGGCCACCACAGTCAGATGTGTTTGGCGTCCTACCCCTGCTGCTGCAATCGTATATCACCATACTCCACAATCAGTGACAGCAGTGTTTGGGGAGGGGGAAGCTTGCTCCCGTAACATGCAGAGCGGAGGAGGGCAGCAGCGGGAGCCCAAGCATCTCCTGTCCTTGCAGTGCCTGCTTTGCCTCTCCTTCCTCTGGCTCACACAAGGCACTGGGAAACATAAAGAGAAGGGAGGGGGCAGAGTGGGGGGACATACAGTGAAGGAGGGTAAGTCTGGGGGACATAGAGTGAATGGAGGCAGTGATGTCCATTCAGAGAAGGGGGAGACAGGGGCAGGCTAGGGGACATACAGTGAATGGGGCAGAGTGGGGTTCATAGTCAATGGGGGTCATACAGTGAATGGGAGTCAGGCTTGGGGACATACAATGAATGGAGGCACTGATGGACATTAAGAGAAGGAGGGCAGGCTGGGGGACAGAGTGAATGGGTGCAGAGTGTGGAACATACAGTGAATGGGGGACATAAAGTGAAGGAGGGGCAAGCTGGGGACATACAGTGAATGTGGGCAGGCTGGGGGAAATACAGTGAAGGGGCAGACTGGGGGACATAGAGTGAATGGTGGCAGAGTGGGGGACCATTCTGATATGATTAATGATTCAAAGAATGTCAGGCTGAATGGTCGGCCCCCACACATTTACACTTCACTAAATCTGGCCCTTGTCGCAAAAAGTTTGGACACCCCTCCCATAGATGCTTTATCAGATTGGGATCTTGGGAATGTGGATGCCAAGTGAACACCATTCTTTCTTACATTTCTCAAACTACCCCTGAACAATTTTTGCGGTGTCCGTAAGGTTCATGTGCACACGGGGCACTAATAGACCTGAGCTTACAGCACAAATCTTCTACACGCTTCCTGTTATCTAGTATCCCAGGCAATGCAGGTAGATGTGCACTCTCACTGACCTTCTCTTATACCCCTTTCACCCCAGGCAAAAATCCCGGGTTGGCCCGGGAACAACCCGGGACTAGCCCTGGTAAAAAGGCTCCAGGCCAAAGTCCCGATACCGATGTGATGGGATTCTAGCTAGCAGGGTTGTTCTCAGGACCTTCACAGGTTACTGGCCGGTATGAAAAGAACTTACCTGGCTTCCCAGCTTGCTGTTGAAGCATCCGCCGATCATTCAGGGGAACTGGGTCAGCGGCATGGCGATTGGCTGTAGCACGCCGTGCCTAGAATGGCCGGGGCGCGGCCGTGCTCTGGTTAGCTGGAGGAGTGTGGTTGTAGAGCTCCTGTGTCCCGCAAGTCAAGGATCCCACACAATGGCGGGGCGGGCAGCCTGCAATTTCTGGGAAGCGTGGAGCGGACACTGCGGACAGTGGCGGCAGAATTTGACAATTCAAAAGATAGGCCTTGGCCAAGAGAGAGCACTCTCAGCCAATCAGCGGCTGGCCTATCTTTGGAATTTTCAAATTCTGCCACCACTGTCCGCACTATCTCCGAGCACCCCGTTAATCCCAGGCAGGCATCATCCCACTCATCCCGCCTCCCACTGTCCGCAGTATCTCTGCCCCCTCACACCAGAACATGCAGGGATTAGGCTGGTGTGAAAGGGGCCAACCTGTGAATGTCCCTGCATGATTGCTGGACTGTATTCCCAGGTACAGTAAATTCCTGCTTTTTCTGGTGTGAAAGAGGTATTATAGGTGATTGTGGTACTAGGTCCCTGCAATGTCCTTTGATATCAGGACCTAAGACTTCTCTAACGACGATAACAGAAAGGTCACTCATCATCCATGATGATAAGAATCTGGAGACTCAGACAAGCCGTCCTGCCTTACATTAACATCATCTCTTATCTCCCATATCCTCTAATGCTAATACCATGCGATACCCCACCAACTCACCCGCTAGCTCCTGGAGCGGCTGGACTGAATACAATTATATGCAGTCCTTTCTCATACGATATATTGTATGCAATCCAAGTCATGGCTGCGGGATCTGATAAATATTCATGGCAGCCATGGCGATATGCGACTCTGATCCCAGAGCACAGGTATGGGCTTTGGAATCGCCTTTACTCTGTGAACCACACATGCAATGTCTAAGTGATACATGATTCTTCATAAAACATGTCATGTATGTACAACAGCATGTTACTGTATATGTTATGAGTTTATGCTTTCTGGGGTTATTTGAAATCCTCATGCACAATTAGCTCAACCTGCTTTCTGTTATATGCCGTTACTCATATAAGATTTACAAGTACCGCACTTGCAAGTTGACCATTTTTGGTGGCCTGATTCAGACTGAATTGTCGTTTTGTGAATCTTCGCAAAACTGTAATCCGTAACAGCAGGCCGCTCAGCACAGGACAAGACCGCCCAGCACACCGGGTGCTGCCCCACCATGTGCCCACCAAATTTTACATTCACATTGCTAAAGTGCGAGCGCTTCACTACACAGCGAAACGCTTGCATGTCACCGGCTGCCCCCTGGCTGCGCAGCCTAGATGTGAAGCCAGGAGCAGGCCAGCCATGTTTCGGGTTGCGGCAGCAAGGTGTGGCATGTCACGCAGCCACCGCAGCCCTCCCCCTGGTGTTCCAGATACGCTTGCATTGTCCAGGCCACTCCCACAGAAAGGTCAGTTGCCGCCCCCCAGATGGTTGGTCACCACTTACCATAGCTACTTAAGCTGCAGTTGTGGTGAGCCTTGGTGCGCATGAGCAGGTCTCTGGAAATCACCAAGTAGAGGCCCCTTATACTGCTGCCAGTCACTTTATATAAATATATTGTATTATGGTGTAGTTATACAGTAGTTGCAGTTTGCTGGGTACTGTATTTGTGGTTTCTGAAATTGCTGCAGTTATACCGCACAGACACACTGATTATATCAATATCTGCTGAAAAGCTACATTTTGTGACATTTTGCAATCATTTGTGTTTTCATAGAGGCACTTCTGCATCGCTATAAGGATACTACCTCATCCCCAGTTTCTCAATAAGGCCTTTATAGCTCCAGGACACAATTATGGAGTGGGATAGAAAACTGTTTAAATTATTTGAAAGGAAGAACATGTGCTGATTATGAATCACTATATTTGTTAAAAATCGTGTAACTAAGGTCTGTATCTGTCAATACCATACTGACATAGAACTAGAAATGTCACAAATCATAAAAAGGTATATACAGTATGCAGACCAGAACTGTCATTCCTTTTAGTATCTCTTTTTTGTGACCCCCCTATTGAAAATCTTCATACATACCTAATAAGTACCAATTTTAATTCTAACTTTAAGCACACATACAGATGGAGCGGGTCTTATTGTTGCTGGCGAATCGCCAGCAGCATGTTGCTGGCGATCCGCCAGCAACACGGCGCTCCATCTGACTGAGACGCGCGTGCGTCCCCCACGCACGCGCGTCTCAGTATCCGGGCGGCGAGGCGGACGCAATCCTGTCCGCCTCCCGCTTCAGGGGGCTGCGGGGGGGGGGTGCGTGGAGCGTCCCCTTCCGGCATACAGATGGCGCGGGGCAGGGGATGGCGGCTGACGTCGCCATCGCCATCCCCTGGATAGATAAGTTCCGCTCCATCTGTAGGGGGTTATTCTGAATGATTCGCTCAGATGCGAATTTGCATCCTTGCGAGTCAACCAGATCCCGCCTTGCGAATGGTGGTACGCTGGCCCACCATTTGCAGGGCGTGGACGTTCGCACGGCATGTGAATGGATGTTTTGCATGTCATTAGGAACCTCCCACATCTTTCAATGGTCGCCGACAATCGGAATATATGGAAGATGCACACATATGTATGGTTGCTCTGAGAAACCTTACATATGTGTGCATGTTCAGGAGGAAGTGGGCGGTTGGCCGGTGATGTGGGCTGCCCGCCCCCCACATGTCCGTCACGGCCGCATTAGCATGAGAACACCCATCATTCTCATGGGAACGCCCATGAAAAGCTGAGTGTTCTCATATGCTAATGGGCTAGCCCCCCACCCTCCGCCCGCAATGATGGGTGTGTGCACCCTGCGAACATTTCTTTGGCGCACCCAGCGAATGCACATGTGCAAAAAAGCGCATGCGCAGTCAAAAAACATTGCCCCTGTGCAAACGCATAAGCCCTTGCAAACGGACCTAAATAAGGTCCATAGTATAACCATTGATCAGTTAATGAGTGTACCAAAAAAAGTCGCGGGCCCAGGTAAACGCTACACGCCCCCCCCCCTTCTCGGCGGCCCTGCTTACAGGTGAATACAATAGGAGGACTGGTACAGGGCACATAACCATAGCTGCACCACCAGAGGACACTGGAATAAGTATCAGCATGGCAGATAACCGCAGGAGCCCGCTGCCCCCTTTCACACCAGAAAATACAGGGAAATACAGTCCAGGGATCAAGGAGGGACATTCCCGGGTTGGCTCCTTTCGCACCAGCCTAGTCCCTGCATTTTCTGGTGTGATGGGGGGGCAACGGGATCCAAGCCCGCTGCCCACCACCCGCCACCGCAGCTGGAAGCAAGCAAGGAAGCCACCAGCAAGCCAGGATGCCGGGTAAGTACTTTTCACACGGCCTGTATCCAGGCTGGTCCTCGGAACAACCCTGCAGGCTAGCAGGGTTGAATTCCCAGCAAGTTTTCCCAGGAATTTAGTCCGGGAACCTTTCACACCAGCCAGAATTCCTGGGTTGGCCCTGGGAACAACCCGCGACTAGCGCTGGTGTGAAAGGTTCCCGGACCTTTCACACCAGCGCTGTGATTTAACCCTGCTAGCTATCAGGGTTGGTCCGGGGACCAACCGGGATACAGGCCGGTGTGAAAGGTACTTACCCAGCATCCTGGCTTGCTGGTGGCTACCTTGCTTGCCTCCAGTTGTGGTGGCGGGTGGTGGGCCAAGACCCTCTGCCGGGGAACTGATCCCTGCATTGCGGTGGCATATCATGCAGCGGGGTAAATAATGCAAGGTTTTGTTCCAACTGCCCCTTCTCTAGCTCAGTGCCCATATCACTGCCCCCATACCTAGAACCCAGTCTGCCAGTTACACAGTGATCCACACCCTCCTAATTCAGTCAAGTGTTCCCTCCTCCCAATACTTGCTGTCCCCTTCTTTCCTGCCCAGTGGTTCCCCAACCAGTTCAGTGTTCCCTACCATCTCACTGACTCTCCCAGCTGTGTCTCCCTTCTTCCCTCTCTCAACTAACCCACGTCCCTCTTCTAAATAACCCTCAGTTGTTGTACCGTGACCTAGGATTTCTCTTGGCAGCCCTGCCTGTAAGACACTGTTTTGTTTATTCATTTATGTACTCAGTAATTGGGCGCAATGGATCCCTTGTGGTGCCATATAAATAAAGGATGATAATACTAATAATAATAATAATAATATTTATCTGACTCTGAGTCATAGTTGCCTACCCTCCTGCATTCTGCAGGAGACTCCCTGAAATAGCAGCAATCTCCCTCTCTCCCTCATTAGTCCAGCAATCTCCATCATTTCACCTAGCCCACTGTTACATTTTTGGGGAAAAAAGGAATGAGAGATAAGGTCCCCATATACGGTCCATTTAGCGGATCCGTTTTGTACTTGTAAAGCACGCATCGCATTGCATCGCATGCCTTGTGCATTGTATTCTATTTTTATTCTCTTATCTTCTTATTCTTGTGCATGCAATGCGATGAAAAGCAAGTACAAAAAGTATGTGCAGCACATACTTTTTTGTACTGTACGATGAGATGCCGCGGGAGCGCGCATCTCAAAGTACAAAACGGATCCGCCGCGAACGGACCGTGTATGGGGACCTATAGATACATTTACATTGAATCATCAGTACCATTTCCCAGCACTTTACCAAGTATAGTAGCTCTTACTAACTGCTTTGGGGATCATCTACATTTAAAAGATTCCTCTCAGATGTAGCAGTGCACACCCAAACTTCTAGGTGTCATGTTCACAATCTCTCCATATATGGAACTAGATACGCCCTTTGGGAGGAGCATGAAACACCCCCTCAATGGGGCGTTCTGCAAAATTCTATTGCCACCTATAATCTCCCTGAAACTAGTTTTTAAAAGTAGGCAAGTATGTTCTGAGCAGTACAACCAACCTGCCTAAAACAAATGTACAAGATCTATCATTCCTTAATGATTCTGTTCTAAAAGTTTAAGTAGTTGGGCATCTACATATACTGTATTCGCCTTCTCATTAATAAAACCCTTTGCACGGTATTATATGTTGCATTGAATTGAAGGAGAATTTGTGGTTCTCCGTTTGCTTTTTAAAACTTTTGCAGTGTGGCAGGGTGTATCCTGCTGAAATAGGCCACTTCCATCAGGGAATATTATTGCTATGAAGTGCATTCTTGGTCTGCGGCAATTTACACTGCAAAACCAGGTTGATTTTGCCATGTAAATGATTGCCGCTTTAAAAAATAAAGGGGAAACCCTCCCAAAATCTCTCACTTTCTGATTCTCATACCCTAATACATTTGGCCCTAAGCATCTTTTTGGGCTTGCATTGTTATGCATATATACAGTATGACGCACAAGCAGACATTGCTAATTAAAATGATATAAGAGGTGTACAGTATATTCTGTGTGCGACTGCAGTTGAATCTGCATATGGAATGCTATGTTACTTCGTGTTCTTGTAACAGCATTTCCTATGCCGATATAGATGTAGTCACACACAGACTATACACATGCCACATATTTTTACCAGCGAGGTCTGCTTGTGCATTCTAATCATATTGAATAAATAAGATACATGATTGGAGAAAAAAGATGCTCGGTCAAGTAGCATGGGCTCTTCTGCGGCTATGTGCCGCGACTCATTACATAAGGAGGCTATATGAAGAAGGACGCATCTGTATATGCACCAGAGCCTAAAGCTACAAATAAACGTAATGCTTTATTGTACAAGTCGGCTGTTGTAGTGTAGACATCAGGATACTTAACAGAGATCTTGCCTGCCTGTGGCTCGTGTATGTATGTTAAGACAGAGGAATAAAAAGTATTTTACCAAGGGGGAGATCTACAAAGAGGTGGTAAAAGCCAAATGTGCTATAACCAGTGCTGTATGACACTTACAATTAAATTGTGTGACAAGCATCACATAGACTGGGTAAAAGTTCAAACAGCACCTTTATTTCTCCAACAGCAGTTAGGGCATCCAGCAGTTGTAGGTTACAGCATTGCATTCTACAGTCAGAGTAACAATCCTGGTTAACAGTCAAATGACGATTATGCCAGACCCCCAGCCTATCACCTGGCTAGCTAGTCTAACATCAGGAGTATTTGACCTCTCCCCAGAAACTGTTCTTAAAGGCAGCTCACAGGTGCTACTAATCCACTTAGCTGCAGTTGATTCCTGAGCTCAAACCAAAACCTGGACTGGATCCATGTTTAACTGCTGTAATGTGCTTAAACAGGGTAATCCTATTAACCCTGTCACACTCGTTATGCAGGAAAGCAAATAACAGAGCAAAATAACTTATCTCCAAACAACTAACAATCTTGCTGTCACCATACTATCGTATGGCAAAGAAGTCATTCAGATTTATGAAAATATGGTAAATGAATTTTTGCAGCTTATTATTATTTTTCTTTTAAATGTTGGTATTATAAACTGCTGGTATATATGCGGCGGCTGTCTGAGGTCTGGCTGCACATGGGAGAGCTTGTGATGTATGTGAGATCTCGCACATTCACAGTGGGTTGTGGGTCTAACAGGGATCACCAAAGGCGGAGTTTTCTCTCCCTCAGTCCGGCAGTTGAGAGGTTAATACATCCTTGCGTTATTGCTCCCTGCCTTACCTTAATAAGAAAGCAAAATAGGAACAGCTATAGCATGGGATCCGGGTGAGGGTGGCTGAATGTCAGGCGGGTGGGACAGGACACCCGCTCAGGGAGTGAGATGACAGGCTGCTGCTGCAGTGTGTGCTGAGCTGGGGAGAGAGGCTGTGCTGCGGTGGCAGCCTGTCATCCCTCTTCCCACTGCCTGGCGAATGGGACCTGGGTCCCTCCAGCAGACCCAGGCCCAGGTAAAAAGTAAGGCAAATTCCTTCTCAAATGGACAAAACTTGTGCAGAGAGAATTAGATTTGGATGGGGTTTTACTTCAAAGTGAGATCTATATTGTAGTGTAGAAAATAAAGCAGTCAGTATTTTCCCTGCACATAAACAAAATAACCCACCCAAATCTAAATCTTTCTGCACATGTTACATCTGCCCCCCTGCAGTGCACTTGGTTTTGTTCATTTAAGAGGGAATTTGCCTTTGTGAGTGAACCAGAAAAAGGGCCATAATTTCAGTTGTGAGGTTAAAATATCCATAGATATGCGTAATAGCACTTTGTTTCTATTGCAAACCAATGCACTGTGACATACAGTATACTTGTCCTAGAAAGCTATATAGTGTGATGCTATACAAACCCTAGTCATCTGCTGTCCCTCTTTGTAATGTAAGATATAAAATGGGATCTATTGACCTGAAACAGACTGCACTTTACCTTTGTGAAAAGAACTGTAGCTGCTCATGATTCCTGGCTCCCACAATACTTCATCGCTGAAGAGGAAGAAACCTGCTGAGCCTTGATTTGATTGAACCCTTATTGTACTGTCCTTGGCAGCCAAATAAAAGAGATATTCTTAGTAACAAATAATACTGGAGTGGAGCGAAGTAGGGGTTAGGAGATCTCGCGCATTATAATATGGGATGTTCATACAAGATACAGTAGAAGAATATTTTGTTGAGAATATCATACAAATACCTATAGAAAAATAGCTTTTTTATACATTATGTAGTGGCACCATTTTATGCGGTAACGTCCCCATTCCCTGATTTTTGGTTTAAATTCATGTTTACCATCCAAATTCTTGCCTCCAATTTATTACAGTAATGGCAGTAAAATAAGGACATATCTTGTATGAAAGTTTGTATTTATTTCATCTGTAAAAGCATTGCTGTAACCTTTTATTGTTACCATGTACTAACCACTGTCTTTAAAAAAAAAAGTGAAAAATGGGAAGGAGCATGACCACACAAGAGTTCTCCCAATTGGAATTATGCCAAACAGTAGTAGTGCCCCTTACGTTTTTCTACACACAGTACTATTGCTCTTTATACAGTACTTTATGCCACACAGTAGTAGTGTCCGTTACAATTTACTACATACAGTACTATTGCCCTTTATACTTTACGCCACACAGTAGTAGTGCCCCTTATATTTTACTCCACGCAGTACTATTGCCCTTTATAGTGTTCATTCTAGCACCCGCTATCTTTGAAAACCCATGAAGTTCCTCTTCCCTGCCAGGGATGTCGCTGTCTGCTGTAGTGCTTCTAGCACAGTATGGTCTGTATATCAGCACTGATATGCAAACCAAACCTGTTCTAGAAACACCACAGCAGACAGCGACACCCCAGGCAGGGAAGATGAACTGCATGAGTTTTCAAAGATAGCGGGTGCTAGAATGAACACTACATTATACTTTACACCACACATTAGTAGTACCTTTTACAGTTTACTCCACACAGTACTATTGCCCTTTATACTTTACACCACACAGTAGTAATGCCATTTACAGTTTACTCCACGCAGTACTATTGCCCTTTATACTTTACCCACACAGTAGTAATGCCATTTACAGTTTACTCCACGCAGTACTATTGCCCTTTATACTTTACCCACACAGTAGTACTGCATGATGTGACTGGTGGTTCCACAGCATCAGGACTCAGGTACTTCTCTCCTCGGGGCAAGAGCCCCTGCCAAGTGCTGCTGCTCTCCTCACAGCAGAAGTTCTACTTGTGCGGTGGCTTCTGCAGGAGACACCTCATGGGACATCAGCCCACTGCTTGGAGCTCTTGCCACTCACTGACAAGCTCAGGCTGTGGCAGAGAGGCCACTCAGGTCACAGCCCAGGAGCACACTGCTGGTGTCTGTATCAGAGCCCTGGAACTGGCATGTCTCCTGGTAGTATAGGACTGCAGGGGTGCAGGAGGTTAATCACTGGCAACTCCCTGCTGCAATGTACTGTATATTAGTAGTTGGGCACCTGGCAGAGAAGGGAGCCGGGCAGACCAATACTAATATACATTGCAGTGGGGGACAATTACAAATCCTGGCATTTACAGATAGTGGAGGCATGGTCTTCCATCCACAAGGCATCTATGCTGTGGGCATTGCACTAGTCGCAAGACCCTAGTTACAGCCCCTGATAGCACTGCTATTACCAGCATCATTCCCGACCAGTGATAAGACTCGCTTGCTTTCAGTTCCACTGTGCATCATGGCTGACTGTGCCGCATATAAGCCCAGTAACTGACTAGGGGAAAAGAAGATTCACTAAGTGATTGCATTTAGCTCCAGTTACTCCAAAAATAATATATTATAACATGGCCCAGTGATAGCTCAAGATCTCCAGTGAAACTGGATGCAAAGTACTATAAAAAAAAAATTTCCTACAGTATAACATTGCATCATCCTAAAGTAAATGTTCATTCCTTCACTTTGCAGCTTCTGTAACTCTAAGGGGCTAATTTATCATTGGATCGCATATGTAATGAGATCTGGGTGGCATTTACGGCCTAGGATTGCATTGCAATAGTAACACCCTGTATTAGAACCCATGACCTGGAGACCGACACCTTACTAATACCCCTTTCACACCAGCCTAAATTCCCGGGTTGAGTCCGGGAACAACCCGGTACTAGCGCTGGTGTGAAAGGTTCCCGGGACAAATTACCGGGCTAATTTGCCGGCAATCCAACCCTAGGTAAGAGGGTTGGTAGCAGGGTTGTTCCCAGGTTCAACCCGGGGACCTGGCTGGTGTGAATGGGGTAGGGTTGGTGGTCCTCGGTGTCCTGTCCTCTGTGCAGGCCGGGGATCCACACAGGCGGCGGGTGCAAATGACGGGACAGGCAGCGGATGAAGATGACGCAGCTCTCTGACTCCCTCACTGCCGCCGGAGAGCCGCGTCATCTTCATCCGCCGCCTGTCCCGTCATTTGCACCGCCGCCTGTGTGGATCCCCGGCCTGCACAGAGGACAAGCAACCGGGGTGAGCAACCTCCTGCCCACCTCCGCCGCCATGCCGCTGACTGCCCAAAGCCATCCCGCCAACTGCACACCTCCTCCCCACCTCCTGCCGGCCTCCTTCCCGCCCCTTCACACACCAGAAAATGCAGGGACTCTTCTGGTGTGAAAGGGTCCCAACCCGGGAATGTCCCTGCTTGTCCCAGGAATGTAATTCCCTGGGTTGTCTCTGCATTTCTGGTGTGAAAGGGGTATGATTGAGCTATTTGGGGGCACCGATATTTATCTTGCCTCCAGGAACCTGGGACCCTTACGGCACTGGTGGGGCTAGTCACTACTTCAGGGAAATTTATCAACAAACTCCACCTAGTACAGTGCATTCTGTAATGTCCTAGCAAAAAGTGTATGGGGGGTTTGCTAACAGTGAAAATGCAGCCACCTGCTGTTGAGGGATGGAAACAGCAAGTTTTGTAAACACTGCAGACATTTGTGGTTTATCTCGTATTAGAGCTTTTAAGAGAATATGTTGAAGTTGCCATAAATTAGCGTTAGTTTCATTATTACACTTGTTTCCTAGTTATATAAATTGGATGGCTGCTGAAATGGAATTTCTGTGTTCTTTTGTGTTGATATTTTTTAGATTTCAGAGTATGTGGCCTATTTATCAATATGTCCCAAATAATGTATAATGTTACTGTTACCTTTTTGAGGCGTTATCTTTGCTACAGTACATTACAAAAACATATACCTAATTATGGATACTTTATTTTTACACTGCAATTGAGATATCCTTTTGATCACACCACACCCAAATGTAATCTATCTGCATGTTACATCTGCCACACCTGCAGTGCAGCATGACTCTTCCCAGTTGAATCATGAATCAGGCCCTGTGTTCATATAAATAAAGATTAGTTGTATTGTTTATTTCCATGGATATTAACATGTATTAAATGAATTGCCAAATACATATTGCATGGTGAGCTTCAATGATATAGCCTAGACCTGTGTAGTAGCAATGAGATACTCCTAGCAATGGTTGCAGTACATTTGTGCTCTGTAGCTAGGCTTCATGATCGGTAACTGGCACTACTGGGGACATGATATGTAACTGGCACTACTGGGGACATGATCTGTAACTGGCACTACTGGGGACATGATCTGTAACTGGCACTACTGAGAACATGATCTGTAACTGGCACTACTGGGGACATGATCTGTAACTGGCACTACTGGGGACATGATCTGTAACTGGCACTACTGGGGACATGATCTGTAACTGGCACTACTGAGGACATGATATGTAACTGGCACTACTGGGGACATCTGTATCGGGTATTACTGGAGACATGATCTGTAACTGGCACTACTGGGGACATGATCTGTAACTGGCACTACTGGGGACATGATCTGTAACTGGCACTACTGGGGACATGCTATGTAACTGGCACTACTGGGGACATGCTATGTGACTGGCACTACTGGGGACATGCTATGCAACTGGCACTACTGGGGACATCTGTATCGGGCATTACTGGGGACATGATCTGTAACTGGCACTACTGGGGACATGCTATGTAACTGGCACTACTGGGGACCTGCTATGTAACTGGCACTACTGGGGACATGATATGTAACTGGCACTACTGGGGACATGATATGTAACTGGCACTACTGGGGACATGATCTGTAACTGGCACTACTGGGGACATGATCTGTAACTGGCACTACTGGGGACATCTGTATCGGGCATTACTGGAGACATGATATGTAACTGGCACTACTGGGTATGTAACTGGCACCACTGAGGACATCTGTAACTGGCACCACTGGGGACATAATATCTAACCGGCACTACTAGGGATATGGTATGTAACAGGCACTGCTGGGAGCATGATTTGTCACTGGCACCAGGGCCGGTGTAAGGCTGCACAGCACCCTAGGCAAAACATCAACTTACTGCACCCCCCTCTCCCCCATATTGCCACCAATACCCACTTTCCAACCCCTTAAGGCATACTTGACAAACTTCAGGGAGGCTCCCAAAAAATTGGGTGGTCCTCCCAGCCTCACCTTGGGAAGGTAGGCAAGTCCTCGCTTTCCCTTGAGGCCCCCTTTGCCACCCACAACAGAGTACAAGGAGGAGGGGGCAGCAAAGTAGGTAAGTATGCCTCAAGGGAAAGTATGGAGGTATTTAATGCCACCTGCATTAAGTACAAGGATCCTCATAGACATCCTTAATTTTATTTTAATTTGATAGGCTTGGTGGCGCCCCCCCAGAGTCTGGCACCCTAGGCAGCTGCCTAAAGCTGCCTAATGGTAGAGCCGGCCCTGACTGGCACTAAATATGTGCAAGGAAATGATTGTTTAGCATTCATATTCAGTACCTGAGATAGGACACAAACTTTGTTTCATGTTTTGTAACCTTGTTTCCTGCACAAATAAAATATATTCCTGTGTATAACATGTGTTTGTGCTTATACAACATAACAGCATTGTCAGTTCACACCTGGCTCCTGTCCTCAAGAGACCTCATTGAAATATATAAATATTCCCAAATATGCAATAATCTTTTATACACAATTCTTCTGGTCCCGAGCATATCGGATAAAGGATACTCAGCCTATAATGCTAGTTACAGTCATATGTGTTTGCTGGGGTGTCCAGTTAGTAGATCTATAGCATCTAGGTTGAAGTCAAAAGGTCGACATGTTCAAAAGGTGGACAGTCAAAAGGTTGACATGAGTTTGTACTTGTTCATACCATCCACCTGGGCATATAGTTAATTATAATAGTGTACCAAGCACAGCGAGGCACCATGCCTGCATCATGGTGAGGGCATGAGCCATGGGAGGGGACGCGGTACACCATATGGTTATGTAAAAAAGAACATGAAAAACTCTTGTCGACCTTTGTTGACCTTTTAAATGTCTACATTTTTGACCATGTTGTCTGTTTGACTGTCGGCCAATAGTTGTTGACCTTTTTGACTGTTGACCTAGACACTGTGGATCTAAAAACCATAGCCATTTGTTAGTACATTGGGTAATTTACTTGACCTTTGCACTCAATCTGTTCCACTCTATTTATTTTTTCAGGAGCTGACATTGTCCAGTGGCTGATCAAGAACCTCATCATTGAAGACCCAGGTAAATACATTTATTACAATACAGTTTGTTTTATAATATTGTATGATGTCATAATCACCACAGAAATATACCATTCATTGCCATGGTCCTGTATCTTGCAATCAGCTTTCAATTGCTATCTGAATCTTTCCCCAGGTAATACTGTCATTACAGGGTTAATATACTGTACTTATTGCACATATATCAATCACATTACATATTACATGCAGGGCCGCCGAGAGGGGGGGGGAGTTACTAATTATCCAAGCCCGTGCTTGCTGGAGGGGCCCGGTGGGGGCCCTGGTCCAACCCCCCTCCCTCTGACCTCCATCGCTCCCGGGCGGCAGCAGCAGCAGACCACTGCACTGACAGTGTGAGAGCTCATGCTGAGCCTGCTGTCAGCACAGCACATGCTGTAGGTGTGATGCAGAGGGTGGGGGGACAATAAAACTCCCCACTTGACTTTGGAGTGTTTTTTTCACCCCCTAAACTTTTTGGGCGTGGCCTAATAGCGGGAGGTGGTCACGCTTCCCTTGATTAAGGCACACCCCCAAAATTTTACCAGGGCCCGGGATACCTCTCGGCGGCCCTGAGTAAATGAGCTGCAATTAGAGCACATACACACTTTCTGGACTTCTTAGGGGCATACAGTAACTATAATAAATCCGATTTCACCCCATTAAATATCACTTCTTACTATCACTATTCACAGTGATTTCTCATGGAAGCCCAGCCAAGACACCGCACCTGATAAGAGTTTACGGTGTGCATTACAACTTAATTAAGAAGAGGGATGGGAGAGAACCAAGGAGCCATCTCCTGTTGTGCTTTCCGCATATGGTTTTTACTATTGCAGTGACACCAAAAGCGAACTCTGAACAGATCCTTGGTGTTCCTGCAGTCAGTCCCCACCATTTTTTTGGTGACTGCAGCATCATCTGTGTAGTATTTTTGGAAACATGCCCACCGCTAGTGTAGACACCGCAAAAAGAACCTTCTTGGATATCAAAGACTGAATGTTATTAATTGCATTTAGTAAAGCTCCACAAGATAATCTAATGGGATCCTGGAGAGTAGCTCAGATGGCCACATAAACTGCAGCGGCTGGAGCAATGGCACAATAATTGACTAGCCTCTATACAATGCTAGAAGCGGGGAGGCCTATTCACAAACCAGCATGGTGAAAACTGGACGGCAGTTGGTAGGACCATACAGGTGTTATAATGAAACCACCCAGTCAGTCGCGGTGGATAATATCACATTTTTGGCCAAAGGTCCTCACTTAGATGTCATGTTATTTGTACAAATGTATAACTTTATTTAGAATATCAGTATTTTTGGTGCTTAAAGTGTGCAACGGCGTTTCTGTTTCTTGAAGAGTTCTGTCAGTCCTGGGTATCTGTAATACTAAATATTGCCTATCAGTATTTAATCACGTGCATTTTCGCCCATTTTTGGGTACATTTTTGCCAACATCATTTCACTTTATTTTTGGCGAATCAGCATGGGCAAAAATGTCTGTGAATTTTCCAGAACCACGTGAGTACGCTGCAATTTTGCCGGGGTGAGTTTCAACGATGCTGGATTTTTCATCAAGGCATAAAATCAACTCTGGGATTAAATAGCATGATCCGAATTTGCCCTAGAAACAGTCGAAAAGTGCTGATTTTTTTTCACCTGGCAAAAAAATTCTGCCAGGATTGAATACCCCCCACCACCCAATCATTCATATATTAAGGGTGTTATTTATCCTGTCCATGTGAATTCATATTTGACCAGCCCCACAGATGAAAATCCTCAAATGGTTAATATTGGGATATCCTGATTCCACAGGTTCTGGAAAGCTTTCCTATATTATTTGTGCTCCGTAACATTATACACCAGATATAAAGACGCATCTATTTCCCTTGTTGTGTCTTCTCATCATTCTGTAGATCATCCTTACCCCTGTAATCCTCTACAACAGGCATGTCCAAACTGTGGCCCTCCAGCTGTTGTGAAACTACACATCCCAGCATGCCTTGCCATAGTTTTAGCATTCCCTAATAGCAAAACTGTGGCAAGGCATGATGGGACTTGTAGTTTCACAACAGCTGGAGGGCCATAGTTTGGACATGCCTGCTCTACAATGTGTGCCTCAGAAATTTCAGGAAAGTATGGACTTGCACCTGCATCAGCTGGCATCAGCAAGGGCGTGGCATCAGCAAGGGCATACCCAATGAGTCACGGTCGCAGGGTCAGCGGGGCCATCCTGCATTCCGCAGAGAAGCTCTCGTTAGCAATATCTGGCTCGTTAACAATAATGTGTACATCATAGACGGTATACACAAAAATATCATTATGGTATACAGTACTGTAGATATCCTGCATAACTATAAATTAAAAATTATAGTCGGTACAATCATTTACACTGCAAAATCAAACTGGTTTTGCAGAGTAAATGATTGCCCCTTTAAAAAAACTGGAGATTTCTTACCAAATCTCTCACTTTCTGAATCTCTCATCCTATTAAATTTCACCCCTTGTATCTTTTAATGTAAAGTGAGACCCACAGAGCAGTTTTTAAGCTGTCTATTTTCTTTTCCGAAAAAATAAGAAAAGATCTTGTTGAACATTTTAATGTCTTTAACCTTCAGTGCGCATTAAACTGTTATCCAATTTATTTGGGTGGCAGCCCAGCTGGTAGAACCCTACTGAGACACGGAAAAGTCTGACATAAAAACAAACACAAAGGTGTAATTACTGGATGTGCAAGAACACATAGGGGGCTATGTGATTGGTTCTAAGATCACAGCTATAAGGCTGTTTACCTATAACCCCCCAAATGCGTCTTAATTTCCAATATGAAAGTTGTGTTTGCTTGTGGTAGAAGATAAGGGCCGGATTAAAGGAGGGGGGGGGGGGACACAAGGGGTCAGTACCCCTGGGCCCTCCTCTATCTAGGGCCCCCTATGGTTGGCATGTATTTTTTTTTTTTTAACTAAAGGTTGTGTGCAGCTTCGCCTATCTGCCAATGTGACAATGATTAATGGTGCTGAGCTCGGGAACCAAGGTACACTGACTGCACAAGTGTTCAGTGCATTACTGGGAGTTGATGAAGTCCCATGAGACTTTGCACAAGAGGTCAGAGGCTGGCTTATGCTGAGCTCTTCTTGGTGGAGCTCACATATGCTTCTCAGGCCCATGGAGGACAGCAGCAGCCTCATCATGGGAGGGTTTTTAATTGGATGCAGTGCTGAGCCTGTCAGGGCTCCTACAGAGTAAGGTACAGATGGACAAACACAGGCTTTTCATGTGGTATTTTTTATATACATGCACATATATATATATATTTATGTTTATATTGATTCCCCCCCCCCCCCCCCCTGCAGTTACCCATTGACCAAGTTTCCATGGATATGGTTGATGCCTCCAGTTGAAATGCATCCTATAAAATTAACCTTTATGACAATTAAAGCATTTTCAAACACCCTTCACTTTTTAAAGTGGTAAATATACTGCTACTGTATTCATTTATGCTACTGTATGATATATAAATATGATTATTGTCAGAAATATTTATTGAACTTCATTTGTTCTTTAAACACTTTTATATTTAATACCAAATAATATGATTTATGCGGATGTACTGGTCTGATAGAGAATTATTCTAGAATATCTCAGTGCAGTTATCAATATTTCCAATTATTGAAGATGGACAAAACCATGTTGCACCGCAGGTGGGGCGGATGTAACATGTGCAGAGAGCAGAAGGCATTGGGCATCCCCATGAAAACACTGGGTGTTCCCCCTGGGAACGCAGTTTAGACTTACTTTTATTTCCGATGGGTAGAAAAATCATTTGATGGTCGGCGTGCATGCAAGGGGACGTGTTCTCGTACATATCCCCTCGCATGCGAGTGTTGGGGGGCAGGCATTCGGCAGGGCGGCGGGTGGTGCTGACCTGTTCGCTAGGCTGCGAATATATGTAACGTCTGAATTAGGCCCCCAGTTCTTTACACCAAACACAGCAAGTTCGGATTTCTCCAGATTTATCTTATTGGCTATTCAAGACACAAACAAAACCAGATAGCCAATAATATGCCATTTTTGAGATCCGGGTAAACCCCGAGCAAATTTGCTCATCTTACACTGGCATCTTACAAGAACCAACTGAGCATGTCTCCAGAAACATGGTGCCCGTCATGTTCTGAAGACAAAATCACTATTTCGCATGTGCTGCAGCCATATTGCCGGGCATTTTTCACCGAAGCTGCAGCTCCAGAGCAGGACTCCGGAAAGGTAAATTAGAACAAATGGGTGCAGCATGTGCAGTGTGGGCCCTCCTGGGCCCTCGCACTCATTGCACCCAATATAGAAACACCTATGGTCAGTGGCGTAACTAAGTTTTGGGCGCCCCCCTGCCGTTAGGGGGGGGCGCCCCCCCCTGCCGCCGCCCTGCCAAGCACCCCCAATCCCCCGCCGCCCATGCAAACCCCCCCCCAATCCCCTGTAGCCTTACCTATCGCGCTGGTCCCGGCGGCTCCGTTCTTCTTCTGCTGAGGACCACCACAAAATGGCCACCCCCATACAGCAGACAGTTTCAGAGAACAGTGTGCTATATGGGGGCGGCCATTTTGTGGTGGTCCTCAGCAGAAGAATGGAGCCGCCGGGACCAGCGAGATAGGTAAGTCTGCGGGGGATTGGGGGGGGGGGTGTAACTATAGCACCGCAGCCCCCGGCGCCCCCACGTGCACAGCGCCCCCCCCCCCCGCAGTGGCGGGGGCTGTGGTGCTATAGTTACGCCGCTGCCTATGGTATAATCACTCTTTTATTCTTAGGTCAGATTTCAAATCCCCCACCAGCACCAGTCCCAATCTCAAATAAAACCTCCAGTGCAAATAGTTATTGAATGGCTGAATGGGATGGACAGGGACATAGCCTGACACAGGGCACATTAGGCAGGGAATACAACCCCTCGTTCTCACAGTACATGCACTAAGAGAAATATTGCTGAGCATTCAGGTTTATGAACATCAATCTTTTACAAATATGTTTTTGCAACAACAACAACTTCTGGTGGCAGTAAATGAATCGTCTCCGTCCCAGCCTTGAAAGAGTTTGCTATTAGTCTGCTGCTGTGATTGTAGATACACATGTGTGTCTTTAGGATGCTTGTCTTCCATACTAATGAATCATGTCTGTGTGAAATGGATTGCTCCCCTGAGTCTGTTCTTTTATAGATTTCTCCAGTTAAAAGTACCATTAAATATACCTTAATGCCTTCCTCTCCAATTGTCATCACTCTGTAAGCAAAAAAATGTACAGTATAAGCCAGCTCCACATATCCAATGGAATGCCTTACTATCTGTTACCATCTATTTGCTCATTCTCCCAACTGCTGGGCTTCTTACAAGAGTCATGAACAGTCACACAGCCATTGAACAGGGCTCCCCCTTTTGGGGAGTAGATGTATTACATTTTTATTACGAAATTAACATTTTGCAAGTTAATACACAAAGAAATCATACTTGTTCCCACTCACTTTGCATTCCTCTAGCAAGTTAATAGACAAGGCATAGATATATGTAACATAGACTTTATGGCATGCTGCAGTCAGGGTGGGCTCGACCCTGATTTTGCAGACGGGATTCAATGTCCCGCCTGCCGAGTGCCGAGAAGAGGGCGTGGCCACGAGTAGCAGCCGGGAATCGTTGAGCTGCGTCTGGGAGTAACTCTGTGGGGGGGGGGGGCCTTTACTGGGGGTGCCCCACTTCTCGAGGGACCCTGCCCGGACTGACCAGCCACGGGGATGAATGCTTTGACCGGGGAAACTTGCATAAAAAGTTTCCCCCGGCTGTGGCATTACCCTGTTGGCTGTTTGGTCCAGGTGCTGGTTGTCAAAATACGGGGGACCCCTATTCATTTCATTTTGTCCCCATATTTCGGGAACCAGGACTGGCCCTTGAGCCTGGTGCTGTTTTTTTTAAATCCTGGGGATCCCCTATGATTATTCTCCCCTGAATTTCTAAAACCAGGACCAGTTCTTTGAGCCCGGTGCTAGTTATTCTCAGTGGGAGACCCTCTGCCGCTTTCTTTCTTTTTTTCACAAATCACATATGTGCATTAACTTGCACATTTTCAAGACTAAAATTTGCACCATATCCCACTTTTCACTTTTTTTTTTTTTTTTTTATCGCAATTTGCTAAAATGGGATAAGGTGTGATTTCAGAACCTAACTAAAAATCGTATCCTATCAAATGTCACCACTTTTTTTTCTGGCTAGGACTCAAAGTGACTTCCGGAGGAACCTGACTATCTGGGTTTTTCATGGCCACTAAAAAGGGTATATATTAACAAATGAACATGGTAGATTTGGGTTTTCTTTCATCTACCCTCTTGCTGAACCTTATAATTAATAGGTTCCACTGCCTCTATGACCTAATAAGGGCCTTGCCACTAGGAATACATTTTGTTCTCTTTGATTGGCACGGGAATCAATACTTTATCTCCAGGTTTGAAGGACCGGTTAACTGCAGTAAGTCATAACTTTGTGTTTGCCGCTGATGAGCCCTGTTCATGTGCTCGTTCAGAAGTGGCTCAATTTGCATTAAACTGTTATACAGCTGTTTCACAATTTGGACAATGTTAGGCTCTCGGATTGATTGTTGCTCCCACCCTTCATTTACCAGATCAAATATTTCCCTGGGTTGTCTACCATATAGAAGTTCGAAGGGGCTGAACCCCATAAAGGCTTGGGTTACCAACAACTGGTCTACTCTTTTACCTTGCAAATAAGCCTAAAATCAGGGGATAAGGAGGTCTGGAGGTTATTGCAGCTACCGGTATTACTGGTTGCCCTTTTACGTACGTACACCTCAGTGTCCTTCTCACTTATTATAAATGAAGAATAGCAAACTGTTACTGACTGTCCTTGCACTGCCTGCTACACGAACATCAACATGCAGCTGACCGCATAGCCATAGCGTCAGGTCACATTCATTTTATGATTGTCCCCAGCAGGCTCTGCTGACTTCCAGTGACCCCAGTTGCAGTACACAGCAGAGACAACGCCTTTACGTTTCCATCTGGCTGGGATTGCTCCAGACAGACAAAACACAACCTTTACACTAATGGTGCAATTGCTGGAGTTGTGCCTGGGAGACTAATTCAGACTTGATTGCAAAGTACATTTCTTTATCAAATGGCCAAAACCATGTGGGGCAGATGTAACTCGTGCAGAGAGGGTTAGATTTGGGTGAAGTGTGTTCAAACTGAAATCTAAACAAAAGTCAGGCAGTGTTTACATTGTGGGGAGGTGCCCGGTGGGGAGATACCCGGTGAGCAGGGCCATCTTGCCCTATTCTGTGCAGCTCCACCGCAGACTACCGCCGCCAGTTGTACTTTTGCAACATTTTGCAAAAGTACAACTGATTCTGAATAAGTCCTCTGATCTCTTGTATGAGGGTTGAGCACTTGTGTACACACTAATACACCCATAGCACTCCCATGCATGCCCATAACATGGATTATCTCCATGCATTGGCTAAGCCATCTCCCCATCACCACCTAGAACTCACTTTTACAAAACATGACTGATTCCCTGCATGTAGGGATGCCTATTACGTGCCATTATTTCAATCCCGGGATTTGGGATTGAAAAATGCTCAATTCCAGGATTCCTTCATTTAAAAAAAAAACTCGGTACTTATGTAGTATCTGGGCTGCCGATTTTGAAATCGGGTCCATCGCATCGCATCGCATACGACCATATCGCATGCGATGCGATGCGATGCGATGGACCCGATTTTTCCATAGGATTCAATGTTAAAATGGACTCAGTCCATTTTAACATGGAATTCAATGGGAAAAGGGGTCCTTTTCATACCCCTACTATCCAAGTGGGCATGGAGTTGGATATAAACCTGTAGCGAGCCACCGAGCCCGAAGCGTGGCGAGCGTAGCCAGAATACCGTCCCCTCGCGGGGCTCGCTTCACTCGCCACGCTTCGGGCTTGGTGGCTCGCTACGCTCGCCACAGGTTTATATCCAACTCCAATCCCACTTGGATAGTAGGGGTATGAAATGGACCCCTTTTTCCCATTGAATTCCATGTTAAAATGGACTCAGTCCATTTTAACATTGAATCCTATGGAAAAATCGGGTCATCGCATCGCATCGCACTGATTGTATGCCTTAAGTTAAGGCATACAATCAAAAAATCGGCAGCCCAGATACTACATAAGTACCAAAAACTCGCTCAAACGCTGCCCGGCATCAGACTGTGCATGCGCAGTCTAATTCCGAAATCCCGATCCCGGGATTGGCCACCCTACCTCCATGTTGCTCACAACAGAGCCTGTATATGTGCACTGTGTGTGTGTGTGTGTGTGTGTGTGTGTGTGAGAGAGTGTGAGTGTGTGTGTAACTTATTTGTTGTAGGAGTGCTTAAAGGATTTTCTCATATGCAGTAGCAAAACATGAACAGTGACATTGTGTGCAGCTGGGGATCAGGACCTAAATGTGCACATATACAATCTGTAGGGGACTTACAGAAATGATCAGTTCACTAGAGCTTGTGTGGGTGATTGCTGTTATCTTGACATCATTGTTCTTTAGTCCAAACTGTGCAACTAAAAGGTTCCCACAATTATTTTGCATCATGGATGCAGGGCCATAGCAAGACAATATTACGCACTATGCCCAGGGCCGGTACTACTAGTGGGAAGCTTTAGGGAGCTGTCTAGGGTGCTGAGATATGGGGGCATCACCAAGTGTGCCTATCAGAAAATCTAGGATGTCTATGAGGATCCTTGTTGTACTTAATGAAGGTGGCTGCTGTGGAACTTCGACCTCACCCCCATACTATTCCTTAAGGCATACTTCCCTACTTTGCTGACCCCTCCTCCTTGTACTCTGTTGTTGGTGGCAAAGGAAGGCCTCCAGGGAAAGCAGGAGACCTGATTTTTTGGGAGCCTCCCTGCCATTCAGAAATGTTAGGTAACTATGCCTTAAGGGGTTGGAGAGTGGGTATTGGTGGCCGAAGGGGGAGAGGGGGGTTCACAGTAGGTTGAAGTTTTGCCTAGGGTGCTAAGAAGCCTTACATCGGTTCTGGCTGTGCCAGCCCTTGTGACATTAATATGTGGGGGACAGACCATGAAGGAGTAGAACGCTCATGGTGGTTTTGCACAGCTACTGGTGTGTCCAGAAGATGGTCCATCCAGACTTCTGGGCTTCCCTGCAAGGAAAATGCTGGTACCACAGGGGAGCAACAGTGCCATACCCTAGGCGCTGCAACCATGGCACTGTTCGTCTACACTAGGCATAAGCTTACATTTCTGTGTTATTCTCTGTGTATCACTCCGCACCGCCCCATTCTTGCCTCCTGTTTTCTGCTGCCATTTATGCTGTCTGTACTTTTGAATCAAAATAGTGATATTATAATAAGTGACCGGATAAAGAGATAGAGAATATAGCAGTGTACACATCGCATTATATCCTCTTCTTATGCAAGGATAATAAAGTGAACAGATCATTGAGTCCCATCACAAGTCCTTATATATCTGGACCACATAAAGCTTAGTGCTTTTTAGCATGCAGGATTAGCCTGGTGATAGCATCCCCTCCCCCACTGCCTGCAGACACTGGCCAAAGCAGAATTACCAGTATGTATTTAGCTTTTTTCTGAGAATGACAGATTGTTGAGAAATAAAATACCATTCTGAGGAGTCACATCGAGCCCCTGCAGGAGCACATTCACCAGTAATGGGGCAACTCTAAATGAAAATACATGAGCTTATAGTATCAGGCCACCCTGTGGGCTAATACGGCCACCTAACAGGAACATACTGTAGCTAACCTTGCCTTGTTCTCTCTTACAGTTGAAGCAATACATTTAGGAAGCCTTATAGCCGCCCAAGGTTACATCTTCCCGATATCCGATCACGTTCTCACATTGAAGGATGATGGGACATTCTACCGTTTTCAGGTAGGTGAACATGGGAATGTACTGCATGTAAGGCTAGGGTGTGTATGATTGGTGGAGGCTGGATTTCAACTTACAGAGCTGACATAACATAGCAAGGACTGTTACCTGTTCCCATCTATGTCACCGCTATTTAGTATTGCGGTACTTGTGTATTATCACGGCGCCCGTTATGTAGTTAGCGTAGTGTCCCTGTCAGTATCAGTGTAGTGTTCCCGCGGCCAGCGTAGTCAGCATCCCTGTCAGTATCAGCGTCCTGTTCCCGCGGCCAGCGTAGTCAGTACGTTAGCATCTAGCCAGAGCTTATGTACTTAGCGTAGTCAGTCAGCGTTACGCACGAACCATTGACCATTTTAACCTGCCTGACATGACAGGTGTGAATGTGTTCCTGAAACACCCCCACTATCCACGTCAGCCTGAAGCGTGGCGATCCCCACGAGGGGATGTGGTACGCATCCTCCCCACTTTTTCATACCCCCACTATACAAGTCGGCGTGGAGTTGATATTATAAAGCAGCAGTTCCCAACCTTTTTTCTCTCCCGTACCCCTTGATTAGGCTTTTCATTGATGATTACCCCTTCCTCTCAATTTGAAATATAGACAATACTTACAAGTGGAGCGGAAGTGAGCGGTATGCGTATACTTATCAATGTCCTTATATTAAGGAGTAGCGGAGGAGTAGTATACGGCCAGGAATCGTGCCCTTCCATGTCTGGTCGCTGGTTGTGTATGTCTCCAGGGTTCCCACGAACACCTGTAGGATTAATGCCACTGATTCCTCCACCTGTGTCAGCGCAGGGCAGATGATTGCTAATGTCTGAGGGCAGCATGGGAAGCTCCCAGTGGATTGCCGGTCAGGCAAAAGCACAAGGAGACGCTGAAGACATAACCATAGGTGATACAACATGGTTCGTCTCCATGGCAATGGGTCTTCTGCCATCAAAAGACTTTTTCATCTTCCGCCATTACCAATATTATTTTCAAGTACCCCCAACTAGTCTGCAGAGTACCCCCAGGGGTACTAGTACCCCAGGTTGGGAACCACTGTTATAAAGTGTGGCGAGCACAGCGAGCCACCGAGCCCGAACCGTGGCGAGCCCCGGGAGGGGATGCGAAATACATGAGAATTTGACATGGAGCACTGGCAAATGCTTCCTGTCCTTTTTTGTGCACAAGACGCACGTGCGCCACACCCCCTAACCCTGTCCGTCTCACTGAAGCGGAGATGGGCAGGGTTTACATCCACCGATGCAGAGTGTCTGGGACGCTCGTGCATATGAGACGCTCGCGCGTTCAACTAACGATGTAGCGCCTCTCTGCCGGCGTCCGCCCTTTGGACATTAGCAGCTTTACTCTATACTTGACACTACGCTGACTACACTTGCTATGCTGCCTTTCTACGACTACGCTGGCTGACACTGACTACGCTGCCTACGTAGCTCTGTCTACGCCAACTACGTTGTGCGCGCTGGCGCCGTGATAATGCACAAGTACCAATATTGCTGTAAGATATTAATGTCTACTCTTTCTCACCTCCATGTGGTCAATGTACTGTGGAAGTGGTGCTCTCATAGCGTTCACAAAATGCCATAGCTACTTATATGCATTGTATTAAACAACTGTTGTATTTTTATCATTATTAACATAAAGACATACTCCTGCCCTTGGGCTTTGAAATGAAAGATGCATGTGCCAACAGGCAGGGTGCCCCCAGTTTAAACAAGCATGTGGTTGATCCTATCCAGGTTATGGTATTACCTGCTGTCCAGATGGCCCAGTTTGTCTTCCAGTCCCCTCACTCCGGTTGTTTGAGATCCTATTCAATAGATGTCGGTCTTGACACATGTCCATTTAATTTAGCATTGTTAATGTCCCAGCTTTGGGGAATGAGTGCAGCTGAACCTGATACTATCATAAATCCATCAACATGTGACGCTTTAAAACGTTAACATTAATATATAACTCAAAACAACTTATCCTGTAGTGGTGAATTAGGGGTGGCACTTGTTTGGGGCAGCACTTGGATACTCATTTTGTTAATATCAGTCCAAAATATACAACAGGGTTGCCGACCCTCCTGGAATTTGCGGGAGTCTCCCGAAAATCGGGTCCCCCCTCCCGCCCCCCCCCCCCCCCGATCGCGGGTCTCAGAGGAGGGGGCGTGTCATTTTAGCCCCACCCCCTCCATGGAGATCAGTTATTTTGGCTATTTGCCGTAATGGGGGCGGGGCTTAATGACGTCACCGTTAAGCCCCGTCCCCAGCCTCGTAATGAAAGATTCCTCTCCGGGCTTGATTTTTGGCAAGTCGGCAACCCTGATGTACCACTAACTGCTAAATATTTCCACTGTACTGTACCATATGCCATCTTGATTGGAGTTTAAATGCACACACTGTTCCTATAAACTGTCGTACTCACTAAATATATGTACAGTGTGTGTGTGTATATATATATATATATATATATATATATATATATATATATATATATATATATATATATAAAAGCACAATGTTGACCAGCACTCAGACTAAATTGCAGCATTCATAAAAAGGAAAACAAAACCACAGGTTCTGATATCAGAACCTGTGGTTTTGTTTTCCTTTTTATGAATGCTGCAATTTAGTCTGAGTGCTGGTCAACATTGTGCTTATATTTCTCCCTGTTGGGATTTCCAGCACCAGACGTGCTGTTACTTCAGCTTTAGAGTGCGGGACATTGCCTTCCTATATATATATATATATATATATATATATATATATATATATATATATATATATAGTGCTATTTTTCAGCAGGCTCCAGCAGGAACTGGGGCCCTTATTCTAGTTCAATCTTTCTGACAAAATCCTTCTTAGATGGACAAAACCATGTGCACTGCAGGGGGGCAGATTTAAAATGTGCAGAGAGAATTAGATTTGGGTGAGTCATTTTGTTTCTGTGCAGGGTAAATACTGGCTGCTTTATTTTTACACTGCAATATAGATCTCACTTTGAAGTAAAACCCCACCCAAATCTAATTATCTCTGCACAAGTAACACCTGCCCCACCTGCAGTGTACATGGTTTTGTCCATCTAAGAAGGATTTTGTCAGAAAGAGTGAACTAGAATAAGGCCCTCAGTTCCTTCTGGAGCCTGCTAAAAAATAGCACTGTATATATATGTATATATAATATAGATGGGGGTGGAGGTACGGCACTCACGGCAAAAAGCATTAGACTGTACACAGGTATATCAGCAACGTTTCAATGTCTTTACTGTGACATTTTCATCAGGCAACAAGAAAGTAAGTGAACAAACATACCTTTATACACCATTGTGCTCAGACGCTGCCATCCGCGGTCCGGATTCCCGAGGCGCGTAGGGGCTGACGTCATCGCACAGCGCCATGCAACATGACACTGTGTGCAACCATCACCAAGGCAACTACAATAACAAATGGCCACGTGTAAAAGATGGTACATAATAAACATATAAGACAGCAACAAATTAAAAAATAGCTGGCTAAGGTACACCGTAGTAATACTATAGAGGTATACCATATAGAAATAATTACAAATACATTATGTATACAGGTCGAGTATCCCGTATCCGAATATCCGTTATCCGAATTATTCCGAAATACGGACATTCCAGAAAGTGAAAAAAAAAATTTTTTTTGCTAAAAACTCACTGGGGACATATGTAACAGCATCACTGGGGACATGATATGTAACTGGCACTATATATGTGCAAGACAATGATTGCTTGGCATTCAAATTCAGTGCTGAGATAGTACACACATTTTGTTTCACGTTTTGAAACCTTGTTTTTTGAACAATTAAAATATGTTTGTGTGTATTTTATGTGGTAATAAAATATATTTGTGTGTATATTATGTGTTTATACAGCATAAATGCAAGATACTTCAAAATACATCATTGAAATATTAAAATATTCCGAAATACGGAATAATCCGTTATCCAAAATTCTCCTGGTCCCGAGCATTTTGGATACGGGATACTCAACCTGTACTAATTAATAGACGGCTATTGTAATAAGATGCTAAAAAAGCCTTAAGGTGCCCATACACGTTACAATTATTGTATACAATATTGTATACAATATCGCATCTCATCCGATCTTCGTTTTGCGATGAAATCAGATGAGATGAGATCTAGTACAAAAAGTATGTGCAGCATATACTTTTTGTACTAGATCTCATCTCATCTGATCTCATTGCAAAACAGAGATGCGATGAGATGCGATATTGTATACAATATTGTATACAATAATTGTAACGTGTATGGGCACCTTTAGAGATAGCTATAAAATAAAGGGAACTAATGTCCCCTACAGTGTAATCAGTATGAATAACAAATACATACAGGAGCGTATACCTGAAAATGAGCAAATTATACAAGAACCTATCATTTTCAGGTATACGCTCCTATATATATTTGTTATTCATACTGATTACACTATAGGGGACATTAGTTCCCTTTATTTTATAGCTATTTCTAAGGCTGCCTGTGTGTGCATGTACATGTGGTAGGGAATATAGATTGTAAGCTCCACTCGGGCAGGGACTGATGTGAATGGTCAAATATTCTCTGTAAAGCGCTGCGGAATATGTGTGCGCTATATAAGAAACTGTTAATAATAAATAATACAGCTGACAAATGACCTCAGTCGCTTGTTTTATTATGGTCACTCACTGACATTTCTATTCACATTGAGGAAGAAACATGTAAAGCCTCAAAATATCTTCTCCCTTATCTCTTGGTATTAACCTCAGTCCCTTCAACTTCCTAATGCATTTTAAAATGCAGTGAAGGTCAAATGCCCTTTTTGTATAAATACAGCCAAGACAATGAATTGAAGATTATTTTATCAGTGGCTAAAGATTTAAGGTCCATACACACTGGGCGACTATGCCCAGCGTGTATGGACAGCGATGATGTAAATCATCACTGCAGGGAAAGCCGCTCTACGCATACACACTGAGCAGCTTTCCCCTTGCCCGGTGCCGAAGGAGGGGGTGAGGACGGCGTTGCATAGTGGAGCGCTATGCAAAGCCGTCCTGAAAGCCGCACATCTGCTGGTATAACCAGCAGATGAACGGCTTTTCCGGCGATGTTGCTCATCGCCGGGCCATACACACTGGGCGGCTTTGAGCTGAAAGCCGCTCAAACCTGCTGTTTTGAGCGACTTTCAGCTCAAAGTCGCCCAGTGTGTATGGGCCTTAACAATTCTTGTGAACATGTACTTACTGTATGCAAGCATTTTTCACCCTCCTAATCTACTGTGCTTATGCTCATACCAGCAGTTATGGACTGATGAGGCTGCACAAGAGGCTATAAATGCCATTATGAGGTCCCCAAATAGTAACGGTGATGGATACATGGACTTATTTTTGATATTTTGTAACAACCACACATGTCCCCGCAATATTACATGGGATGATAAGCAGATGGGCTCCTTTCTCATTACTGCAGGATAGGGACATTGATGCACCAGACTGTAACTGATCCGGAAAAAAACAAAAACCAATGAGATATTTAAATAGCCATCAGATTGTGCCTATGTCCCGGGTTTCACAGCAGATTAAATGGCCTGGAAATTTTCATCAGATTGGAGGTGGCAGAAATCACTACTGTGTCTGATGGAGGTGTATAATACACACAATGCGCACACATACTGTAGATTTGCTTGTCAACCAACATGTTTAAAGGAGTAAGTAAATCCAAATACTTACATGAAAGGCTGCCCTATTCAGCAATGCTGCTGATGTGTAAATGTGCTGATGGCTCATGTACTTATCTATCTATTAATGACTTGTGGAGTGGTGGGAGAATGATGTACTGGTGCACATCATGGACGGTAATGCATACAGTAATGCCACTGCAGCAGTATTTATCCTGCCAGAGCTCTTTCTGCTCATATGAAAACCCCCACGCTTATGTATGTGTCTATGCACGCTGATAGGCCTCAGGACAGTAGGGCATCCGAGAAAGATTCTTTGGCTTTGCAGCTCATATAGGGTATAGACACACTTGCCTATTTTGAAAACTAGTTTCAGGGAGCTTATAGTTGGTAGCAGAATTTTTGGCGCTCAATGTAACTGTATATCTCTTAATTCCTCCCCCCCCCCCCCCCCCCAAAAAAAAAAAATGTAACCGTGTAATGTGGGTTATGAGAAATGAGGGAGATTGCTAGACTAAAGTGAGTGCAGAGGCCGTAATGGCCCACGGAGCAAGATAAGGGGGCGGGGTTCTAGGCACCCCGCCGGTCAACGGCGGGAAGCCCTGGTCAGGGGGATGGGGGGGGGGGGAGGCAGCAGGCAGGCTGGCCGGTCCCCTTCTTTACACCGAGCCAGGGAGAAGGCCAGTAGAAAGAGCCAGGGTTAATTGGTGCGGAGCAGAGCAGGGTTAAAAGCAGGGAGCAGGGGGGCAGAGCTCACTCATCCCCCCCAGCCAGGACAAGGCACAGCTGCAGCGGCACCATACCTCACATTCCACCATTCCAGCAGAAGAAAGGAAACCAGTATCAGATCCAGCTTTGAGCTTATACCCAGGGTGGTGGCTGGCGCGGCCCAGGCCGTACCAAATTGATAGGGGTCATGGTCACGTACCCACGGCGGTGGAACTCACCGCTTCCTTTTTCTTTCCCTTGCCCTACAAATTGTTTGGTTATGGATTTGTTTGGGTGCTGGACGGGGTCCCGACAGTCGGGATCCCGACTGTTAAAACACAGACAGACGGGTTCCCGACGGCCAGCGGCTATTCTCCCTCGTGGGGGTCCACGACCCCATAGAGGGAGAATAGAATAGGTGGCAGTTTTGAAAATGATACTGATACCTGTAGACTGAAGTAGGAAGTAGCATGGCAAAAGCATTTTGTACCTACATGCCCATTTCTCATATGACTTTGCCCATAGGAGCATCCCTCTTTGTAACTGGTCAGTGGTCTAAAAATAGAGGTGTATAGAAACATAGAATTTGACGGCAGATAAGAACCATTTGGCCCATCTAGTCTGCCCTTTTTTTTTATCCTTCAGATAATCTCAACCCTTTCTGATCCTTATTTCATATATATATATATTCATATGCCTATCCCAAGCATGTTTAAATTGTTCTACTGTCTTAGCCTCTACCACCTCTGATGGGAGGCTATTCCACTTATCCACTACTCTTTCTGTGTAGTAATTTTTTCTAACATTTCCCCTGAACCTACCTCCCTCCAGTTTCAGTGCATGTCCTCGTGTTCTATTACTTCTTTTCCTTTGAAGAAAATTTCCCTCAAGTACTATGTTAAAACCCTTGATATATTTGAAGATTCCTATCATGTCCCCCCTTTCCCTTCTCTGCTCCAAACTATACATGTTAAGATCTTTTAGTCTTTCCAGGTTTTGTGATGTAGGCCATGCACCATTTTAGTTGCCCTTCTTTGTACAGTCTCTAATGTATTTATATCCTTCTGAAGATATGGTCTCCAGAATTAGACACAGTATTCCAGATGAGGCCGTACCAATGACCTATAAAGTGACATTATTACTTCTTTTTTTCTGCTACTGATTGCTCTCCCTATGCAACCAAGCATCTGACTAGCCTTCCTCATTGCTTTGCTACATTGCTTTCCTGCCTTTAAGTCACTTGAAATAGTGACTCCTAGATCTCTTTTCTCCTTAGTAGTTTCCATTATAGTACCCTTGATACTATATTGACATACCTCCCAACTTTCTCAATGGAAGAATAGGGACACTAAAGGGGGCGTGGTGTATGCAAATGAGGGTGTGGCCACTGTGCCGCTGCACAGCGTCTATTCCGTCAGATTGGGGGGACTCCCAACTACCCCCTGCCCCTGCAGCGGGACACTGCCGGCCGTGGGAGGGACGCGGGAACGCCCCCAAAAACCGGGACGTTCCCGCGTTAACTGGGACAGTTGGGAGGTATATATTGAGCCTTTGGGTTTTTGAGTCCCAAGTGCGTAATTTTGCATTTTGTAGCATTAAACTGTAGTTGTCATGCTCTTGACCAATTCTCAAGTTTACCTAGATCATCAGTCATTTGATTTACCCCTCCTGGTGTGTCTACTCTGTTGCATATCTTTGTGTCAGGCATATTTTCCCTTCAATACTCCACTGGTAACATGTCCCTCCATAGAATGCACTCCATTTACTACAACTGTCAGTTTCCTATCCTGTATCTGGGGTGGTTGGCAGTAGCTGCGTAATGAAACATGCAGTCACTGCGAGCCACAACATGGTGGTCGGGCGCCTGCCTCCGCAGCCCGGCTGCACAGGATGGGGGCTATCCTAGTTATGCAAAACAATTGGATTTCTGGAATAGATTTCTGTGATGTGATTGCAAATATTTTGTAATCATGCTGCTCCCCGCATGCTGGGTGGGCTTGCCCTGTGCTGGTCTGCTCCCCGCATGCTGGGTGGGCTTGCCCTGTGCTGGGCTGCTCCCCTCATGCTGGGTGGGCTTGCCCTGTGCTGGGCTGCTCCCCGCATGCTGGGTGGGCTTGCCCTGTGCTGGGCTGCTCTCCGCATGCTGGGTGGGCTTGCCCTGTGCTGGTCTGCTCCCCGCATGCTGGGTGGGCTTGCCCTGTGCTGGGCTGCTCCCCTCATGCTGGGTGGGCTTGCCCTGTGCTGGGCTGCTCCCCGCATGCTGGGTGGGCTTGCCCTGTGCTGGGCTGCTCTCCGCATGCTGGGTGGGCTTGCCCTGTGCTGGTCTGCTCCCCGCATGCTGGGTGGGCTTGCCCTGTGCTGGTCTGCTCTCTGCATGCTGGGTGGGCTTGCCCTGTGCTGGTCTGCTCTCCGCATGCTGGGTGGGCTTGCCCTGTGCTGGTCTGCTCCCCGCATGCTGGGTGGGCTTGCCCTGTGCTGGTCTGCTCCCCGCATGCTGGGTGGGCTTGCCCTGTGCTGGTCTGCTCCCCGCATGCTGGGTGGGCTTGCCCTGTGCTGGTCTGCTCCCCGCATGCTGGGTGGGCTTGCCCTGTGCTGGTCTGCTCCCCGCATGCTGGGTGGGCTTGCCCTGTGCTGGTCTGCTCCCCGCATGCTGGGTGGGCTTGCCCTGTGCTGCTCTGCTCCCCGCATGCTGGATGGGCTTGCCCTGTGCTGGTCTGCTCCCCGAATGCTGGGTGGGCTTGCCCTGTGCTGGTTTGCTCCCCGCATGCTGGGTGGGCTTGCCCTGTGCTGGTCTGCTCCCCGCATGCTGGGTGGGCTTGCCCTGTGCTGGTCTGCTCCCCGCATGCTGGGTGGGCTTGCCCTGTGCTGGTCTGCTCCCCGCATGCTGGGTGGGCTTGCCCTGTGCTGGTCTGCTCCCCGCATGCTGGGTGGGCTTGCCCTGTGCTGGTCTGCTCTCCGCATGCTGGGTGGGCTTGCCCTGTGCTCCCCGCATGCTGGGTGGGCTTGCCCTGTGCTCTCCGCATGCTAGGGAAAGCAGTTGTATATTTTTGATTTTTTGCAAAACCACAACTGATGCTGAAACAGGCCCTATATGTGCTGTATACGGTCATTTGGTCTACAGCAGGCATGTCCAACGTTGGCCCTCCAGATGTTGTGAAACTACACATCCCAGCATGCTTTGCCACAGTTTTGCTATTAGAGAATGCTAAAACTATTGCAAAGCATGCTGGAATGTGTAGTTTCACAACATCTGGAGGGCCAACGTTGGACATGCCTGGTCTACAGTATGTTAGTGGACACCATTAGGTCAACATAGGGATAGGTTGGCATGGTTCTAGGTTGCCATGGTTTAGGTCGACAGTGTCTAGGTCGACATGAGGTTTTTCACTGTTTTTTGAGCCGACATGTGCCGACAGGCGGTATTTTATGCCCTACCATCCACTAGGGCATGTGGGAGAATAAAATAGTGTGCCGAGAGCAGCGAGGCAACGTGCTTGAAGCATTGAGAGTTAAGCGAGGGGATGCGGTGCACTTTAAACTGTGTCCATGCCAACTGTGTCGACATTCAGGTAAAAAAAACTGTGAAAAACTCAATGTTGACCTTTTGACTGTCGACATAGACACTGTCGAACTAATGCTTGTGTCAACCTAATGTAGTGTTGACCTAGACCCATGTTGAACTAGAACCATGTCGACCTAATGCTTGTTGACCAACATACTGTAGACCAAATGATCCCAACCCGTGCTGTGCCACTCACATCATGTCTTATCTAATTGGCTGTCTGTAAAGGTTCATGCTACCAGTTCTCCAGCTAAATTATTCTTTTTACTATGCCATAAGCCAGTATTTGTAATCTTAAACACTACTAGCAATTTGACCCTGATTGATTTAACAGTGCTGAGCGACCATGAGAACACAAACACTATGAATACCGTACCTTATTTTGTATCAAAAGTGTATATTCAAGTTACAGAAATACATACCCTTGTTCATCATCAAAATGTTTACTATATATATATATATATATATATATATATATATATATATATATATATATATATATATACACACACACCACATCTGTTTGTATTTCATGATTACTCCTATAGCTTGTGTTTCTAACCTACTGTATACCTGTTTATTTCATAAGGCCCTGTACACATACATTAATATTCAAATGTTACACCACTGTTGCTTTAAACCTGTCTAATTAGCCTGCAGGTAAGCAGAGGTCAGTCAAGGGCATTTTCTTCCTCAATAGCTGCAGCCTCTTTCCCACCATGCCATTTAAAGCGTGCTGTACCCCCTAGGACTACTTTTTGTGTGCATTTTTATTTATTTATGTACATTTTAAGGTTACTATGCCTTTCACTGAATCAGAACAATACAAACAGTTTATTGTAAGCGTGCAGCGCACAATTCACTTATGGGGCCAAATGTTATAGGGGGTGAGAACCAGAAAGAGATTTTAACAGATGTTTTCCACTTTTTTTAAACCAGCAATCATTTACACTGAAAACCCAGGGTGATTTAGCCATGTAAGTGATTGCCGCTTTAAAAAAAAAAAAAAAAGTGAAAACTCTCCCAAAATCTCTCACTTTCTGATTTTCACAACATATTACATCCTAAGCCAGTGTATTTTCTAGATACAGTGCAAACACACATGCTTAACCCCTTCACGACATTTGACGTATATATACGTCATGGCCGGGAAGTACTTCCCGACCGTTGACGTATATATACGTCATGGCTTAAAACTGTCACTGCGTCTAGAGACGCAGTGACAGAGGGACGATGTCTGCTGTCCCTGACAGCAGACATGTCCGTGCATGCCCAGGGGGGGCTGCGATGCCGCCCCCCCGTCGGCGATCGCTGTGATTGGCTGTTCAGTGTGAACAGCCATTCACAGCGTTTTCTGTGTCACCGGCGAATAACGTTCGCCGGTGACACGGGATCGGAGGTGATTGGTGCTGTAAAGTACAGCACCAATCACCGCGGGGTGTAAGGGTGACACTGGTGTCACCCAACCTCACCCCGCCCGCCCCCAAAGGCCGTGATTGGTTCGTCGGACCGACGGACCAATCACAGCCAAGGAGGGGGGTTTAAACTAACGGTGACTGCACTGCAGACGCCATTCCGGTCTGGAATAGCGTGCAGTGCGGTCACCGTGCCCAGCTGCCGCCAATACTGACCAGAACCCATCCAAATACTTACCTGATCACTGCCTAGATATTGCTTATTCATGTGACATCTTGTGACATCCTGTGACATCTTGTGCTGCTGCGAGTTATTAGATAGAGAGAGAGATAGAGAGAGATAGAGAGAGATAGAGAGGCCTAGTGCTATATTTTGTGCTGCTGCAGTGTGATAGAGCTATAGAGAGAGAGATAGAGAGAGAGATAGAGAGAGATAGAGAGAGAGAGATAGAGAGAGAGATAGTGACAGATAGTGACAGATTGTGCTATATATTTTTTATATAACTGAAAGAGATATAGAGAGATAGAGAGAGATAGAGAGGCCTAGTGCTATATTTTGTGCTGCTGCAGTGTGATAGAGCTATAGATAGAGAGATAGAGAGCGATAGAGAGAGAGAGATAGTGACAGATTGTGCTATATATTTTTTATATAACTGAAAGAGATAGAGAGAGATAGAGAGAGATAGAGAGGCCTAGTGCTATATTTTGTGCTGCTGCAGTGTGATAGAGCTATAGATAGATAGAGAGAGATAGAGAGAGAGATAGAGAGATAGTGACAGATTGTGCTATATATTTTTTATATAACTGACTGCTGCCCCCCCTTTTGTGCTGATCAGTATAAATTAACTGATCAGCAACTTTTTGGGGGCGCAGGTTTTTTTTATATATAGATATACCTGTCAGTGCTGCTGCTGCAGTGTCATAGAGTGATAGATAGTGAGAGATAGAGAGAGATAGTGACAGAGAGTGATAGAGAGTGCTGAATTTTGTGTCTGCTGCCCCCGCCTTTTGTGCTGATCACTATATCTGAGGTGATCAGCAACTTTTTGGGGGTACAGAGGTTTTTTTTTTTATATATACCTGTCAGTTGCTGCCAGTTGCACTGTCAGTTGCACCAAAGGTTGTGCACCTGCTGCCCCTCACTGGTAATCAGTGTCGCATCACTGATCACCTTTTTTTATTTTTTGTGAGTGCTGTGGGGTCTTTTTTAAATTTTTTTTTTACACACACTGTGATTTTGTGTGTGTCCTGTGGCCACTGTGCGCTGATCAGTGACGTACATCACTGATCAGCTTTTTCGGCACAGGGTTGATCTATTTTTTTTTTGATCAAATTCCTGTTGCCTTTGAGCGCTGTTCAGTGACGGACGTTACTGACCAACATCTGTGCTCAATTTTTGGCGCAGGACCTTTTTTTTTTTTTTAACCCCTTCCATTTTTTTTTTTTTTAACCCCTTCCATTTTTTTTTTTTTTAACCCTTCAATTTTTTTTTTTTTGTATTTTTTTTTTCTGCACTACATACACACCACACACTACATACCCCCCGGGTTGAAATAAAGTTTGTACCCCCCCCTACACTATACACGTGTTGAAACATTTCACTACCAGTAACACAAAAATATAAATGGCATCCCAAATGTCATCCCAAATGTCGTCCCAGTCATCCAGGAGAATGTATTCAGTGGAGGAGGCATATGCCATGCTTGCCTCTGACTCTGACACAACCAGTGAGGCAAGCGGGGAATTTGAAGGATTCGTCTTAAGCTCTTCTTCCTCCTCTGGTGATGAGGGACCCCCTCAAAGACGCCCCCGTAGAGCAGCTGAGACCCCCCCCCAATAATTGATCTCGTATGGACCCCACCACCAGACAATTTTGAGCCCCAGGTTCCTGAGTTTTTGGCCATCCCAGGAATCCAATTTGATTCAACAGGTCTCAGAGAAATTGACTTTTTCAAATTATTTTTCTCTGATGATTTTATAAATTTAATGGTGGACCAAACTAATTTATATGCCCAGCAGTTTATTGCTCAAAACCCCACGTCATCATTTGCTAGGTGGACCCCTGTAGATGCAGTAGAGATGATGACGTTTTGGGGTCTGGTGTTACACATGGGCATAGTAAAAAAGCCACAAATTAGGCAATATTGGAGTACAGATGTTCTGTACAGCACCCCATTTCACCGTATGGCCATGCCCCGGGCTCGTTTTGAGGCAATCCATAAATTTATACATTACACCGATAATGCACAGTGCCCACCCAGAGATGATCCCACCTTTGACAGGCTATTCAAAGTCAGGCCGGTCATTGATCATTTCAGTGCCAAATTTGCAGAGCTATACATCCCTGATAAATGTATTAGTATCGACGAGTCCCTTATACATTTTAAAGGAAGGGTTAAATTCCGCCAGTACCTTCCCAGTAAGAGGGCAAGGTATGGCATAAAAATGTATAAGCTGTGTGAAAGCACCACAGGGTACACCCACAAGTTTAGGGTATATGAAGGGAAGGATTCAAGAATTGAACCACCAGAATGCCCCCCCTCCCTCGTAGGTGTTAGTGGAAAAATTGTCTGGGATTTAATGCACCCCTTCCTGGATAAGGGTTATCACCTCTATGTGGATAACTTTTACACCAGCATCCCCCTGTTTAAGGCCCTTGGTTCAAGAGGTACAGCAGCTTGCGGTACTGTGCGCAAGAACCAAAGAGGCCTCCCCAAAACGCACATTGCCCAAGTAATGAGAAGGGGTGAAAGCAGGGGAATATGCACCGAAAATATGTTGTTGGTCAAATATAAGGACAAGAGGGATGTCCTTATACTGACAACAATTCATGGAGACAGTACCACCTCCATCCCTGTACGAGGTACCAGTACCCACACCTCAAAACCAAATTGTATCCTAGATTACAATAAGTACATGGGCGGAGTGGATCTTTCAGATCAGGTACTGAAGCCGTACAGTGCCCTGCGGAAAACAAATATCTGGTACAAGAAGCTGGCCGTGTATATCATCCAGATGGCACTGTATAACGCTTACGTGCTATTCCGTTCTACCGGCCAGAGGGGGACATTTATGCACTTTCAAGAGGAAGTCATAAAGAGCCTAATATTTGGGAATCAGCAGGCAGAGGGCCCCAGTACTTCTAGTACTGGCCCCCGTATTGTACCAGGGCAGCATTTTCCCAACGAAATCCCCTCCACTGCAAGAAAGGGCAGGACACAAAAAAGGTGCAAAGTTTGCTATAAAAAGGGAATAAGAAAGGATACTATTTTCCACTGTGAAACTTGCCCCGACAAACCCGGCCTATGTATAAAGGAGTGTTTCAAAATATACCACACATCTATGGATTATTAGGTTCATCATTTCACCGTGCTTCGGGGGTCTTGCTAATGCCACATAGCACCCACCATTCATTCCACCAGAATCTGAGCTGCAAAATCCAAAAATCACTCATTCCCTTCTGAGTCCTGCCATGCACCCAACTGGTATTTTTTGGTCACATGTGAGGCATTGCCGTACTCTGGAGAAATGGGGGCACAGATTTTGGGGTGCTTTGTCTCCTTCATTCCTTGTGAAAATGAAAAATTTTGAGCCAGAAGTACATTTTTGTGTAAAAAAATGTATTTTTTTCATTTTCACTGCCCAGTTGTACCAAAATTGATGAAACCCCTGGGGGTTTGAAATGTACACTATACCCCTAGATGAATTCCCTGAGGGGTGTAGTTTGCAAAATGGGGTCACTTGTGGGGGGGTTCCACTGTATTGGTAATGCAACATAGCACCCACCATTCATTCCACCAAAATCTGTGCTCCAAAATCCAAAAATCACTCCTTCCCTTCTGAGTCCTGCCATGCACCCAACTGGTATTTTTTGGTCACATGTGAGGCATTGCCGTACTCTGGAGAAATGGGGGCACAGATTTTGGGGTGCTTTGTCTCCTTCATTCCTTGTGAAAATGAAAAATTTTGAGCCAGAACTGCATGTTTGTGTAAAAAAATGTAATTTTCCATTTTCACATCCCAGTTGTACCAAAATTGGTGAAACCCCTGGGGGTTTGAAATGTACACTATACCCCTAGATGAATTCCCTGAGGGGTGTAGTTTGCAAAATGGGGTCACTTGTGGGGGGGTTCCACTGTATTGGTGCTTGGGGGGTCTTGCTAATGCGACATAGCACCCACCAAAATTCCACCAGAATCTGAGCTGCAAAATCCAAAAATCACTCCTTCCCTTCTAAGTCCTGCCATGCACCCAACTGGTATTTTTTGGTCACATGTGAGGCATTGCCGTACTCGGGAGAAATTGGGGCACAGATTTTGGGGTGCTTTGTCTCCTTCATTCCTTGTGAAAATGAAAAATTTTGAGCCAGAACTGCATGTTTGTGTAAAAAAATGTAATTTTCCATTTTCACATCCCAGTTGTACCAAAATTGGTGAAACCCCTGGGGGTTTGAAATGTACACTATACCCCTAGATGAATTCCCTGAGGGGTGTAGTTTGCAAAATGGGGTCACTTGTGGGGGGGTTCCACTGTATTGGTGCTTGGGGGGTCTTGCTAATGCGACATAGCACCCACCAAAATTCCACCAGAATCTGAGCTGCAAAATCCAAAAATCACTCCTTCCCTTCTAAGTCCTGCCATGCACCCAACTGGTATTTTTTGGTCACATGTGAGGCATTGCCGTACTCGGGAGAAATTGGGGCACAGATTTTGGGGTGCTTTGTCTCCTTCATTCCTTGTGAAAATGAAAAATTTTGAACCAGAACTGCATGTTTGTGTAAAAAAATTTAATTTTCCATTTTCACATCCCAGTTGTACCAAAATTGGTGAAACCCCTGGGGGTTTGAAATGTACACTATACCCCTAGATGAATTCCCTGAGGGGTGTAGTTTGCAAAATGGGGTCACTTGTGGGGGGGTTCCACTGTATTGGTGCTTGGGGGGTCTTGCTAATGCGACATAGCACCCACCAAAATTCCACCAGAATCTGAGCTGCAAAATCCAAAAATCACTCCTTCCCTTCTAAGTCCTGCCATGCACCCAACTGGTATTTTTTGGTCACATGTGAGGCATTGCCGTACTCGGGAGAAATTGGGGCACAGATTTTGGGGTGCTTTGTCTCCTTCATTCCTTGTGAAAATGAAAAATTTTGAGCCAGAACTGCATGTTTGTGTAAAAAAATGTAATTTTCCATTTTCACATCCCAGTTGTATCAAAATTGATGAAACCCCTGGGGGTTTGAAATGTACACTATACCCCTAGATAAATTCCCTGAGGGGTGTACTTTGCAAAATGGGGTGACTTGTGGGGGGGTTCCACTGTATTGGTGCTTTGGGAGTCTTGCTAATGCAACATAGTACCCACCATTCATTCCACCAAAATCTTTGCTGCAAAATCCAAAAATCACTCCTTCCCTTCTGAGTCCTGCCATGCACCCAACTGGTATTTTTTGGTCACATGTGAGGCATTGCCGTACTCGGGAGAAATTGGGGCACAGATTTTGGGGTGCTTTGTCTCCTTCATTCCTTGTGAAAATGAAAAATTTTGAGCCAGAACTGCATGTTTGTGTAAAAAAATGTAATTTTCCATTTTCACATCCCAGTTGTACCAAAATTGGTGAAACCCCTGGGGGTTTGAAATGTACACTATACCCCTAGATGAATTCCCTGAGGGGTGTAGTTTGCAAAATGGGGTCACTTGTGGGGGGGTTCCACTGTATTGGTGCTTGGGGGGTCTTGCTAATGCGACATAGCACCCACCAAAATTCCACCAGAATCTGAGCTGCAAAATCCAAAAATCACTCCTTCCCTTCTAAGTCCTGCCATGCACCCAACTGGTATTTTTTGGTCACATGTGAGGCATTGCCGTACTCGGGAGAAATTGGGGCACAGATTTTGGGGTGCTTTGTCTCCTTCATTCCTTGTGAAAATTAAAAATTTTGAGCCAGAACTGCATGTTTGTGTAAAAAAATGTAATTTTCCATTTTCACATCCCAGTTGTATCAAAATTGATGAAACCCCTGGGGGTTTGAAATGTACACTATACCCCTAGATGAATTCCCTGAGGGGTGTACTTTGCAAAATGGGGTGACTTGTGGGGGGGTTCCACTGTATTGGTGCTTTGGGAGTCTTGCTAATGCAACATAGTACCCACCATTCATTCCACCAAAATCTTTGCTGCAAAATCCAAAAATCACTCCTTCCCTTCTGAGTCCTGCCATGCACCCAACTGGTATTTTTTGGTCACATGTGAGGCATTGCCGTACTCGGGAGAAATTGGGGCACAGATTTTGGGGTGCTTTGTCTCCTTCATTCCTTGTGAAAATGAAAAATTTTGAGCCAGAACTGCATGTTTGTGTAAAAAAATGTAATTTTCCATTTTCACATCCCAGTTGTATCAAAATTGATGAAACCCCTGGGGGTTTGAAATGTACACTATACCCCTAGATGAATTCCCTGAGGGGTGTACTTTGCAAAATGGGGTGACTTGTGGGGGGGTTCCACTGTATTGGTACTTTGGGAGTCTTGCTAATGCAACATAGTACCCACCATTCATTCCACCAAAATCTTTGCTGCAAAATCCAAAAATCACTCCTTCCCTTCTGAGTCCTGCCATGCACCCAACTGGTATTTTTTGGTCACATGTGAGGCATTGCCGTACTCGGGAGAAATTGGGGCACAGATTTTGGGGTGCTTTTTCTCCTTCATACCTTGTGAAAATGAAAAATTTTGAGCCAGAACTGCATGTTTGTGTAAAAAAATGTAATTTTTCATTTTCACATCCCAGTTGTACCAAAATTGGTGAAACCCCTGGGGGTTTGAAATGTACACTATACCCCTAGATGAATTCCCTGAGGGGTGTAGATTGCAAAATGGGGTGACTTGTGGGGGAGGTTCCTAACTTTTAGCACTTATGGTGCCTAGAAACCTACATGGTGCCTAAAAAAAAATCTCATAAAAAGGAGGCTCCAAAATCAAGTAGGTGCTCCTTCTATTATGAAGCCTGTGGTTTGGTCAACGTGCACACTAGGGCCACATATAGGATATTTTTGAAAACAAAAGAATTGGGGGAATCAATTTTTAGTCACATTTCTCTAGTAAAATCTACTGTATTCGTTAGAAAAATGTATTAAAATTGAAACTCTGCAAAAAAAAAAAAAATTTTGAAATTTCACCTACACTTTGTTTTAATTCCTGTGAAACACCTAAAGGGTTAACAAACTTCCAAAATGCTGTTTTGAATACTGTGAGGGGTGCAGTTTTTGAAATGGCATCATTTATGGGGGTGTCTCACATACAAGTCCCTCAAAGTCACATCAGAACTGAACTGGTCCCTAAAAAAATCAGTGTTTGAAATTTTCATGAAAATTTGAGAATTTGCTATTCATATTGTAAGCCTCCTAGTGTCCAAAAAAATTAAAAGGAAGTTGAAATAATGATGGAAACATAAAGTAGACATATGGTCTATGTTAGTTATTAACTATTTTGAGTGGTATGATTATTTGTCTCACAAGCAGAAAATTTAACATTTTGCAAATTGCTAAATTTTCCATTTTTTCACGATATTTTGGTATTTTTCACAAAAAAACACAGACTGTATCGACCCAAATTTACCACTAATTTGAAGTACAATGTGTCACGAGAAAACAATCTCAAAATCACTGGGATAAGTAAAAGCAAAAAAAAGTTATCCCCACTTAAGTGAGACATGTCAGATTTGAAAAAAAGGGCTCTGTCATGAAGGCACAAACTGGCTCTGTCATGAAGGGGTTAAAATAATGCATGGTTGCCGACTTTCTGGCTGCTCTCTCCAAGAGAGAGCAGCCAACTCCGTATGGCAGGGGGGCGGGCCCAAAGCCGGGAGGAAAAAGGGATGGAGTCACGGATGTGGTGAGCCGTTTAGGGGTGTGGCTAGAGCGATCGCGTCATTTTAACCACGCCCCCGCCGTGCAATGCCAGTATTTTATGCATTGCACGACGGGGAGCGGGGTTTAAATGATGCGATCGCGCCATTTGACCCACGGAACCCCCCCACGGACCCCCTCTCCGCCGGAGAAGCAGGACAATGCGGGAGGGTTGCCGTCCTTTCCGCGGGGCCGGGAGGGGGACCCGATTTCCGTGACCCTCCCGGACATTCCGGGAGGGTAGGCAACCCTGAAATAATGTTTGCGTGATTTCATTTTGATTCTGAAAATATGCCATACTGTATATGGAAACTTCATTTTTCTAATGGCTGCTTAAAAGGTATTTGATCATGTCATTTATTGTTAGCTGGTGCAACCCTCTCCATGACACAGATAAGTTCGTATTCCAACCCTTACTTTTTTTAATTTAAACTCCGCAATGGAGCAAAATTCTGTCAAATCAGCTATCTGCTCTGACTGATGGACATCTCTTAATGCTGTGTGCAAGTTCCAGGGTTCAGGGGCACCACTTACAAATTGTTCAATTGATCAGTTGCTCAGTGATCAGCAGCAGTGGGTGTGAGGTTCAGCATCAGGCCTTCATCAGTTCCCATTTGGTGCAACTCCGCAGCCAAGTGACCAATGGAGAGAGTTGTGGTGTGGAAAATATTCGTAGGATGAGACAGTAAATGGAGAATGTTCACCTTAATGAGGAAAAGGGGTTAAGGGAGAATGATGATATTGGACAGTGGTTAATGAAGGATGATGATGGAAGTGGGTTAATGGAAAGTGATAATGATAAAAGCGAGTTAATGATGGGAGAATAGGGGTGGGGACATGATTGATGAACAATGAGGGCTTTAATGTTGAATAATGGAGATTTAATCACATATCATGGGATGTTAATGATGGGTAAATGTTCACCTTCAAAAATAAATTATTGGGCACATGCTTATTGGATAGAAATGCTGTTTTTAAATCATAATGACAACAGAAACTAGTCAAATGACCCTGACCAAAAGTTTACATACCCCAGTTCTTAATACCGTGTATTGCCCCCTTTAACATCAATGACAGCTTGAAGTCTTTTGTGGTAGTTGTGAATGAGGCTCTTTATTTTCTCAGATGGTAAAGCTGCCCATTCTTCTTGGCAATAAAAGCCTCCAGTTCCTGTAAATTCTTGGGCTGTCCTGCATGAACTGCATGTTTGAGATCTCCCCTCAGTGGCTCAATGATATTGAGGTCAGGAGACTGAGATGGCCACTCCAGAACCTTCACTTTATTCTGCTGTAACCAATGACAGGTCGACTTGGCCTTGTGTTTTGGATCATTATCATGTTGGAACGTCCAAAGACGTCCCATGCGCAGCTTCCGGGCTGATGAGTGCAAATTTTCCTGCAGTATTTTCTGATATTATGCTACATTCATCTTGCCATCAATTTTGACCACGTTTCCAGTGCCTTTTGTAGCTCACACGTTCCCAAAGCATCAGCGATCCACCTCCATGTTTCACAGTAGGAATGGTGTACCTTTCATCATAGGCCTTGTTGACTTCTCTCCAAATGTAACTTTTATGACTTTGTTGTTCCAGAAGTTTTGAGGCTTGTCTCTGTGCTGTTTGGAGTATTGTAAGCGGGATGCTTTGTGGCATTTGCGTAGTAATGGCTTTCTTCTGGCGACTCGACCATGCAGCCCATTTTTCTTCAAATGTCTCCTTATTGTGCATCTTGAAATAACCACACCACCTTTTTTCAGAGAGTCCTGTATTTCAGCTGAAGTTATTTGTGGATCTTTCTTTGCATCCCAAACATTTTTCCTGGCAGCTGTGACTGAAATTTGTGATGGTCTACCTGAACGTGATTTGGTATCCACAGAATCCCTCATTTTCCTCTTCTTAATTTGAGTTTGAACACTGCTGATTGGCATTCCCAATTGCTTGGATATCTTTTTATATTCCTTTCCTGTTTTATACAGTTCAGTTACCTTTTACCGCAGATCCTTTGACAATTCTTTTGCTTTCCCCGTGACCCAGAATCCAGACACGTCAGTGCAGCACTGGATGAAAGATGCAAGGGTCTTTCAGGAGACCAGAAACTCACTGACCTTTTATACACACACAATGTTTACAAGCAAACAGATCACAGGTGAGGATGGTTACCTTTAGTAGCCATTCAAACCCGTTTGGGTCAATTTGTGTTCATGTTATCAAGGCAAAATCTCCAGTGTATGTAAACTTTTGATAATGGTCATTTGGGTAGTTTCTGTTGTCATTATGATTTAAATAGAGTAAACACAGTTCTTTGACAATAAATGGCTTCACCCAACCACTTACCATGAGTGAAAGAAAAGTTTGTGAGTTATCATTCATAGTCTCTGACAAATGGCCAGAAAATCACAAATTCTGCTAGGGTATGTAAACTTATGAGCACAACTGTATACAGTATATATTTCCAAAACATACATTTAATAAAGTGTGAGTGTTTAGAAGTGAGAGATGTTGCCCATAACAACCAATCAGATTCTAGCTTTTATCCTTTAGAAAAGTGGTTCCCAATCTTCTCCTCGAGTTGGTCGGCTGGCCGCACCGCGGGCTCTGGGACGGGCACCTCATACAAATCAACAGGCAAGGACCCTTCCCGGACGTCGCCCAGTACCTCACATAAGGTCTGTGCTCCCCTCTACCTGTATAAGGCCTCACTGGGTGCCCCTATCCCTTACCTTTGATGCGGCAGTCATCTTGAAGGTGGCAGAGACCCACAATACTACAGTGTCTCCCCAGTACATTGCGTGAGTCCCCGGCACAGCCCGATCTGGTGGCCCTCATATAATCTCCCCATCTATCTGTTGGGCTCTTTCCAGTGTCCAGAGGCTAGGTCGAGTGCCGGGCCTTGGATTGTAACATTGCCTACAGCTTCGGAGTGGGGAGCCCCCCCCACCCTCCTGATTGGAGATCACTTGGGCTCATTCATTTTTACCTTTGGCTTGCTTGCTCTAACTGGGGTTTGTAGTTATACTGTCTCCCCGCAGGCTGGTCCGCGGGAGGCTGGGGGATTTCCCTATAGCTGAGGTGCTTATACCCAGAGACCAATGGTGACCTCTTCTGCGTGGGAAAACAAATAATTATTACAACTGATCCTACTACGGATCCCCCCCCCCTAATCCGTTCCAGATGTAATCTCACTATGAAGTGACTGGACTTCTCATGACTCTGCCGCTTTTCTTCTCCTAATAAAACTCGTAACTGGGACCTCATTTACTATATCAAGCAAGTTACTCCATTTTATAAGACGGGACTCTTATCTCTCTACAATGCCCGCAAAACGGCAAAAAGATGCTCCAGGCTCCTCCCAAGTGAGCTTCTTTAAGACCCACACTCCTCCCCCCACTAATAAGTTGGCCACACCTAGTCAGACTACTCCTAAGCAACTGTCTGCCCTGTCAGCCTCCTTTGATCCCAAAGTTAACCCACGACCTCCTGACATGAATGTGGGTGATGATGCACCTCTTACAGTGGGCCTGATGAAACAACATTTGTCATCCTTTAAAATGGACATTACATCTGAATTCAAAGAAGCTCTGCAGACTTGCCAACAATCAATTGATAACATTGGCCAAAGGACAGACCATTTGGCGAATAAATTTGAGGAAGTAATACGTTCCCACAACGCCCTCATTAATTCACATGATGAGTTGCTTTCGGAAGTTGAATCTCTAAGACGAAAGGTGGGGGACCTTGAAGATCGTTCGAGACGGAATAACGTGAAGATCAGGGGAATCCCAGAATCTATAACTGTTTCAGAACTGGAGCAGTATGTGATGAAGTTATTCCGCCTACTTCTCCCGGAAGCTAGCGACCAAGATCTGCTATTAGATCGCATTCACAGACTTCCTAAACCTAGGTCTGCCCCACCAGATGCGGTTAGAGACACCATCTTATGTTTTCACTACTACCACGTTAAGGAGAAAGTCCTTCGGATGGCCCGATCAGGAGAAGCAGCATCAACAATACTAGGCCCGCTCCAGATATTTGGAGATCTCTCCGCGACTACTATCAATCACCGCAGAACATTCCTTCCGGTTACTAAGGAACTCCAAAAGGCCGAGATACAATATCGATGGGGTTTCCCTACTAAATTAATCATCAGAAGACATGGGACCTCCCACATGGTAAACTCGCCTGAAGAGGGACTTAAACTACTAAACAGCTGGGACTTAAATAGCTCTTTGTCCCCCTCTCATAAGATGGTGACAATATCTAATGACTGGACCACAGTTAAATAATTAATAGCTATACATATATCCTTTTTGGTTGTCACTCCATTAGGCATACTTATTCAATATGGTCCTTTGATACATGCATGGTTGATATATGTTTGATTATTAAGAAGCTGTTGGGGACTAACCCCGCCTTTAACAACGTTCCTAGAATTTAAAAGTTATGATTTGTTTATGCATGTTTCGGACGTATGTAAGACTGAGATACACAACTTGTCTGACATAATTACCATACTGTTCTGCAAACTGTTATAAAAAAAAGTGGCATATAGTCCTCCCACGCCTCCAAAATGTGCTACCTTCTATGGTGGCCTCACCTAGCAGTGCACTCTCATTCCCCTTCCCTCAGCTCTAACCCATTTCCCTTCCCCAACCCCTGGGTACGAACTCCATACCCTGTTTGCCATCTGTGTCTGTCGAAAAGGACTCAAGTACTACGTATCGCAGCCATACGGGCTCACCATATAACTCAAAAAATGCCAACTTCTTATACATCCAATCACTACCCCACACTAGAAGAAGGTTATGTTCTCTCAATAAACGCCAAGGGCCTAAACTCTCCAAACAAATGGAGGATGGCTCTGCATCACTGTGTAAAACTGAAAGCACAGGTAGTAGCCTTCCAAGAGACCCATTTCATGGCTTCCTCCCCTCCCCAACTCTCAAACTATAGATTCCCTTTATGTTTTACATCCAATGGTCCAAAGAAAAAGCAGGGGTGGCGGTCCTGTTTGCCTCGTCGGTTAAATTTGTACTAAATAAACAGAAGCATGACTCAGAAGGTCGCTACTTGATATTGAATGGCACTCTGGATGATAAGCTGGTTACAATAGCAGTGGTGTATGTCCCTAACTCTAAACAGCTACCTTTTCTACAACGGTTTTGCAAGACATTACAGGCAACATGCTCTGGTTCCCTACTCATTCTGGGGGATTTCAATTTGGTCTTAGATGCTCATATGGATAGATTGTCCCCTCTGTGGCAAGTGCGAGGTCATTCCCATAATGACCAATCCCCCAAGTTTAGAAGACTCTTAGAGGAATATGGCCTTTACGATGTATGGAGGGCGAAAAACCCTTCCTGTAAAGACTACACCTTTTTCTCCCCTGTTCATAAATCTCACTCTAGAATAGACTTGGCCCTATCGGATAACAAATTAAAAAATCTACTATAATCCCCATACCTTGGACAGATCCCTCTGCCTTATCCCTAGATGGAACTTAGAATATCAGCATCCATCTTCACGTCAGTGGCGATTGAGGGAATACTTGTTAGACGACCCTGAAACTAGGTCTTCAATAGCACGGGACCTTCAGATGTTTATTGAGACCAAAAGACACAAACACCTTCAATTACTGGTGTGCCATAAAAGCGATGATTAGAGGTTCCCTTATCCAAGCAGGGGCCAGACGCCGTATCAAAATTAAGAACCGAATAAAAGAAGTTGAATCCCGTCTGATAGATTTAGAAACCAAACTTAAACCATCCCCGATGAATAGAGCGATCTACAGAGCGCTACTCCAAACCAGGGAAGAGTGGAACATGATAACTTTACAAGATGTTCATAGGAATCTCTTTAATTTGAAACAGAAATTATACACCCAGGGAGATAGGGCGGGCAGGCTATTAGCAAGGAAACTCAGAAGCAAAATAGCACAAGAAAGAGTAAGGGGAGTGATGAACTTAAAAGGCCAAAGAGTAACTGACCCATATGATATAGCCAATGCATTTGCTGAGTATTATTCCTCTTTGTACAATCTAAAAGATGACCCAGATACCCCCCAACCCACGAACGAAACTATTGCCAACTTCCTGGAAAAAATCTCTCTGCCCAACATAAGCACACAGGCTCTTATCGATCTAAACAGCCCATGGACGACTGATGAAATAAACAAAGCCATAACGGCCCTCCCACTAAACAAAGCACCAGGCCCTGACGGCTATTCCAATAAATTCTATAAAACTTTAAAGGACACTCTAACACTCCCCCTCCAACGGATATATGAGGAAGCCTCATCTAAGGGCACTTTCCCCCTTGAAATGCTAGAAGCTCGCATTGTAGCGTTCCCCAAACCAGGAAAAAATCCCTTAGTGTTAGCAAACTACCGCCCTATCACTTTACTTAATACAGATATTAAATTATATTCGAAACTCATAGCTAATAGAATGACGACATTCCTTCCCTCATTAATAAACTGGGATCAAGTGGGCTTTGTAGGAGGTAGACAAGCGTGGGGAGGGCCTTGACATCCATAGCCGCCTAATATTCTAACCCCTCAGCTAGAGTCTTTATAAACGGGATGCTCTCAACCCCTTTTTCTATTACTAACGGTACTCGCCAGGGATGTCCACTAACCCCGTTGATTTTTGTACTAGCAATAGAACCATTAGCTGAAATGATTAGGACTACACTTGAAATTACAGGCCCCTACCTTTGTGGTCTCTCACATAAAATCAGTGTCTTCACAGACGATGTGCTTTTGACCCTTACAAATCCGGCAACCTCCCTTCAGGCTGTTCACTCAGTCCTGCAGGAATATTCTGTAGCCTCATATTACAAACTAAACTGTTCCAAAACCGAAGCTTTGCCGGTTAACCTTCCTCCTGACTTACTAAACTCCTTGAAATCGCAATACGCATATGCGTGGCAGCCCAATAGTATTAAATATCTTGGCATTCACATTCCAGCAAACCTTCGGAACATCCTTCCCCTCAATTACTTACCACTACTAGCCAACTTTACAAAAGCGACTCAGGAATGAACAATGCTACAGATCTCTTGACTAGGCAGGATTGCAGCTCTGAAAATGGTAATTCTGCCCAAATTACTTTATTTATTTAGAACAATTCCCATACTACTGCCAGAATCCTACTTAGGTAAATTCAATAAATTATTCACATCTTATATCTGGAGGGGGAAAAAACCCAGACAAGCACGTCGGATAATGTCATTGCCCCACTCTTACGGTGGCTTAGCTTACCCTGACCTACAGGCTTACCAAATAGCCTTAATACTTTCCTCCCTCGGACCTTGGGTGACTCCCGATGACACCAGACCTTGGGCCGTAATAGAGAGAGGCCTAATACCCAGACTCCCCCTTATAGATGTTTTATGGATGCCTATTTCGGAAGGGAAACCTTTCATGCGATCATCTATAGTTATCCAAGCGGTATGCAAAGCCTGGCATATATTGACATCTTTGAGCCCTGAGATCTCCCTCCCATCTTTAAATTTGTCCATGACAGGAATATCATGTATGATTCCGGACCTGTCTTTCGATACGTGGATAGCACGTAATATTAGTAATTTGGGGGACCCCTCTAGGAATCTGGTAAACTATTGTCATTCTCCCAGATTCAATCTAAATATGCATTGTCCTTCAAGGAATTTTATAAGTACCTTCAAATACGCCACTGGCTACGTAGTATATCCACTCCCCATAAAGACCTGATGTCAATTCCCAGATCCATAGCTGATCTCCTTCGAAAAACCAACAATAATGGTATTCCTACCTAATTACCCCTCAACAATTTCCGAAACATACCTCATTAACAAAATGGAAGATAGACATGGGATCAAATTTCTCAGAAGAAGAATGTCAATTAATATGCCAGAGCTGTTTTAAAATCTCGAAGTGCGTTTCTCATGCAGAACAATTTTACAAACTCATTCACAGGCTGTATATGACTCCAGCTTTGCTGCATACAATATTTCCTACAACATCTAATTTATGTTGGCGCCAATGTGGTGAAATAGGTTCAATCTACCATGTGTTCTGGACATGCCCCAAAATATCTGATCTATGGAAACAAATTTTCCATCTCCTTTCAAATATACTAGGATGGAAGATAGCCCCAACACCCAAAGTGGCACTGTTCCACCTACTTCCAGACGTGACTCCTTCTCCCGCTAATTATGTAATAGGACATGCATTAGCCTCCTCTAAGAGACTACTAGCCCGTAACTGGAAAACACCTACCATCCCTAATATTAAAGAGGTTGAAAATGCTGTCCAATCGCATTTCGAATTTGAAGTAGCTGGACAACACTTCAATTCAACCCAGCGGTCCCAGGTAGTCAAGAAGTGGCTACCCTGGACAAAATACAGAAAAGTGGGCCTCTTCCCTCAGCTTAATAGCCATCAATCTTAGATATGTATAGTCAATAAGGCATATTTCTCTCTTTCATTGTTATTGTAATTACTATATTTGTTTGGTCTTTATGAACAATGTATGGATACGTTACCCCCCCCCCCCCTAACTTCCCCTGCCCTTAAACCCCCCCCCCCCCCATATGCCCTGCACCCCCCCCCCTTCCCCCTTGTGTTTAACTAACTTCATACCAAAAACTTAACCGATATGTTTACTGTCTTGTAAATTTCGATTTTACACTCAATAAAAATCTAAATTGGAAAAAAAATAATATTGGTAAAAATATCCCATGTTGCATCACTTCCAGTTCCATCTGCATCATCATCTCCTCGTGCTTTTGCCCATCCAGCAATCCACTGGTCGGGCAAAATAAACTGTCAGGAACACTATTCTAGTCAAGAATCGGGTCCCTCTGTGTCAGGCCGCTGCCTGTGTACTGTCTCCGGGGTTCCCACTAATACCTGTAGGATTAATGACACCGCTTCCTCCACCCGTGTGAGCGCAGCCCGATTATGGCTAATCTTTGAGGGCAATGATGGTGCTGCAGAAGTAATGCAATGCCGTGCTTTGTCTCCATGGTAATGGGAGACTTCTTCCACCATCTGGAGACTTCTTCTTCTTCTTCATGTCGACATGGACACCATATTAGTGCTATGGTTGGCACACTATTATATTCTCACTTTATGCCCACTGGAATGGTAGACGATGAACAAGTACATTGTTTTTTAAAATATCATGAAAAAAGTCATGTCGACCTTTTTTCGTGTCGACCTCTTCACCATGTCATCCTAATGCATCAACCTTTTTCATTTGTTGGCTTCTGCCTGTCGACCTATAGAGGTCAATCTTTTGACTGCCATCCTAATGACCGCATTCTACATTGACCGCCAACCAAGCAGTTCATTGAATTAAACTGATTCAGTACAGTACTGAATAAATGAACAAAGAGAAGAATAAACCAGGAATGTGAACCTCTATAGGTTTGGGGATTCTGGTAATTGCTCTGTTTGCTGTCCCTTAGCACCAGCTCTGTGCATAAGTAAATATAAATGTGACTCATGTTAATGTGGGTATAGCAGCAGGCAAAGAGTCACCGGCCTTTATTTGTGTACGGTATAACAAGTAAGTATTGCTTATTCCTCTGCAACAAGGGTCATACTGTATATTCATAACGTATCCCCCCACCTCACACAAACAGAGAGGCGAACTTTTAACCTTATCAAAATGCAATGAGACAATATATACTGACAGCCAGCCAAGTTGCAGCTATTTATTTAGTTCAAAATAATCCTTTTCAAATGATGTGTAAACTAACATACACCTCCAGGGAATTTACCTGAGTACAAAGGTTCATCCTTCCTCCAATGCTGATTCCTACTGCAATCCTAGGGAGTAAAGCGAGTTGAAAGGACTGGAGTATTGTAATGTATCTATCACTGTCACTAGCGCATGCAGGGGGGTTTCTGAGTACCCAGAACCCCCCCTCTAACAGACCAGTTTTCTTATTTAAGCGAAGAAAAATGCTGCCGCGGTCCGTGATTTAAGCCCCACCCCTCCAGCATTAGGCCACACCCTTTCTAGGCCCGCGAATGGCGGGATGTGCAATCATGTGCAGTGTCCTCCAATGTCCCCCCTGTTGTTTTGTAGCTGCTTTTATGGCCCTGCCTCCTCTCACTTGAACTTCTGCTTTACTCACAGCATCTACTCACAGCAAGACAGAGGGACAGGACAGGGGACATGCCACCAGCTCACAGAGCACTGGGCATTACCCCACAGTGACTGCAAAGAGGTATGAGTTTGAGGCATTGCCGAAAAGCCATGCCTCCTTTTGCCACGGTCACACCCTCTTTTCAGGAGTGCGCAGTGGAAACCCCCTTTCGCAAATCCTGCGTTTGCCCCTGACTGTAATTAGTAGTTTAGTACAATATAATGCCATTGTGGCCAGCCGTCTTTCATTTCCAGGGTCACGCCCAGATTTTAAAGAATTGCCCCTAGATGAATTGTAACTATCCTGGCTAAAGCCATGTACACACTAGACAACTTACAATACGATGTTGCTTACGATTTTCCTTGAACTTCCTGAAACTCCCCGACAAAAGACATAGTGCATACACATTGAGCGATTTCTATAGATTGTAAGCTTACGAGCAGGGCCCTCCTACCTCCATGTCGGTTTGTATCTACCCAGTTTGTTTAATCACTGTTGTTTCCAATTGTAAAGCGCAACGGAATCTGCTGCGCTATATAAGAAACTGTAAATAATCATAATAATAAATACATTTCACAAGATATCGGCAGTGACCACATCCAGTAGCATGCTGTCGTTGATGATACAGTATTCTCAGATTACAATCAACTCACAGGGACGCGCACATCATTAACTATATAAGGGGGTATTCAATCTTAGCCGACTTTTTCACCAGGCAAACAAAGCAGCAAAGATTTGCCTATCATTGTTTAACTATGGACTTTTCCCTTTTTTTTTAATACATTTTCGCTCATGACATTTCACTTTTTTTGGGGGGGGGGTCGTCGTCAAAAACGAGCGCGTGTTTGCTGAGACCACATGTATTTGCGCCATTTAAATTATTTTTCGCTGATGCTAGATTTTTCACTCAGGCCAAAAATTGTCACGAGGGCTGAATAGAATTAATGGAATAAACCCTAAAAATTGGCAAAAAGTGCACATTTTTCACCTGGTGTAAAATTTGCCCATGATTAAATATCCCCCATAGTAGGTACACACTAGATGATATACACGGAAATGTCATTATGAAATAATTACATTTATTATTATTATTAGTAGTAGTAGTAGTAGTATTTAAATGTAATCTAGTTTATTAGCACCTTTAGAGTTCTTTTTATCAATAGCTTTATGCGCTAGCTCTGTTATTTCATTATTTCATATCTTCCAGTTGACCTGGGTTTTGTTGATTGGAAGTCATTGATGGGGCAATTTACCACTGAAGTCAGGCCAGCACAGTACATTCGAATGGAGGTTGTCCCAGCAATAAATTTGTCCCATTAATACCCACTTCACTGTTTGGTACGCGTAGTAGCATCAAAAACAGGAGGTGTTTTTCATGCACATGTATGCATTGTGCTGCATAGGCGTGTGCATTGGGCTTCATAGGTGCGTGCATCGGGCTGCATAAGTGCGTGCATCGGGCTGCATAGGTGCGTGCATCGGGCTGCATAGGTGTGTGCATCGGGCTGCATAGGTGTGTGCATCGGGCTGCACAGGCGTGTGAATTGGGCTGCACAGGCGTGTGAATTGGGCTTCATAGGTGCGTGCATCGGGCTGCATAGGAGCGTGAGTCGGGCTGCATAGGCGTGTGAATTGGGCTTCATAGATGCGTGCATCGGGCTGCCTAAGCAAGTCCAACAGGCTGTGTGCATGCTTTCTGTACAGGCAGCTGGGAAGGGATTTGGAAATATTGTTATTACTATTCGCAGAATCACCCAGAAAAATTATACTAAATAGGCGACATTTACGGAAACTGTTCCACGTGTAACTGTGCAGAAAAGATGGTGTCCCATAGCAACCTATAGGATTCTGTCACTTGTATAGTGCAATTTATAACCAAATCAAAGTTTAATTTGGTCAACAACAATGTTGTGTCACCGTTTTCATATATTTCCCTTTGGACCTTATTCTGGTTGGTTCGCAAGGCTGTGAATTTGCAGCCTTGCCTGTCCACCAGACGCCGCCCTGTGAATGCCGGGTCACCCGCCCCCCTCGCATGCCTCGTACGCTTGCAAAAGCTGCAGGCTGTGGAGGAACACCCACATAATTCTATGGTCGCCGACCATCGAATGATGTGGAAGGCTCACACACATCTAAGATTACTCTGAGGTAGCCTTAGATGTGCATGGGCATTCGGAAGGAAGTGGGTGGGCAGCTGACGTCCGGTGATGTCACCGGCTGATTTCCATGGGAACGCCCAGTGTTTTCATGGGATCCGCCGCCATCTCCCACCTGCAATGTTTGCTGTGGCCGCACGCACCCGGCGTATGCACATGTGCAGAAATACGTCTGCGCATGCGCATATGCCAAACATCGGTCCCCGTGCGAATGTACGGTCCATGCGAACGGACCAGATTAACCTCCTAAATGTATTGAAACCACGGTGACATATGAGGAGTATTCTCGCTGGATGCAACTTGTTGACAGTTAGGGGTAAATTTACTAAGATGGGATGTTGCCCATAGCAACCAATACAATTTTATCTATTATCTTCTAGAACGTGCAAAATAAATAGGGAGTAGAATCTGGTTGATTGCCCATAGCAACATCCCATCTTCAATAGAACTCTCATCTTAGTAAATGTACCCCTTAGGGCCAGATGTATCAAGCTTCAAAAAGTGATAAAATGGAGAGTGATAAACAACCAGCCAATCAGCTCCTACCTACGATGTCACAGGCTGGGTTTGAAAAATGACAGGTAGCAGCTGATTGGCTGGTTATTTATCACTCTCCAATGTATCACTTTTGAAGCTTGATACATCTGGCCCTTAATGTGAATCCAAGTTTTAAATTATTTGGAAACTTGTAAATCTTTTTTTTGTTGCATTTTCCCCTTTTTAGGCTCCATATTTCTGGCCTTCAAACTGCTGGGAACCAGAAAACACAGACTATGGTAAGTATTTTACACGGAAACATACATGTTCTGTATATGGCAGTATACTGTATGCCCATGTTATTCATGTCTGCTTGTAGACATCATGCATTACTAGTGTACCCAACCCATGGGGCTTGTAGTACTTCTGTGTGTGACTAGTTACAGCTCTATATACTGTATACAAAGGACTCTGGCATTAGTTATTCCTTCTGCTACTTTCCATTCTGCAGAATCTGCGACTTTGTACATGTATTACTAATTCCTCTGTGTCAAAAGTAAAAAAACTAGGAGGAAAGTTAATAGGATGAAAGATTCAGAAAGTGAGAGATTTGCTAAGAAATCTCCAGGTTTTTTTAAAGCGGCAATCATTTACACTGCAAAACCAGTTTGGTTTTGCAGTGTAAATGATTGCCGCTTTAAAAAACTGGAGATTTCTTACCAAATCTCTCACTTTCTGAATCTCCCATCCTATTACATTTCACCCCTAGTGTCTTTTCTACACTGAGTGGAAAAGTAATAATAATTTTCGTTTCCTAGTTGCGCAGCTGCTATTGCCAGTGTTTTGGGCTTTACCAGAAAAAAAACCCACAGAAATAAACCATGCAGAAATATACACAGCACATAAAGGCGTAGGATCAATAACAGGCTAATGAACCAATTATACAAAGACTAAGTGTGAAAATTGGTTCATTACCCTGTTATTGATCTTAAGCGCTTACACACTGAGTTGCCTAGAGGCTGTATTTAATAGTCAATGTTCCCCAAAACGAGGGTGGTCTCGCCCCCATTTGTCCGGTATTGGCAACACCAGGACATTCTAAAGGCTGCTGATTGGCTATCAGCGTCTCAAGCATGTGGCTGGTAAGTTATACAGCGGCAGAAGGAGTCAGTGGCAGCATAGAAGGTGGCCAACATGGGTACAGTATAAAAGGGGGCGACCTTGGAATAAACTGGGTCCAATGTTATACTGAATCTATCCTTAACCGTTTACTGAGAGGCTACACACATACAAAAGTGCGGTGTACATACAGTATTTAATACAAAATGTCCGGGGCCCTTTAAGCGCCAAGTGAATGTGTCAAAATAGGTGTAAAACTTGCAAGGCAAACCTTTTTATTCATGATAGTGGCCTGTAATGTTCACCTTATATAGAAAATATAATCTTTTTTTTACACAACATATTTTTTATTTGATTTATATAACAAATGTGAGCAACTCTAGCATTTTTTGTGTATATGTTGGCACTCAAAGGGTTAAATACCCCTACACATTAAGGAGTAGTGCTGCGGCTAATTAGGCACTTACTGTATAGCGAAGTTATAGATACTTGAGCAAGTTATGCGCAGTGTAATAATGTGGAGCCATAAAGCAGATTTCCTATGTCTCCAGAATTGATCTTGCAGTACTCTACAAGGGGTGGGCTCCAGAAGACTACACTGCTCTGTTTGTTTCCATTCAACTTTTACCCCAAGTGTAACAAAACTAGTGTTGAGGAATATAAAAAAAGTCCCAGCCAATAAGATTCTAGAGTAATTATTCTAGCAGAGCCCGTTTGAAGCTTATTGGATACGTTAACTCTCTCCAAGATTTAATTTACCTCCCCCCAAAGTCTCTAATTCCATGTACACTCCACTTGTCAAGAAACCACAGAGAATGTGCGTTATAGGACGGTAATTGCCGTACGTACTGTTCTTCATGTCTGCTACACCAAATCCAACCTATACAGCGACCTGCTGTCTAGTGAAATATCCTCCTATTAGATATGTGGAACGCTGCTGTTATTGTAGAACTGTTCAAATGTTAATAGTAGCCCACGGTAAAGCTAAAGTACAGTAATGGCATAAACCTTCTCAAATGTCATTCAATGCGCATGTTATACACATAGTGGTCTCCCATCTTGCAGGACTAGTAAAATTGCTATTTTTTTCAGTAGCGTTCCGTGAAGCATATTGTGGACCTTTGTTCTCTGTGCAGGGTCTAATCCAGAGGGGTTGTTTTTTTTGGTAAGGAACAGGTGAGGAGCCCTGGGCTACATTGTTAGAGTGATTATCGGATAGCCACCCATAGGCATGGTACAATGCCTTGCACAGGGGCGGGGGGGGCTCGGTGGCCCTGCGTTTACCTGGTCCCTGGGCTCCGAACACCCGCAGCTCAACAAGGAGGTCTAAATTAGGGCCCTGGTCCTTCGGTTCTGATCATGGCAGTTGAATAGAACATGAAAAAAGCTGAATGATAATAAAAGTGAAGCATGCAGTGTGATTACATAAGGCCAATAGAGTGATATAAAGAACACTATAGAGCTGCCACAGATATGGGTGAATTGTACCCTTTTTACACCAAAATCCCAGTCCTTACTGTCTGCTGTGGGTATTTGCGGGCATGTGTGTTGCAAGTAGTGTGCCGTACACAGGTTTCCACTGAAATGCAGCTGCCTATAATCCCTAACAATATGAATACACACATGACAAGCAGTTATATGTCACATCTGTATGTGTGGAAATAACCTTGTCTTTAACATGAGTCTACATTCGGCCATTAGTCTCTTTTACACTACCCTGTATGTGGCAATATACAGCATATAGCGCATATTTGTCTCAAAACATTGGAATATCCTTGTAACGCTCCAGTATAGCTATAACTAATATAAGACTGAGTGCTGCTGGTCATTTGTCTGCACATACCGTATCTAGAGGACACAAGATTGTTCATTGTTATTTAGTATTTGAGCACTTTCAGACATTCATAGACTGTTGTGTTGTGAACTGGTGGGAGCAATGATATCATGGACATGTGACCTGTCATGTAATTAATCTGTGGCCCTTTAATTGTTGAAATAAATATCATTAGACAAATGTGGGTGGTGAGGCTCAGCACGGACGGTGTAATGGTTGTCCCACCATGACCCTAACTGTATGGAGTTTGTATATTCTCCCCATGCTTGCTCCGGTTTCCTCCCACAATCCAAAACTATATTGATAGGTTAATTGGCTCCCAACTGGGGCAGGGACTGATGTGAGTGTTCAACAATTCTCTGTAAAGCTCTGCGGAATATGTGTGCGCTATATAAGAAACTGTTAATAATAATAATGATAATAATAAGTAAAGGGAGGAAGCACAGGCATCCAGGGAGGGAAGAAAGTGTTCTTTCAAGCTATACTTATTAATCAGCAATTATTATTTGTATTATTATCATTATTACATATTATTATTATTATTATTATTATTATTATTATATAGATAATCATCATGAACGTCAAGCTGTACTCACTACATAATAAATTGTCTCTTTTTTCATCAGCTATCTATCTATGCAAGAGGACCATGCAGAACAAAGCGAGGCTGGAGTTGGCAGATTATGAAGCCGTAGGTATAGCGAGATCGCAGCCTGCAGGAAAGACAGGAAATAGGACCTTTTTTTTTTTTTTTTTTTACAAATCTAATGCAAAAATATTTACTAATCCTGAATTGATTTTATGTAATTTGTGCTGTTTATAAATTGTGATCAAAATTGTTATTGTAATCCAGTACTATGTCCCACATTATCAATCTCACCACAATACACAATTTGATATGTCTACTGAAACCTGATAAGTGGATTCGGTATTTTGGAAACAAGTTTACGTGCGCTTATTTTCCTTCTTGAAACCGCATAAACATCATAACATTTTACAAATCATCCTGTCATGAATAAAACTGGATGAAGTTCCCTGTGATTGCCACTGTTAGCTGTTCAATTTACACTTCAACGTTCGCTTCATTATGCATCAGATTAACATTCTGTTGTCAAACACAAGAAGTGATAATCAGCATTAATTTGGGGATTGGAGAATGACACCGTCCCTAAACACCTCACATTCACAAAAGAACTGTTGGCAAAACCGACATTTTTCTTAGGCCACTAAATGTCATTTATGTTGTTTGCAGACCTTTTAAGTTTGAACAATTACAATCTAGTCGTCACATTTCCAATACCCACAGAGGAAATATTCCCATATATTTTGTATGCAGTGTAACTGAAACAAAACTATTGTTTCTCATATATATATATATATATACATATATATATATATATATATATATATATATATATATATATAATTTGTGGGGGTCAATTCAATTAGACGCAAGGGGGGTGAGTTGCTTTTGTAACATGGTGAAAACGCAGCGCGATCTCACTCTGCACACATACAGTAATATTTTCGCATTTATGTACAGTATGTGTGTAAGTCATGTTTAATTGAATTTACCCCATAACCCTTCAATTACTTGCAGTATTTTGCAATTTGCAGATTTGGTTTAGATGCCTAATGGAGCGCATAGTTTGAAATCTACTACTGTTAAATTGGGTTAGCATAAGACAAGAAAATACTACAGGTTGAGTATCCCTTATCCAAATATCGGTTATCCAAATTATTCCGAAAACCATACTTCTCAAAATTTACTTTTTTTTTTTTTGCTAAAGACCTACTGGGTACATTTGCAACCGGCACTAAATATGTGCAAGAAAATGATTGCTTGGCATTCAAATTCAGTGTCTAACTTTGTTCCATGGTGTAAAACCTTGTTTCATGCACAAATAAAATATATTTCTGTGTATTTAATGTGTTTGATGTGCTTATACAACATAAATGCTAGATACCCCAAGATGCCTCATTCAAATAAAAAATATTTCAAAATACAGAATAATCCATTATCCAAAATTCTTCTGGTACCGAGCATTTTGGATAAGGAATACTCAACCTGTATCATCATACCTAGTGTATAAATTCTACAAAAGCGCTGTGTATTGGATCAACATTGGGGTCGGGATGCTGTAACATCCTCGCCCCCGGTCTGCCGCACAACGCCGGCTACCGCAGAGATAATTATCGCATATGCTGTAACATATGTGATAATTATGGCAAAGCACAGCTCTTGCATTAAGAGCTGTCCTTTGCTATCTAGCCGGCGATGTGCAGTGAGTCCCTGTGGCTCCCCCCTCCCTCCCTTACCCGGCCTGGATGCTGCTGCTGCCGGGAGGGCTCTCCTCCTCCTCCCTGGACCCGGAAGAGGATTACAGTGCAGGGAGGAGGAGGTCAGAGGTCCGGGCTCTGTGCTGCCCAGACACAGGTGAGGGGGGGGGGGTGTCGGTATGGGGAGGCGGTGGGTCGCAGTTGTAGCCCATAGGCTTTTATGGTGGTGCGGGGTTCGGGGCAGGGCGGCAGCGGGTCGCAGTTGAAGCCCATAGGTAACCGGATAACGGGGTTTATACCGCATTTTTCCTTTAGAGAATCTCCCTCTAGGCAGGGCCGGTGACAGGGGGGGGTCAAGAAGGACAAGTGTGACGGGCCCGGCAATGTGAAGGGCCCCAGAGCTTCTGTGCCCAGCCCGGCCAACACCTGTAATAGCTTGCCTGTCAGTGACCCATGCAGCCTGGCTGTCTACTGTGTGTGTGCCCTGCCGCCTGTGGCTGGTTGGCACTCGGACTACTCTGTGTGTGCACACAGCTCGGGGCCACGTCCGCTCAGATCTCGGATTCCGTACTGCTTGCAGGCACACGGCCATACCCACTGTTCCGCGCTCTGCGAACGGCCTGCCCTGCCTGCTCACAGTGCTCTGCGTTCTTTTGTGTAACTGACATGTCAAGGCAGGAAGCAGCAGGCCAGCAGGATGGAGAACAAGAGAAGTAAGCACCTGAAATCAGGATCTGGAGCTGTGAAAGGTTAGGTGAAGCTCATACAGAAGAGGGTTGTTTGGATTTGGGATTAGGTGGCGGGATGGGGGGCCCCAGAAATATGAGTGTACAGGGCCCCAAGATTTCTGTTGCCGGACCTGCCCCTACTGTAGGTCTTTCTTGTGCTAAAAATCTGGAGGATTAAATGGCTTTTAATACATGTAACACAACTGAAGAATCTTGGATGACATTTTTTACTTTTCAGCCATGTTCATTGAGTAAGTGGGACAGATAAATACTAAATAGTTTTCTGAAGATCTAAAACAGTGGCAGTTTATAATGGATTATTTACATGCTAAATATTTGTTCTCCTGTCCCACCTTACTGTTTCTCAGGAAAATTTAGCAAGACTGCAGCGCGCCTTTGCAAGAAAATGGGAATTTATATTTATGCAAGCAGAGGCACAAGTCAAGTAAGTGATAACAGGGCATAGCAAAGGCTACTGTATGGGCAGGGCCGCTGAGAGGGGAGGGGAGCGTGTACTAATTACCCAGGCCCGGGCTTGCTGGAGGGGCCCGGCGGGGGTCCTGGTCCTCCATCCCTCCCAGGCAGCACACACCTACAGCATGTGCTGTGCAGCGTGAGAGCTCATGCTGTGCAGCGTGAGAGCTCATGCTGAGCCTGCTGTCAGCACAGCACATGCTGTAGGTATGTGCTGTTGCTGAGGGGGGGACAATAATACTCCCCCCTCCACTTTAAAGTGTTCTTTTCACACCCCCCCTAAACATTTTGGGAGCGTGGTCTTTTTTTAATAGGTGGCCACGCCTCCCACAATTAGACCAGGCCCCATAAATTTTACCGGGGCCCGGCATACCTCTCGGCAGCCCGGTGTATGGGCTGCCGAGAGGTTTGGAAGTGAACTGCCATCCTGTAAACTATGATTTGGAAGTGAACTGCCATCCTGTAAACTAAGACCCAGAATACAGTATGATGAATCTATTTTAAAAAGAGCTATTTAACTGTGTAAATAATTCAGAGAAAACCAGATGATTTTGAGGGATTTAGTGCTGCTGCCTATACTGTATATCAAGTTCTGCCAATTGGTATGTCTGGGGCTTTCATATCATAGCTTCTTGATGCAAAGCTTGGGGAACGCTAGTTATTGCATATTCAGGAAGGACATTGCCTTGCCTCGTGCTTTCCTATTCAGTCACTGAGCATCACTCAGCTAGCCCAGCAATTTGTGTTTTAACCCTTTGGGTGCAGATCTGTGAGAGATGTTCAAAATATCCGCTAAAAATACAAGCGTCGCTCACATTTGTTATATAAAGTCAAATTAAAAATGTTGTATATATATATAAAAAAAAAAAAAGATATTTCCTATTAAAAGTAAACATTACAGGTCATTATGATGAATAAAAGTGTTTGCTTGGCAATTTTCACACCTATTTAGACAAATTTACTTGGCACTCAAAGGGTTAATACTATAGCCTCAACAAATAAATACCGTCTTACGCCACAATCAGTGATGAGAGAAACTGGGCGTTTTTTTTTACTTTTTTGTTTGTTTGTTTTATCTAAAGAGGCCCTTATGTGACTGGACTGTATTACCATTATATATAGATAGATTGCCTTTGTCATTTCTATATATGGCTCCCGTTTACCCATAAGCCACAATTAAATAAAAGGCCTTGTTGTTCATTCAGGCTAAAAGACAAAATGGATGCCACGTCTATCCCCTCATTAATTTGGTCAAAGTTGCTAATTAAATTATCACTTGCGGAGATAGTTGTTAAATCACTTTGATAAAAGCATATGACCTACAGTATGTGTTTTATAATTAATTCAAATTTCAGCCTCAGACATACCCAGAGGTTGTACAAGAGCAAAATAAAATAAAATTACAGTAAGAATATGTTAGTAAAACTAGTTAAGATCCCGCCAACATGACAGAATTAAAGCACACAAGAGTCATTTGGTCTGTGGGCTGCCATCTAGTGACCACTGGTGCACATAACTTCATAGGCGTGAAGTGCACAATTAACATTTTATTATAATAGGTGAGCAAATTGATGAAAATAATCACCAATTTAATAATTCCTTCAATAGGACACTTACTACTGTATTTAGCTAATTAGCTAATGTTAGCATCTCTTAATATGATTTTTATTGAACTTCAGAGTTTTACAGTTAATTACAGCTTATTGAAATACAGTATTAAAGGGATAGATGTATGAACCAGTGATAAGGGAGGAGAAGTGATAAAGTGCCTGGTACTTCATCACCGGCCAATCAGCTCCTGACTTTCCCTTTTTAAACCCAGCCTGTAACTTAACAGTCAGGAGCTGATTGGCCGGTGATAAAGTACCAAGCACTTTATCACTTCTCCTCCCTTATCACTGGTTCATACATCTACCCCTCAGTGATGAAGTGAGTCTATAAAATATATATACAATATTTTCACTTTGCATGGGATATAATTGCATGGAAGTTAGTCATATCAAAATAACTATTGCTCTAAAAACCTCAAAGTAAATGTTGTGTTCATTTGCAGAATTGATAGAAAAAAGGATAAAACCGAAAGGAAAATCCTGGACAGCCAAGAGAGGGGTTTCTGGGATGTGCACCGACCAGTGGTAAAACTAATGTCTAGAAATGAATACAATTCTGCAAAGTGAAATTAAATATGTGTGCGACTCATTTTGCAAAGAGAACATTATACTGTATTCTTTTGCATGTATTAATTTGAGTGGGAACAGTATTTTGTTCGCTATAGTAAGTATCCAAAATCTAACCAGTAGTGGAGTGCACGCTAGTAACCAATTAATAGAAAATAGTGGAAAGGTCCAGTATAGATTTATGTAAGGCTCATACACACTAGACGATATTGGTCACAATATTGCTTAGAAAGGGCTTTCTGAGCGATGTTGTGGAAAATATTGCCTAGTGTGTAAGCTCCCTGTCATTAACGATGCCCACTCCCGCGCATCGTTAATGACCCCCTCCCTGATCCAAGCATGTTTGGAAAAGGGAGGTCCTTGTTAACAATGGTCATGCTGCAATGGCAGCACGGTCCTCGCTCCCCCTCCCCCACCCCCCACCCCCCCCTGCCGTCGCTCACCTCAGAGCAGGCATCAGCAAGTGTTTATTTACTAAGATGGGAGTTCTATTGAAGATGTGATGTTGCCCATAGCAACCAATCATAATGTGCAGATGGAGCCGACCTCTTCGATCTGGGGGCTGGCAGTCGGCTCGCCGGCCCCCACCATCCGCCAGAAGGGGATGCGAGCGCATCCATTTCTAACGGAGCTCCCCCCGGGTCACCGCTGCCTCGCCACCAGTCCCAGACGCTTTCCCCCGCCTCCCAGCCCCCCCAACCCTGCCCATCTCCCTGAAGCGGAGACAGGCAGGATTCGCATCCCCCACCGCACGGTAACTGGGACGCGCATCCCAGTCAGATGGAGTGCCATCTCGCCAGCGGGGGCAGTCTGGCGAGCCCCGGCACTGGCTGAGAGGCGCTCCATATGTACTTCTTTATTTATAAAGCACCTTCTAGGAGATAATAGATATAATCTGTTTGGTTGCCCCTAGCAACATCCCATCTTCAATAGAACTCCATCTTAGGAAATAAATCCCAGTGACTTTATATGGACAAACCCGAAGCTCAGTGCTGAACATTTGTGCTATTTTTATAATAGGCAAAGCCCCGGCAAAGCACTGGCTTTCCCTGCGGGTGATACCAATGCACGGGACCGCGCTTCGCCATCGCACAGAGCGTTCTGTGCTCCTTTTTTAAGTGATCTAGTCAGATTGCTTAGAAGGGGCTGAAATCACTGAGTCCCAGGGGGGCCCACACCTTACACATTGCATCCATTTTTTCAATATTTACCCTCCATAGTCTAGCAATGGAGGACTCTGGAGGTAGCAGCGCTGTAGAAATCGCTGTAAAAATGGAATCTGAGTACTCTAATCGCCCCCATACATTGGGCACCCATACTGCAGGTGGAGAGGGGGGGTTCAAAGCTGGGAGCTGGGCTGCAAGAGAGGCGTAGGGCGGTGGGAAGACAGGAGCCGGGCGAAGGCGTTGCAAATAGGCGACGGGGAGCCTGGAGCCAAGCTGCATAAAAAAACCCCATACAAATGAATGGAAAGCCTCTGATTGGCTAAGAGCTCGCTCAGATAATCAGCGATTGGCTGAAAGAGCTCTCAGCCAATCACTGTCAGCCCATTCATTTGTATGGGTTTTGTTAAGTGCGCCCACTGCTCGGCTTCCCCTTGCCCGACTCCGGGCTGCACAGGAGATTTATCAAATGGGATGTCAAATGCATGAGATTTGTTCCGATTTATCGGCCTGATCTAGCGGAATTGTGTCAAATCAAACCAAATCTCACTAGTGTATGGGGGCCTTAATGGTCAGACTCCATAATGCTGCTGGTGTGGAAATCACTGGAAAAATGGCCGCTGCGCCATCTTTCCAGCAATCTGCGCATGCGCAGTAGGGTCTGGGCACTCCAGTGCTTAGACCCTGCTACTCCCAGCACAGAGGAGTGGGCCTGGCTGGAGGAGGTTGCACTCATCTTCTCTTAAAACACCCCTGCACCAGGGATCTAGCAAGCAGAAATATATTATTAGACACCAGTGATGTTAATTATTGTCCCAATATTATTATAATCATTATTCTGTTGATAATATGATTTTGTGCATACTTTTATTTCTTAAGTTTGAGCTTTTACTTAAAATCTCCCTCTAACTGGGATGTTTCTGGTAAGTTAAAGTAAGTTGCTTTTATGTAATCAATGTCCCATCTATGAGCAATTCTAGGTGTCAGTTCTACAGCACTGGTTGTATTGATGGGTTAAGTGAGTTCTGGGAGGGGAATCATCCAGTAATTGAAGAACTGCTAGATGCATAGAGGAAATGTGGAGTTCTGAGATACTGTACTGAAGACATCTTATAGGGATACAATAGGGCAGTCACGACATCAGTAAGCCTGTTCTGACCTTGCATATGGTCTTGGATTTGCATTCAGGAAGCAAGAACAGCTGCCATTTATGTAGAGAGGCACAGACTACATTGTCATTTTATGTTCTTATGATTGCATGTACTGTATTCTAAAATAATAATAATATAATGTGGAACTAAAACTGGTGTTCTAGATAAACATAGTTATTCTCTCCATCTCTCCAGCCTGGATGTGTGAACACAACGGAAATGGATATAAGAAAATGCCGCAGAATGAAGAACCCCCAAAAGGTCAAAAAGGTATAGTATATATTGATAACTAAAAAATAACGTTCAATAATCTCAATTATATCATTATAGCTATGTTTTCAAAGCAAAAGAATACACAACTGAGCAAAACCATGTTGCACTGCAGGTGGGGCAGATGTAACTTGTGCAAAGAGAGTTAGATTTGGGTTAGATTTTTTCTGTGCAGGATAAATATTGGCTGCTTTATTCTTACACTGCAATTTAGATTTCATACCCAAAAAGAGAAAAAACGGCGCTTATCCCTGTTAGCCCAAAAACTCAATTGATGTTACCGTGATATTGATCACTTCAAATATATGTCAATTGCATATCATTTGAGAAAGTTTCATCAATTTAAATTGGATTAAAATAAAAAAACTCTAAGACATAGAAGATTCCAGCAGCGTGAACGGGAATTGCCAACTCCCAAAGTAAACAAGAAAGGTAGAGGTATATGGATGCGCGCTCGGAATTAGTGTATAGAGAATGAAAGATTTAAGAATTTATTAAACATACATGTTACACTGGCCAGTGATCAGATAAAACATAAAAATAAATATATAAAATCATAAAAAATATATATGAAAAACCTCCGTGGATAGTTTAAGTCCAGCTATGATAGGCGCAGTGTATCCTTGTATATGTGGGGCACAATCTTTCACAATAACCACAAATATTTGTCCACTGTCTGGCCAGACAGAAAAAAATGGGTAACCCAATATCTTTTTTGTTGCCAAACAATCAGCCGCTGTTGATACAGTGCTGTATTGAAAAAAGTGGCAGTACTTGCTTTTTTAAGTTGGCAGAAATGGGGTTCCGTTTTTATGAGCTCCAGAAAGGACGGTCAAGGTACCACTTAAAGGTACCACTTAAATGGTACCTTGACCGTCTTTTCTGGAGCTCATAAAAACGGGACCCCATTTCTGGCAACTTAAAAAGCAAGTACTGCCACTTTTTTCAATACAGCACTGTATCATCAGGTCTTGAAAAAGTTTCTGGTTACCGTGTATGTTTAATAAATTCTTAAATCTTTCTTTCTCTATACACTAATTCCGAGCGCGCGTCCATATACCTCTAGATTTCATACCCCACCTAGTGCAGCATTTGTGTGCTTTTTTGCTTTTATACAGCTACCTTTTCAGGCTTTGGCATATCTCCAGCAGAGAACGTTAGGTTGTTCCTGAACCTGCTTGCGGCCAAGTTATACTACGGGACAAAGATTTTCTTTGCAACATTAAAAATGTCAGAGTAAAGAGAACATGAGAGTGGGGAATTGGTTTGAGGGCAGCCACATCTTAGGGGGAAAAGATCCTTGCTTAGCAATCTGTGGTGCAATCCAAGGCTCTGCATGTACAGTACTAAACACTACTTAGTATTTGGTTAAATACAAATATAAATGCAGTAAAATAAAAAATTAGGAAGAAGTTATTGAAATGAAGGGTATATTTACCAATACTTCTAAAACAGAAACGTGGTGGTGTTGACAATAGCAACCAACCAGATTATGTTTCTCATTTTGCAGAATGCAATAGAGAAATGATAGCTAGAATCTTATTAGTTCCTATAGACAAAACCAATTACGGCTTCAGTGAATTCACTAGTAATTATTTTCAAATATTTCAAAAATAATAAGCAGTTTAGAAAAAGAGAGAAAAGTGACACCACAGTGGTTAGCATTCAAAGCACTTATCTTTGTAGAGTTTTTTATATTTGTAGAGTTTATATTGTTTCCCTGTGTTTGGGTTGTAATATTTGTTTATTAAATGAATATTTTTAGTCTGTTCAGTTGAAAATCTGTTTTGAGACTGACATTATCATTTTTCTTTCCTGTTTTTCATCCTCCATATTTTTTCCAGTCAGTATATGGTGTGTCCGAGGACTCTCAGTCACAGAGCCCAGTCCATATGGCTTCCCATGTCATTAGGAAAACGACAAAAGATGACTTGCGAAAACAGGTTGGTACTTCTGTAAAAGGTAGATAGACAATCTTATGCCCCTTTCAGACCACACTTTGGAAACGGTATATTGCCGTTTTTTTCTGTGCGGTCTGAAAGGTGCAGATCCAATTAACCGGTTTGAAAATACCGTTTTTTTCAAACCGGTTAAAATGCAGGGTCCTACCCGTTTCAGACCCGGTATTTTGGGATCAAAATCGGGTCTGAAACGGTATTTAGGACCCAGCCAATGTATTTAGGACGCGCCCCCCCCGCGCGCGTGTCGACCCCCGCGCGTGTCGACCAACCCCCCGTGCAGCCGGTACCTCCGTTGTGGATCCCGGCAGTGCAGTATGGTCGGAAGCACTCGTAAAAAAAAAGTGTCTTTCAGAAAATGGCTGCCCCATAGGAAAACCCGTTTAAAAAAACTGTCTTTCGTATGGGGGCAGCCATTTTCCAAAAGTCACTTTTCTTATAAGAAAAATGACTTTCGGAAAATGGCTACCCCCATAGGAAAGACAGTTTTTTAAAACAGGTTTTCCTATGGGGCAGCCATTTTCTGAAAGACACTTTTTTTCATAAGTGCTTCCGACCATACTGCAGTGCCGGGATCTGCAACCGAACTCAGGTACCGGCTGCACAGAGGGGAGGGGTGGACAAGGGGGGGGAGGGGGGGCTGCATGGAGGGGAGGGGGGGAGGGAGGCGGCGCTGAAGGCTGCACTGGCTTTGACCCTGTATTTGGAAAGTTTCCAAAAACGGGTCTGCCAGTGTCAAAAAATCTGCACTTAAACGGTAATATACCGTTTAAGAGGTGCGGTGTGAAAGGGGTTTTACCTGGCAGACCCATTTTTGAAAACGTTTTCAAATACAGGGTCAAAGCCAGTTACGCGGTCTGAAAGCAGCATTAGTGTTTAACCCTTTGAGTACCATATACATTTATCAAAATAGGTGTCAAAATTTGCCAAGCAAACATTTTTATTCATCATAATTGCCGGTAATGTTTACCTCAAATTAATAATGTAATCTTTTTTTACACATTTTTTGTTTGAATTTATATAATAAATGTGAGAGACGCTAGCATTTTTAGTGGATATTTTGCACATATCTCACAGTGATGTTGGCACTCGAATGGTTAAAGAATTTTAAATCAGATCATTTGTTTAGTCACCAAGTTAAAAAAAGATCCACACTCTAAACTGGAGTTTATACAGGTTCGTAAGTCATTTCGATGATGTATAATTTACAGATATTCTTGAAAACTACATAAAAAAAAAAAAAATCACACAAAAACCTTTTATATTGTGCACAGGGCTGTCACCAGGAATTTTGGGCCCCTCACCCATCCCCCCCGCAGGGCACCATAGATGAGCTGTCATTGCGCGGACTCCCATGTCCCCCCTCCCTTCACTTACTCCCATCTCCCCCCTACCCTCGACTCGGCAGGGCCCAAAGCACAGCCTGGCTTCTTCAATGCTGGACCCCGGTGGCCAATTAAAATGCAGCACCGGCGGGTGAGCCAATCAGAGCTCATGTACCGGCAGCTGTTCTGATTGGCTAATGGTGCACAAGCTCTGATTGGCACAAAAGCCGGTCAGCATTTTAGTTGGCTGCCGGCTTCCTGCATTGAAGAAGCCAGGCTGTGCTTAGGACCTGCTGAGGACCGAGCACAGCGCAGGAAGCACACAGTGGAGGGTTGCTGTGGGCAAAATGAGCTGTCCGGGCCCTTCCAGAGGCCAGGGCCCAGGACAGGTATAGAAACAGCACCCCCCTGTTAGCGGTCCTGATTGTGCATCAAATAATTCTGTAGTCCTCATTACAATAAATGATTTGGTTTCTCTAAAATAGCAAATATATTATTTACTTTAAATTTCACTGATATTTTATTTTTTCAATGGGGAGAAGAATATTTGGATATTATTTTGTTAAAAAATATATTCATTAAAAATATACAGTCCTATTTTACAGAAATGTAAAACTGTATTGCAAAGGTCTAAAAATATAGAGAAAATAGGTCCCAGTTAAAAATCTAAAACAAAATATTATATACATTACATATATTGGATATTATTTTTAATGGACCTTCCTGCTCCAGATCACTCAAACATAACAGTGACAGCATTTCTTGAGCTACATAATTTGTATAAATGATCTTGACATTTTACACAGCTAAAAATATTTATATATTATTTTTATTATCAGTTCCTTATACAGCACAGCAAGTGCAGTTGCGCTGTACAATTAAAAATAGGGATAAAACAAACTGGGTAGTTACAGACAGTCAAAAAGGTAGGAGGAACATGCTCGCAAGCTCTATAAGGAAATACTGTAGGTATTGATACACACGGATAGGTGTTATCTGTTGTATAATGGTCCGCCAGATTGAAAAGGTTCTTGGTGGGCTGAATGAAAATATCAATGCAAATAATCAATGTCAAATAAATATCAATAAGCTTTAAATATAAATTGTAGTGTATGTGTATACACATCTGCTACTAAATACTAATCATCAGATTATTAGTATTATTTTCAGTATTATTATTTGTTTCTTTGCATTGTCTTCTATAATTGGTTTTGTAATCTGTATTTTCTGAAGCGCTGCCAATATAATTTAATAATGAACCAATACCCTTAAATAAGTTTGTAATATTTACTGTTTAATTAACATACTGTTGTATATGTCATAATTCCTGAAAAAATATGTGAAACTGAACTAATATGGGGTTCTCTTTGTAGATTCATTTTCTGAATGTTCAGATAGATCGACATTGTTTAAAAATGTCCAAAGTAGCTGACAGGTACGTTACTAAATACATAGACATATGTGTTGTGATAAACATTGATGCCACATCCTGGGGTAGATGGCAGCTAGCAAGAAAGCAGCCAACCCGGTAGTAACAGTACAACTAGCCCACAGCATATTTTATTGTTCAGTAAATGAATGTCAGTCAGGGATGAGGATGGATCTCTCCACTCCGGATTGCAAAACCTCCAAGAAGGGAGGCAGACCTGGGCTTCCTCTGTCCTCTAGCACCTCACCCAGCCATCTCAGATTGCTGTCTCTGCTCTCCTGTCATACAGACAGAGTGCAGCCTGCTCCTCACAGCTTTGCTCTCCTGCTCACTCAGAACGCAGTATGCTCCACTGCATACCCCACTGCTACCCCAGTCTGACCGAGACTTCGCTATTTCCTGTCAACTGCCCTAACTTCTTAAATCTGCCACTGTGGGGCAGTGCAGCCATATAGATGAATATGGGGACAAGATCAATATTAATTTCCTAGCACAGGGCCACTGGTGATCTTGAGCTCACAGCATCTGTGCATATTCAAATTTACACATATAGGTTTATATCTGTCCTATTTTAAGTCAGACGGAACATGGTAGATCTGTTTTACATTGAAGTAGGGCTGTCCAGGAACTAGAACTGGGGGGGAGGGGAGGGGGAGGGGAGAGGAGAGGAGAGGAGGAGAGGAGGAGAGGGGAGAATGTTGGCACACGGTACATTGTAATACCTGCACTACATCTGAAGGCATGGTGGGAGCATTGCAGTATAAATTCTTGGTTTCTCTTCCTAAATTAGCCTTGTGCACTTATGGATCATGTCATTTCCTATTCAGTACTCCTGTGTCATTGCAGTTTGCATCAATAACAGAGGTTGCTCTCCCTGGAGCAGTTGCATTGGCACAATAAGCCCCAAAGCTTGTGCCATAACCCCCCGATGAACTACGGGTGCCACTGGCTGATCTGACAGGCGACCCAGGCAGCAGTGAGTGCTGAGCTGGTCCTGCTCTGTGCATATATAATGAGCGGGGACCCAGTACAGTGCATATTTAATGAGCGGGTCCCCGTCCCGTGCATATGTAATGAGCGGGACCCACTCTTTACATATGCACGGGGCGGGGACCCACTCATTCAATATGCACTGCACTGGCTCCCCGCTCATTAGATATGTACAGGGTGGGACCAGCTCAGCGCTCACTGCTGGCTGTCAGTTCAGCCAGCGGCGCCCACCACAGACCCTGCTGGCGCTGCTCCCCCAAGCCACCACAAGGTCTGCCAGTGCCACATATGTAGCTATGCCACTGCGCAATATGTTTGCCTCCAAACCTACAGTAGCACTGACAGCACTATACAAGCCACATGTGTAGAAGGAACAAATATGCTGTATATGCTTAAACCATGTACATTATAGATCAACATAATACATTTAGAACTAAGTATTGGTTCTAGACTGTTATTTGAGATACTACCATCAGGATTGCCACCTCCAGAAGATTGTTATTAATTTTATATTGGCTGGGGAAATTGCACATGTGCACCCCTATTCCCTATCTCCATCGCAGCTACTAGAGACTTAATAGCTTACAGCCCTAGAAGCACATTAGAGCGGGCAGAAATGGTTCCCATTGGCCGCACTATCTGCAGATCACAGTCCAGCATGTGATTAGAACAATGGAAATCACTGCAATCATTGGGGGCACAATGGTGGTGACGGACTTTTACTGGGGGGCTGCAGCTCTACACATGAAGCTAATCTACTGATATAATGTAATATTTACAATTTTTTCTTCTCTGTTTATTGCACAGCTTTATTGCTTATTCCGAACAATATACAGATTACGATCCTTTCCTGTCCCCCGCCGACCCTTCTAATCCTTGGATAAGTGATGACTCAACTTTCTGGGATTCAGAAATAAGGTACAGTATGGCGGGAACCTTTGTAGTTCAGAATAGAAGTGCAGTATTATGGGATCATTTCTTACAATGAGGCTGAGTTGGGAGTAGAGCAAAAAAAGGGCACTTTGGGGGGTATTCAATCCCCGCCGCTATTTCTAACAGTGAGGCAATAGCGCCGGGCGTCTATTCAATGCTGTCTTGCCCGACAACATTGAGGAGACAGATCGACAGAACGGGCCCAACGCAAAAAGCAGTATGGCCCGTTTTGCTGATAACAGCCATGAATTGTCGTGATCACGACCAAATCTCAACAATCCACGGAGACACACCCCTTTCCGCCGATCAGCAGGCGGCACATTGAATCCCGCCTGACGATATGCTGTCGAGCAAAACTAAAACGGACCAGGGTCACGGCTGTCGGGAAGGATCGACAGTTGTGACCCGGGATTGAATACCCCCCCTTTGTTTCTAGAGCACCCATGTTGCAATGCAAAGGGTGCAAATACTTTTTGTTTTTTATACAGGGTAAATACTGGCTGCTTTTGCATATAGCCCACATGTTGGGCAGCGTTTCTGTACAGTGCAATTTAGACTTACCCCACCTGCAGCATTTAGCAAAGTACCTGTAGAAAGTTACTTGCTCTTGTAGCTTTCCCCCCACCTCAGAATTGCCACCTCTGAGTGGCCAGTTTCCCAAGTATGTTTTGCCCTATACCTTCAGTTCAGCAGTTCATCCTTGTGATGTCAAGCATGGTAGAGTAGAGAGTCACCCTCAGCTAACGGATATGTTTATGGGCATCCTTGTGTCTGAGACCACCTGTTGAGCCCACTTCTTAATAAGCACAGGGTGTGCTCTGGTCCAATTCTTAATGAGATAAGTGTACCAATTAAAGCAGCTGTTAACTGTAAAAGTGATGTGTTTTAACCCCTTCCCGACATTTGACGTACATTTACGTCATGGTCGGGATGTACTTCCCGACACATGGCATAAATGTACGTCATGACTTTAAACTGTTACCGCGTCTATAGACGCGGTGACAGAGGGACGATGTCTGCTGTCCCTGACAGCAGACATCTTCCCTCATTGCCCAGAGTCAAAATTATACACATAACACAGAAAACGCTGCAATTGGCTGTTCACATTTAAACAGCCAATTGCAGCGATCGCCGATGCCCCCCCCCCCCCCCCCCATCGGCGATCGCTGCGATTGGCTGTTTAAATGTGAACAGCCAATTGCAGCGTTTTCTGTGTTATGTGTATAATTTTGACTCTGCTGCCCCCTAGTGTCCAAAAAAAATAAAAGGAGGTTGAAATAATGATTGAAACATAAAGTATACATATGGTCTATGTTAGTTATTAACTATTTTGAGTGGTATGATTATTTGTCTCACAAGCAGAAAATTTAACATTTTGCAAATTGCAAAATGTTCAATTTTTTTTACGACATTTTGGTATTTTTCACAAAAAAAAAAACAGACTGTATCGACCAAAATTTACCACTAACTTAAAGTACAATGTGTCACGAGAAAACAATCTCAAAATCACTGGGATAAGTAAAAGCAATAAAAAGTTATCCCCACATAAAGTGATACATGTCAGATTTGAAAAAAAGGGCTCTGTCAGGAAGGATAAAACAGGCTGCGGCGGTAAGGGGTTAATGTACTGTTCACCCCATCTACAATTGCTCTTTGATCTGTCACTTACAGGCGCTGGAAACAGGGTCTTTTTTTTACTCCCACAAGCATCCATACATAGATCATGGTGATCAGTCATGTTGTGCAAAATAGTTAATGTTACAACTATTTCCTCCCATATTTATGGATAGCTAGTTTATGGCTAATATATGTTTAATATCTATTGTGATGTTATGCCCTGACTGTAAATCATGCTTGACATTTTTTTCTAGGGCTTCCTGGGATATCCTGGAGCCAGGACCGGCGTATGTGGGAGGTGTGAGGGAGTGGCACGTTGATTCATTTAATCAAGGATCCACCCCTTATTGCTGAAACTGATATGTGCAGTATCTGGTGGCATGTGGCAGGGCCACAACAGAGGGAAACACTGGGAAATGTGTCCCAATTCCCTGAGAGGCTGCCTAGTCTGTTGGGTGTCCCAGTAAATGAGACTCCATCCTAATTGTCCTACCTGCATCAGTAAATAAATCCTCTGACATCTGTCAGTAGTGGGATCTATCTGTAAATCTAACATTAGCAAAGGGAGAACCAAAGGAAATACTGTATGTTCATTATCAATGCATGTATAGAACACAGTACAGTAGTTACTCAAGTGTTCACTATGTTTAAGCCATACATGAAATATTGGGAACTACAATACACAAAATGTGACCTTATCCCACCACAAAGCGCTTCTTAAAGACCATGTTCTGCCCATTTTCCAGATTCTGGAACAGCTCCCTGGTTTGTGGTTCAACCTGCAATGCGTGTGTTGGAAAGAGATAGACCTTCACGGAACACTTCAGGACATCCCCAGTTCTTCCATATGTTTTTCACAGCACAGTATCTTTATTACGTTTGACCTGATTGCCAGTCCCCTCCCATCAGGCACTGCACATACTCATCTGTATGCATTGTATAGTGCATCCGGGTGCAGTTTTGCTAATGTAGACATGAGACATTACAAAACAGCATTTCTACTACTGGGTTTGCACTTTTGCATGGTCATATATGAGCACTACTGTAAGTTTCATCTCTGGAACAAAAGTACAGTTTTAAAATGCTGCTGTTCTTACCGAGTCATTCAATTGCTTTTTATCCTTTTTTTTTGCCATAAAAAGCAAAGAGCCATCCCAGCAGCGGGTTAAGAGGTGGGGCTTCTGCCTGGACGAAATGCTTAAGGACCCAGTAGGACGAGAGCAATTCCTTCGCTTTCTGGAGTCAGAGTTCAGTTCTGAAAACCTCAGGTGGGTAAACTGGCCTTACACCGATTGTTTACGGTTAAGCTATGATCCTGTATGTGTTTACTTTGATCTACAGTATGTGAGTGTGGGTCTCTCACCCATCTCTTCTATGTCCAAACGCATAGGGGGAAATTTAATACGATGAGAGATTCAAAAAGCAAGAGATTTGTTAAGAAATCGCCAGTTTTATTAGAGTGTAATTGGTTGCAGCTTTAAAAAAACCTGGAGATTTCTTACCAAATCTCTCACTTTCTGCATCTCTCATCCTATTAAATTTCACCCAAAATGTATTTATATGGAATATACATAGCAGGCTTATCCTATTAGCCACTTTAATTTTTCACGTGGAAAAATGGGCTAATATTGCAATTTTAGCCTAATGATCATTATCGGGTTAGCTAATTATAGCCCGTTTTTTTTCTGGCCAACAAAATGTTCCAGTTTTGGGCGATAACACATGCAATCCAGCTCAAGTTTCCAAACCTATGTGTTATTGCGGCAAAACGAGTCTCCTAGGGCTGGTTATTGGGGATTTTGCTTTTCATCCTTCAGGCATTCAGAGCATAATCCCCAAAGTGCTGGCTATCGAGGCAGGTCATTCGGAGCAGTCTGCTGCTGCTGCTGGGCTTGTGGATTCACCAGAGCATTATGGAAAGGTTATCTACTTGTCTGCAGCCTGGGATGAGCAGTACAGGTGGGCAATACAGACTAAAATTATTGGGAAGTTTGAGTTTCTATGGATGCTGAGCTTGGGTAGCCGGAGGTCATTCTCTGTGGATTTATGCATCAAGAAATAAGGTCCGGCATCAGGGCTAAGAGTATAGGCAGTCAAATTGAGTAGCAGCGGTAAATTACAGCTGCTGATTGGATAACCCCTATAGGGGAACTGATTTAGACCAACCTCTGTGCTTTTGTACTTGGAAATGAGGGGTAGATGTATGAACAGTAATAAGGGAGGAGAAGTGATAAAGTGCCTGGTACTTTATCACCGGCCAATCAACTACTAACTGTGCCTTTTTAAATCCAGCCTGTAACTTAACAGTCAGGAGCCGATTGGCCTTCTTTTTTTTACACAACATTTTTTATTTGAATCTATATAACAAATGTGAGCAACTCTGGCATTTTTGCAGATATTTTAAACATTTCTCACAGAGATGTTGGCACTCAGAGGTTTAAGGGAACTATAATATTTATAAATTAAATACTGTGTATGCTAATATTTTTATGTTAACTGAGGCCATATTAATTAATGAATGATGGGGGAACATGCACAACTGTGGCACTGCATGTTCCTCCATGACCTCTATTTTATAAGAATGTTTATAAAGATCCAAAGCCTGTGTACACTTTAAAATGGAAATGTAGAGGCACTCTCATACATATAGAAAAACAACCATTGCAGGTCTGTTTGTATTGTTGTAAAGTGTATTGACATGGATGTTACAGTAATAACTGATTGGATAAAATAACCACCAGTGAAAGTTACTCCAACGTAAGGTTTTTATAAATGAACAGTTTAAACCCTTTAGTGGTGGGTTCACTTAATAAAAAAGACAGCCAAAAACACCCATTGGGGTGTCTTTTAAATTGGGGATCACAAGTGTCGATCAAAACACCCATTAGGATGTCTTTTAAATTGGCTTTTGCAAGCGCCTATCACCAACGGGGATCCGCATCATTTGCGCTGATTTTCAGCCACCTCCCTGCACCCCGGAATCAGCATAATGTATTTCACAGTTAAGCCTGCCCCCTGGCCAATAAGAGTCGGGGGGCTTAAATGTATAATGGATTTTTCTGGTTCCTGGGCCGTTGCAAGCAGCACTGCGGTCCCCAGGGGATCAAAAAGTGGTGTAGCCTGGAAATCTTCAGCAGCGCAGCTCGACCTGGAAGATTTCTGGACATACCACTTAAGGGGTTAAAAACCAATGTTAGCACCACCATGGGTGGCTGTAATCAGACTTGACTGTACAGTACAATGCAGAACAATGGATTTTTCAGTTTATGTTTATCTTCTGATTTTGAAATGCTCACTGCCCCTTGTGTAAATTTTTAGGACATTAGAAGTCTCAAAGGTTTATTTAGAAAACTGTAACAATGCAAGTAAACTGCACCAACACACCATTTAGTTCCTGTTTGCTACGCCAAGCAACCATTTTATAAAACTGTATCCGCTTATGAAAGTAAAGATATGGTTTATTACATCAGCAATAGATGTATAATATTTTTTTTCTCTTTCTGCTTGAAAAACTGGATGGATCAATCAATTCTTGTCAGAATGAGACTCGTGCTTATATTCTTGCCAGTAGCAAAAACAATATGTATTAAAGGACTAGATCTTTAAATGAAATTGTTGCAAGGATGATTTCATATTTTGGCTGGGGATTTCCATTTAATGGATGGCTTATAAAGTCTACTTTCTCCAGTTACAAGGTCCAGATTGAAGCTTCTCAAAATCTATCACTGATGATTTTGATGAAGATAATAAAGTATGACTGTTCCCTTAAGACACAATGTGTATGTTCGCTATGATTCACTGATTTTGGTTTACGATGTATTATTATTGTACTTTGTTATATATAGTATGTTTATGTTAAAGAAAACTATAATCACTCCCTGCAATGAGCAAATCTTTTCACTAGGTGGCATCCTTTTCTCACAAAAATGTGGGTATACAGATACAAAACTCATTTATTGTTTATGAACATGTCTCCTGCATACAGGAAAATAATTTCTTCAATAAACATTATTTAATGCTCTGTATATGTGACCGCTTTGGTCGATGTAGTAAACCATGTAAGACATTTCTAGATTTACTTTCTTTCTATTTTTTAAAGGTTTTGGATGGTCGTCCAAGATCTCAAGAAACAACCTTTGCAAGAAGTCCCAAAAAGGGTCGAGGAAATATGGCAAGAGTTCCTGTCCCCTGGGGCACAAAGTGCCATCAATTTAGACTCTCATAGTTTTGAGAGGACAAGTCAAAACGTCAAAGATGCAGGGAGGTACACGTTTGAAGATGCACAGGTTTGAGATTTTCTTTATTACTTTAGGAATAGAGATTACATTTTACATTCTACCCACTGAACCTCTGCGACAAACCGGGTTGATTTCTAAGGCTTATTCTGGGTTTATAAATTAAGGGGTTCATTTTGGAAGCTTAAAATGCAATTTTCAGTACTACACATGAGCAGTAAAAATGAGTGCCTACAGACATGCACTGCTGCTAAATTTGTCAATACAGGTTCTGTTATGTCATCCAGGGCAGGTGGCACAATATCAGGGAAAACAGCAGTGTGGGTTCTAGTTACTCTCCTTCCTCCCTTCTCTGGGAAATTGCTCTCATACGGATAGCACTATGGCAATACCCACACACTTAATAGTGGCTATAGGTTACTGTTACCGCTTTCGCATCGCAATCGCAGGTTTGACACAGGATTTTGAACCCGGGTCAAAATCACCATGAACCCAGATTGCCATTAGCCATAGCGCGACCTGGGTTTACCCTTCTTTTAACTCGGGTTGAATTGAAAGTTTGCTCAACAGGTTTTTCACTGCACCTTGGCCCGGGTCCACTCAACCCAGCAATATACTGTAAGTGCAATGTGAATGCAGTCTATGGAAATGTACATTTTAAACATAATTTGGTACTTCTTTACTTTCACGGCGCCACTAGATAGGACAGATAGGATACTAGATAGGATACGATTTGGTATGCGATTTGACATAAGATATCGCATAAGATATAGGATAAGATTTACTATCCATTTCATTACCCCACTATCCACTAGGGCGTGGAGTTGATTTTATATAGCGTGGCGAGCGCAGCGAGCCACCAAGCCCGAAGCGTGGCAAGCGGACACGGATGTTGTTTCAAAGCAAGTCCCCAATATTGCATGCCATTTGCATGCAATTCCATAAAATACATTCCGTGTCCCCTCGCGGGGCTCGCTGCGCTCGCCACGCTATATAAAATCAACTCCACGCCCTAGTGGATAGTGGGGTAATGAAATGGATAGTAAATCTTATCCTATATCTTATGCGATATCTTATGTCAAATCGCATACCAAATCGTATCCTATCTAGTATCCTATCTGTCCTATCTAGTGGCGCCGTGAAAGTAAAGAAGTACCCATAATTTATGCCTGGCCCATTATGAGTGCCAGTATGCGTGGAGTGCCTATACATGGTTGAGCCTGGTGGTGCTTGTAGTACTACATTCTCCAGTATAACGATGGCTACCAGAGCATGCAAGCACTTCAAGAACTACAAGTACCAGCATACCTTTGAATCCAGGGCACACTGGGGCTTGTAGTGCATCAATGAGGTAGTATGTAAAAAAATGGTACTTGTGTAGTTTCACGGTGGCAGGCTACGCTACATTTTCAGTGTAGGCTAAGCTACGTTGTCAGTGTAGCCCAATGGCTGAATAGCGTAGTCAGCGTAGTGTCCCCACGACAGCCCTGTGTAGTCAGCATAGTGAGCGTACTGTCCCTGCGAGCTGCAGCTCCTTCCCCGGTGTCCCTGGCAAGCCTAGAGAGCTCCTCTCACACAGCGCCGGTAATTATGCGGGTGCTGGCGGAGAAGCGCTCCAGCTGCCTGAAACGCACGAGCGTCTCAGATAATGGTGCGTCTCAGTAATTCTTGCGGCAGGGTTAGGGGTTCGGTAGCACGTGCATCTCGTGCACAAAGGGGGTGCGGTGTGCAAGTGCGTCTCATGCACAATGTTACATACTGGCAAATGCCTCCTTTTCAAACCCCTACTAGCCACGCCAGCCCGAAGCGTGGCGAGCGCAGCATTATGCGTCCTCCTGACCTGTTCATACCCCCTCTATCCACGTCAGTGTGGAGTGAATTTTTTTAAAGTGTGGTGAGCGCAGTGAGCCACTGAACCCAAAGCATGGCTAGCGCAGCGAGCCCCGCATGGGGACACGGAATACACTTCAAGTAATCCATGTCCCCTCGCTGCGCTCGCCTGGCTTCGGGCACGTTGGCGTGCTGCACTCGCCACACTTTATGAAATCAACTCCACGCACACGTAGATAGTGGGAGTATGGACAGGTCGGGAGGACTGACTACGCCAACTGCGTAACGCTGACTGACTATGCTAACTACGTAAGCGCCGACTAGCCGGGAACACTACGCTGACTACGTAACTGCTGCCGTGAAATTACACAAGTACCAATAAAATGAATTATGGAATAAATTGAGTCTCACTTAAACTACTAAATGTATAAATAGATAAAAAACTTTATTAGTTCTTGGGGAAAAACAAAAGCTACATATCTATTGCATGTGAAAAGCCTACTACAATACTGCTTGCCTGTTGCAGATATGTTCGCAGTATTTCATTTAAACACATTTTAAAGCCACACTTGTTTAACCAGTATTGAGCCTATGGTGTCAGTGGTACTTGATAGGCTTGGGAGCTACAGATGATTTATATTGGACAGGTATAATGTTCAATGCGGTAGGTAGGAGGATATTATGTAAATGCTATTCAGAATAATTAATGAATATGTTGGTTCTTTAAATGTAGTAGAACCCTATGTATCAACCATTTGAGGGCCAAGTGAATTTGTCAAAATAGATGTAAAAAATTGGCAAGCAAATATTTTTATTCATCAAAATTACCTGTAATGTTTACTTTCTATATGGAATATGATATTTTATTACACAACATTTTTTATTTGAATTTATATAACAAATGTGAGCAACATTAGCATTTTTAATAGATATTTTGAACATCGCTCACAGAGATGTTGGCACTCAAAGGGTTACTATATGTACAGATGTTAAGCGATGATCTATTGGTAGGGTAGGATCACCAAAGCAACTAGGGAGCCTCTACCCAACCTCCAGCACTTACTAAGTATCCAAGGAATCACTGCAACAGGATTACAGTATCACATTTTTAGGAATTTCTTCCAGTATCCAAAATAAAAATTCAACGCCTGCATTGCAAATCAAATGCTCAAGTAGGTCTATGACTATGAAGACTGGACTTGGCAATAGTGACAATAGGCACCATGTTTCTCTGCATACATGATCGCAGCTGACGTCAGATGCACGCCATGATATGTCTTTTTGCTGCCATTTCCCATTACCCCCCACAAATGGTCACAACGGATATATATGGAGTATTAATGCACTTATTGTTCTGAAATGACAACTCAGTGCATATAAATGAATACAAAACATCCAGTAGTACAACTGTAATTAACCATATAACAATCCCGATATATAAAAATCACTGTCAGTGACATTTTTATCATTTTGAATTAAAGATGTATGGGTCTAATCTGTTTGGAAACAACAAATATCTGAGAGCAAAGTACAAACACCCATTTGCTCCCAAAAGCTAATAAATGTTAAAAAAAATATGTAAAACTTTTTTTCACCAATGTTATCATTGTAACAGCCTGGTTTTGACCTGAAGTCCCCTACCATGAACATTTGTATTCTGTTACAGGAGCACATCTACAAACTCATGAAGAGTGATAGTTATGCACGGTTCCTGCGGTCCAACGCTTACCAGGACTTGTTGATGATGAAGAAGAAGGTAGAGTTTGGGGTGGACTTGCTTGCATCCTCTCTGCACATTACTGATTCTGGCCTGCTGCTTGCTACTAGTGTGAAAATGAAAACCGTGTTTCTTGTCTGTATTCATCTTTGCACGAGGACTAAATGTCATCTCCCTCCCAGCTATTTTAACATAATACAATAATACCACTGTGAGCTATTGCACAGACTAGTGTAATATTGCTATGTAGACAGGCTGTAGTTTGGAATGCACTGTAACATTACATCAAGGCTTAGTTAGTCCATGTTCATGCAGATAAGGATTTTGAAGCTTTTTCATGAAGCAGACTCAGTCATGGGAATGAGCACTAATATCAAACTAACTACTGCAACTGGATAGGTGGAATGTATGGCCAATAACTGCTTCTGTTATGTTTTACTATGTATCCTACATCCTGGTTACTTAATGTAACTTAAATTGGAAGCTTTACCATAAGTACATGTTTTCCAAGCCACGTCATGGTCTGAAACAGGCTTTAACTCTAGCAGCAAACCAGTAATAAACAATGAATTCTTATATATGTATATGGTCCTACAAATATCTGTCAGCATCTGAGTATTAATTAGGAAAGCGTATGTATTACATGAAGTACAGTTCCGATAGTTATTAGATACAGATGGAGCCTTCTTCAACTAGCCTTCTCTGGAGAGCCATGGCTCACCAAGGCTTATTATCATCTATTGTTCTCTGCTGCAGGACAATACATAGAACAATACAGTAGGGGATTAGTAGAGGATTAAGTCCGACAGCTCTGGCTCATTTAATCCTATTAAAGGGCTAGATGAGGATGGTTCTACCTTTATATTAATGTTACTCTTGAGATCCTTTTGAAAAGCATTTAAATGGCCACCGAACTTGTCATACTTACTAATATTATCTTTATTATATAGCAGAAGGGTCATATAAACAACATATGAACATAAGTAACATTACAGTAGTGTCATCATCTTTTGTGAGCTATAATGTCCTGGCGTAAGGTCATCAGACATTGTTATTTTGTCCTCAATGGTATTTATTCACAATGTTTAAAAGTATGTATTTTTTTTTTTCATATGATCTCTCCTGCCTTTTAGCTATATGACCCTTGGGGTCAGGGGGGATGAATTGACAGACAGATGTTGGTGTATGTATGTATATATATATATATATATATATATATATAGTAGCAGGGGGGAGGTGCGGCACTCTCAACTGAAGAACTCACAGCTTACAACAGGTGTACAGCAATTTCAATTCTCTTTTAATGGCATTTTCATCAGGCTCAAAGTAACAAACAACATGGAACATACCTTTATACACCACCACTGTGCACAAGACGTCCACTCCCGCCCGCCCTTCGTCCGGGCGGCACATGGAGCGACGTCATCTCCTGGCGCCAGCCGGCACTCAGTGAAGTGTCACTGTCACCAAGACAACCAGTAAACATACAACATCATATCGTACTGCTCAAGCTCACAGTTGTAACTATAAACGGCATACAGTGCTTGCTATCATAATCGCAATACAATCAAAAGTGCAGCAAGGCAGTGTGGTAACGCATGTATAGAAAAGTATATACAGAGTCCACATTTGTATCCCGCATATCATATGCGGGGGTAAAGCTAAAGATCAAAGGCAGATACATACAGTAATCATAATGTCACCACATTAGCACAAACTCAAATGAACACATACAAAGGCACCATAGTGTAGAAACACATTTCATTATTTGCGAGTTAGGCAACTTATCCCCAGATTCTCGTTAAGGCCCCGTGGAGCAATGGTATCCAAACGATGGATCCATCGGCTCTCACACTTAAGTAATTTTAACCCTCTATTACCTCCACGCATGCTGACAGGGATGTGATCTATCATGCGGTAACGGAGGGAGGGTAATGAATGCTTAAAGGCAACAAAATGTTTGGGCACTGGTAATTCACATTTGCCTCCTGCTAAGGCTGCCCTAATTGTTGAGCAATGGGTGGTAATCCGCTCCTTAAATGACCTTTCGGTGTTGCCAATATAGGACAGCCCGCAGGGGCAAATGAGCTGGTAGATGACGAACTTTGTTTCGCAACTAAGAGTGTGCCTGATGGTGAACTTCATACCAGAGTGTGGATGGTAAAATGTGTTACCAGGGATCATACAGGCACAAACAGTGCAAGTTCAACGTATGCATCCCCGAGGGGGGGCCCTTAGGTAGAATATTATAATTGGTAATGTCGGTGCAAACCAACATATCACGTAAATTAGGGGCTCTGCGGTAACCTGTCATTAAACGGGTATTGGAAATTTTTAACTCTCTATCCGATATTACAATGGGCCAAAGGTTTTTGGCAATCTTAGTGATGTCCGGACTTGAAGAGTTAAATTTAGTGATCCAAGGAAATATGGGTTCATTTTCGCTTTGCTTTTTAGGAGCTAGTAATTGTTCTCGAGTAGGAAGAAGGGCTCTCTTTCTAGCCTGTAATAAAGCATATTTCTTATACGCTCTCGCCATGAAGCGATCCATAAGCTTGTCAATCTCACCCTCAGCCTCCTGGGGGTCAGACACGATTTGCCTGATCCGCAACATTTGCGGATCAGGCGAATCGTGTCTGACCCCCAGGAGGCTGAGGGTGAGATTGGGGCAACTGGGATGAACTTACTCCACTGGTGTTACAGATATATTTAGGACTCACAAATGTTATTTTTGATTTGTTCAGGTTCCAACTTTTCTATTATATTGTAATGATATAAGCTATATAAATATATAAGTTAGGTAAAAACGTGAAAGATTTTACTTACTATCCAACAGTACCGATGATTTTCTGAGATCTGGAATTAATAATATCCGATATCCAGGGTTACTCACTATCATTGTCTCAATAGTAATATTTTACCTTTCTTTGTCTACATAAGGAGGATTGCAGTGTTGCAATACTCTTTTTGGTATTATAGAGACCCTACGATTGGATGGAAAAGATTAAAAATCCTTTTAACCTCTGCCAGCCAGTAATTGCTGGGGAGCTAAGCATTGTTCAGATGCATATTTAACTTATGTTGTTGAATTGCTTACTAATGTGTTTTGTATCTTATATATTTGCAATATTTGCCTTATTGTTGTTTGTCTATATTATTTTTTATGTTTAGTAGAAGGATAGTGTTTTTATAAGCTACGCAGTTGTTCAGTGGCATCACTACAGGGGTGCAGGCAAATACAGTACCAGCTCCTTTTTTCATAAACTGGAGCCGGGAGCTACACTGCAACATTACCCACAGCACTTGGCTCCTATCACAGTAAAGGAACTGACAGAGCGCCTTCGGGAGCAGCCCAGGGACCCCCTGAAGTGATGGGCGTCAGGCATTAAGACTATCCTCCTTTGTGTGAAGCCATGCCCTTCTTTGAAGCCAGTCTTTATAATTCTTTCTAAATTGGTTTCTGTACGTTATACCATTTTTTCACCAACCTAAAAATCCAGGGTTTTAGCACGTGAAAGCACACCAACTGGGACTTTTTCACCAACAGGGTTTTTAGCGGATAAAACCCGGGTAACAAGCTGTGGAAATGGCTCTTACCCTGGTTTTTCAACCCAGGCAGGGGGGCTGGATATTGCGCATAAGCCTCAAGCTGCCCACCCACTTGCTACATGTTGCTTATCGTTCCCCCGCCAGTGCCCGTATACTTGACATGCACAAAGTAACTGCTTTAAAACTGACATATTTATTCTAATGTACACAAACCATTCTCTGAAATGTATATAGTCAACTTTTAAGTTAACGATCATGCAGTGGAGAAGTACATTATTTTACTTTGCATATGAGTGGAGGGATATTGTATTGTTTATTTGATTAACTAATCACAAAATCTGAAATATTCAACATGCAGCCCTACAGCTGTTGTATAACAAAACATCCTGGCATGTCCTGCCATAGTTTTGTTGACATCCTATAAAGCATACTGTATCTATTAAAGCTATATACTTGATAACAGGCAATTAACCCAAAATATGTTGGAAAAAAAAGTTTCTCTGCTATAAGTATTCCTACCAGGGGGCGGGCCACGAGACGCCCACGCGCCCCGTGGCGACTGAGCTCCCCGCCGCTGTACACCACCTCTCCGGTCCCCATCGCCACCCTGACCCCCCCCCCCCCCCCAAAGCAGAGACGGGCAGGGTCCCACCGCCCAGCCACCAAGTCTCAGTTTGAAGTAGTCCCCCTCCGTTGGCTCTCGCCAGCGGGGATGTTCTGGCAAGAGCCGGGCAAGAGAGGGGCTCCATCTATATGTCCCCAGTAATGCCAGTTACATATCATGTCCCCAGCAGTGCCAGTTACAGATCTCCCCAGTAGTGCCAGGATATTCCTAGTAGTGCCAGTAACAGATGTCCCCAGTAGGTTTTTAGGGGAAAAAAAACAACAACATTTTGGAGACTATTATTTTGGAGAATTATTTGGATTAGGGTTACTCAATCTGTAAATATTATGCACAAAAAAATTGTCAGTATAGGTTAAAATCCAAAAGTATTCGGTAATCTCTGCATCATACCAGTACTCCATTGGGTACCCATGCAAGTCTGTTTTACAAATGCTTTTTACAAATAACACATGCAAGACACATTTAGATAATGCAGGAGGTATGAAGTCTTAGCATAATGAAAGTAAACTTGTTACTGGTAACTATGGATTTTCTATGTATTTCTGGAATGGGTTCACTGTGTGCTGTGCACATGGGCCTCTGGGTTCAAGGTGGTCCACACCGCACAAGTTTTGTTACTCATGTTTCTGAAGTCATGTGCCAGAACTGCAGTTGCAGCAAAAAAATGCCGGCAAAATGATAACCGCACATCCACTGTAGGAATTTTGTCTTCGGAACATGGCAGGCGCCATATTTTTTAATAGGCTCGGATATGATACCAGAGTCTACTGCGCCGTGAAGAGTAGGGGGCCTACTGGGAATCTACACACAGGCCCTCTCCTCTGCTAAAACGCCCCTATGTGACTTGGGTTCTAGTTTATATTAGCAGGTTCAAAAACATCCCTGTGTCATTGCAGCATATAGTATTTGTAGGTGGCATAAGTGAGAAAACATCTGAAGTATGGGGATTTATCAGTTCTAGTATGTCTTACTTAAAATGTATTGTTCTCCATGGTACCATATCCTGTAATTATTAGTTTGACCATACTGTAGCGTTGTTTTATACCCAAGCATTACTACATTAATCTTACCTGCTTCCAGCAATATCAGCATATATTACACTCTGCTAGACTGTGTGCATGTTTGTCAGCTGCTTGGATGTCATATATTAATTGTATTCGCTTCCTTTCACAATCTATACATAACTCATGGCTGCCTTGCTGTGATATTATTCGAATCATGCATAGTGATAGTGTGTGCAATCTACTGATACTAATTTATCTAATTTATATTATATTAAGGATCCAACGTCTACTTATTGTTTTTTTATTGTTTTTTACTGAATATATATAATTTTGTGTTCTAGATTAAAAGCATCAAAGAACAGCTGTTCTGAGCTATAAAAATGTAGTGTTATCCTACTTAAATAGCAATGAATTCAGAAAATGTTTATTTGGGGGAGGAAAAATAAAACATTATTAATAAATTATTTTAGCTCTTTTAGCAGATTTATTCTAACATTTAAGAAAAAAAATATCAAACAAACTTATGTTACACCATATATCGTGTTACAGGGTGACAAATTGATACATATGTCAAAGATAATTAAAAGCAGTTCCTCATACATCTTATTTTAGCATTGTTATTATGTAGTATTCGATTATGAAAAGAACAAGCTCATAATGTATTTATTAATGGAATTTTCAAATAATTAAGTTATATATACCAATTGTAAATATTAGAATAGATAAGGGACACATTCACGCCTTCTTTTATGATTTTTTTCTATTGCTTACAAAGCATTCTTTCACTGTAGCATTAACTTTTTAAAGTCACATCCTATTTAACATACAACTAAGATTGGGATTTTAACTGAAAAAGCGGTTAATTACGGTTAAAATCATAGACTAAAATGTTTGCAGTGAGAACAAAATATATTTTTCTTACGGCCAGTGGTGGATGCTGGGGTGTGGGTATTCCGGGCTGGAGGTCCGGGCACCAAGGAGTAGAAACTTCTTGTGGCTAGTGCAGCCCCAGGCTCCGCCCCCCTAATACCCCTTCCTGTCCTCAGAAACCAGTTTTTTTCCTTGGTGCTCTGAGGAACAGGCACCACGCTAAGGAGAGGGCATTTTTAGCCCTAGTTTACTTCGTTTTTTTTTTTTTTTTTTTTTTTTAACACAGCCGTCAGACTCGCAGCGCTGCTGCGGCTGACGGCAGAGATTTCTCCCGGCGTCTGGTGGACGGACCTGTCGGCCGCTCACACCAGACACCTCAGGCACTTGGAGGGAGCTGCAGCCGGGAGAAGCACAGGTAAGCGGCTTCCCTTTGAAGGGGAGCCGGATCGCGGCTCACACCGCCGGCGGAGGGGGCGCCGCCGGAGGCCTGGCAGCAGTACTCAGCTCATGCTGAGAAACCGCTAGACCACCAGGAGTTTTCTGCGTAAGCATCTCTCTCTGTGAAAAGGGAGTTACGCTGGTGGTTCCAGGAGGGGACGGAGTACAAGATAACTCCGCCCCCAGGCTCGCGGCAATGGCCTGTCCTGGGTTCCCGCCGCGAGCGCTCCTCTCCTCCCCCCTGTGTCACAGCGGGGGCCATTTTAGCTCACTTGCTGCCTGCCTGCTAAACGGAGAGGAGCTTAAGAAATCGCCCCCCTTTGCCTCCACTGTTATCAGTGACAGGTTGTATTATCCTCACCTCACTTATATGGTGAAGGTGTAGGAAACAAAGTGCCGAATCCTGTGTGTATGTGTCGTGTGAGGGATTGAATACTGCAGTGTATTTTTTCTGTCTTTGTTATTTTCCACAGTTTGTTATGTTGATGTGAGTATTCATATACCACATCTCTCTCTGAAGATTTGACAGAGAGCGCAGTTAGTTCACTGATTTTATTTAGTGACTGACAATCCCACATACAATATTACTGGTGTATTTAGTTAACTCAGGTTACAAATTTACTGGGATACATACACATATCATGGCAGAAAAGGGGAAATCCCGTAAGCCTGGTCCCGCTCCAGTGTTGTACGCATATACTTGCACAGTGTGCAAAGAAAATTTTGCTAGTGCAGAGCAGAACCACACAGGCCTCTGTGACCGTTGCTCTCAGCCGGGGCCTAGTTCGCAACCCAATGCGGATGTTCCCTGCAGACCGGACTGGGCGGCAGACCTGTCCTCTGCGATGAGGGAATTAGCTTCCCAGCTGGCAGCGTCACGTAACCCCGCTGCCGCAGCGGCTCCCCAAGTCCAGCCCCAGCCAGAACCTGCTTGGGTAGCAGGCCTATCTCAGTCAGTCCAGGGTTTGGTGCAGGTTTCATCCTCACTGCAAAATGTTCTGACAGGGTCTAGTACAAATAGACCGTCCAGGCGTGAGGCAACTCAGCCTCCTTTACAGGACACAGATGATGATGAGGGTAATACAACTGGAGACGATCAGGACGGGGACGCTATTGATATAGTTGATGATGTGGACACTGATACTGAGGATCATATGTCTCAAGCCAGAGTAGATAACTTAATTAAATTGATACGGCTCACTTTCAATATTAAGGAGCCAGATACTCAGGCCACTGCAGAGGGCGTACATACTGAACCAATGTTCAAACGCAAAAAGAAAGATAGTGCTTTTTTCCCTCAATCAAAGCAGTTGGATGATCTGTTTGAAGAAGCCTGGAAGCATCCAAACAGGAAATTTCTTGTGTCTAAGCGGATTTCATCTTTTTATCCCCTCCCAGACAGCCACAAGAAATGGGATGATCCTCCTCAGGTGGACGCTCATGTCACCAGGTTAATTAAGGCAACGGCCCTGCCCATACCTGATGTAACATCCTTAAAAGATCCAGTTGATAAAAAGCTGGATCAGTTTCTCAAGTCCATATACGTTAATGCAGGGGCAGCAGTTAGACCTAGCTATTCGGCAGCCTGGACAGCCAGAGCTATAGCGCACTGGGCAGATGCACTCTTGGAGGGCCTTCAGTCAGGAACTAAAAGATCTGAGTTGTTGTCTTTTGTGGACAATATTAGAGAGGCCAGTTCCTACCTAAGTGAGGGTGTGTTGGATGCGGGAATATTTGCATCAAAAATTTCTGCAGTATCTGTGGCCGCACGCAGAGCCCTCTGGCTCAGATCTTGGAAAGCCGATAACGATTCCAAGAAAGCTTTGGAAGCCCTACCTTTTACAGGGGGCATTCTCTTTGGAGCGGAATTGGACAAGATTGTCACTTCCATTGCAGCCTCAAAGTCTGCTTTTTTGCCTACAGGAACCTCCAAACCAAGGCAACAGGCCTTTCGGTTTTTTCGTCCCTCCAGGGGCAGATCACATTATACAGGATCTTGGCCAACTAGGTCACAACAGCCCTCACAAAAGATGCAGAAGTCCAAGCCCAAACAGGGTTGGGCAGCTCGTCGCCAGGCCCCAAAACAGGCTGAAAAGCCAGCGGCCTGACGCCGGGCACACCAAGAAAGTGCCATGGGTGGGGGGCCGTCTTCTGGAGTTTGCGGAGACCTGGTCAGGTTCCACATCGGACTCCTGGGTGTTGGATCTAATATCGCGAGGGTATGCTCTAACCTTTTGCTCCAGACCCCCAACACAATTCTTTACAACAGGCCTCCCACAGGACCCGCTCAAGGCAGTAGCCCTCGAGACTGCAGTCTCAACTCTGTTGGAACAGAAGGTGATCATACCTGTTCCACATTCCCAAAGGGGGACAGGTTTCTATTCGAATCTGTTCCTGGTCAGCAAACCAGATGGGTCCTTCCGTCCGATATTGAATCTCAAGAGACTCAATGCGTTCCTGCGGGTACCAAAATTCAGGATGGAGTCCTTGAGCTCCATTCTAAGCACCCTAGAACCAGGAGATCTGATGACCTCACTGGACATACAAGATGCATATTTGCATATTCCAATCAAGCAGGAGCATCAGAGATTTCTCAGATTTGCGATATTGGATCGCCACTTTCAGTTTCGTGCTCTCCCGTTCGGGCTCTCAACAGCCCCCCGGGTGTTTACGAAAGTCATGGCGGTAATGGCGGCTCGCCTGCACCTCGTAGGCATCCGAATTCTCCCTTACCTCGACGATTTACTAATAGTAGCACAGTCACAGGAGGAAATCCAGAACCACCTACAGATTGCTCTGGACATGCTCCAGTCCCACGGGTGGATAATCAACTGGAAGAAATCCAGCTTGACTCCCTCATCCACCATGATACATCTGGGAGCACTAATAGATACAGATGCCCAGAGAGTTTTTCTTCCCAAGAAGAAAATACAGGACATTCACTCACAAATCCAGGCGTTTCTGTCACAAGGCAGAGTGTCAGTGCATCTCTGCATGACACTAATGGGAAAGCTGGTATCCACGTTTCCGATGCTGGAATTTGGCCAGTTCCACTCCCGAACACTCCAGCTGGCCCTGTTGTCTCGCTGGAACCGATCACACACGGATTTGAAAAGACAGTTCCTCACCATATCAAACATGGTCAGACAGTCCCTACAGTGGTGGCTGCTGTCGGACAATCTGAGGAAAGGAAAGTCCTTCGCAATCCACAATTACATCATTGTGACAACAGATGCCAGCCTGATAGGCTGGGGAGCTGTGACCCTAGACCAGTCATTCCAGGGCCGGTGGTCACAAAAGGAAACAAAGTTACCAATAAATGTACTGGAACTAAGGGCCATCTCCCGGACGTTCGAACAGTCAGGAACCCTTCTTCACGGAAGACCAGTCAGAATACAATCAGACAACGCGACGGCAGTCGCGTACGTGAACCATCAAGGGGGGACCCGGAGCCGAGCAGCCATGCGGGAAGTGACCCAGATCCTGCTATGGGCAGAGAAATTCCTACTCACCCTGTCGGCAGTATACATTCCAGGAGTGTTGAACTGGGAGGCGGACTTCCTGAGTCGGCAGACGGTCCACTCAGGGGAATGGTCCCTCCATCCAGAAGTGTTCTCAATCCTGACAAGCCAGTGGGGAATGCCACAGGTCGACCTTATGGCCTCAAAACACAACAAAAAACTCCCCCTGTACGGAGCCAGAACAAGGGACCCACAGGCGTGTCTGGTAGACGCGCTATCGGCTCCCTGGCCGTTTCAAAGGGTGTTCGCGTTTCCGCCAATTCCTCTACTCTCCCGGCTACTTTGACGCCTCAAGAGAGAAAGGGTGACCATGATCCTAGTGGCCCCGAATTGGCCGAGACGATCATGGTACCCAGACCTACTACAGATGGCCAAGGCACCACCGTTTCCCTTGCCCCTCCGACCAGACCTCCTGTCACAAGGACCGTGCCTACACCCCGACTTAGCCAGACTGGCTTTGACGGGGTGGCTATTGAAGAGTCGATCCTGAGCAGGAGAGGTTTTCCCCCTACAGTCATTAAGACGCTGCTGGCGGCTAGAAAGCCATCGTCAGCTAGGGTGTACCACAGAATCTGGCAAAGGTATTTTCTCTGGTGTGAACCCAGGAGGTTCAACCCAAGGATATACAGGTTGGATAGGGTCCTAGGATTTTTACAATCAGGCCTGGACATGGGGTTGAGCCATTCATCCTTGAAGGTTCAAGTGTCGGCTCTCTCTGTCCTTTTCCAGAGGAAGATCGCTACTTCATCTACAATCCATACATTCCTACAGGGAGCTCTTCACCTACAACCTCCCATACGTCCACCAGCAAACCCATGGGATCTTACTTTGGTGCTAAAGAGTTTGATGAAGGCCCCATTCGAACCCTTGGAATCAGTTTCTCTTTCATGGCTTACTCTGAAAACTATTTTCTTACTAGCCATTGCCTCGGCGCGCAGAGTATCAGATTTAGGGGCCCTCTCCTGTAAGGCCCCATTACTCATCTTTCATGAAGATAGAGCAGAGATAGAGCAGTTCTCAGAACTAGACTGGACTACCTCCCAAAGGTTGTATCCCGATTTCATATAAATCAGGAAATAGTAGTGCCAGTTTATAGTACAACCACAGATTCGCAGGATAACGAGGTTTCCTTGGACGTTGTTCGAGCCCTAAAAATTTATGTGACCAGAACAGAACAGATAAGAAAGTCTGATTCTCTCTTTGTTCTCTTTGATGCCCGGAAGCTGGGTTGGCCTGCTTCAAAATGCACATTGGCTAGGTGGCTAAGGTCTACCATAAGGCAAGCGTACTTGTTGGCGGGGCGACCAGTACCGCATTCGATAAGGGCGCATTCCACCAGGTCTGTGGGGGCATCGTGGGCCCTGAGGGCAGGGGTCTCGGCGGAGAGCATCTGCAGGGCAGCCACGTGGTCTTCGGCTCACACGTTCATCAAATTCTATCGATTCGACACCTTCGCCTCGGCCGATGCGGCCTTTGGCAGGGGTGCCCTCAGTGCAGCTCGGGAGCGGTCCCACCCTTAGGGACACAGCTTTAGGACGTCCCACACCCCAGCATCCACCACTGGCCGTAAGAAAAAAGGGGATTTTTGGTTCTTACCTGTAAAATCCTTTTTTCGGAGGCCAAGGTGGATGCTGGGCGCCCGCCCTACCGCTCCAAATCTTGCAGTTACTTAGTTATAGTTCACATTTTAGTGTTCTGTTGATTGAATGTTCAAAAAGTTGAATGGTTCCCCTCTCCTATACCTGTTCCTCGGCTTGTTAAAGTTAAAAACTGGTTTCTGAGGACAGGAAGGGGTATTAGGGGGGCGGAGCCTGGGGCTGCACTAGCCACAAGAAGTTTCTACTCCTTGGTGCCCGGACCTCCAGCCCGGAATACCCACACCCCAGCATCCACCTTGGCCTCCGAAAAAAGGATTTTACAGGTAAGAACCAAAAATCCCCTTTTTTTTTATTCATTAAATTATGTCTATTGCCTAGTTAAAGCAGTTTAGTAAAATCTTATTTTATGACTCTAACAAAGGGCAAACTGATTAAAATCAGTAATTAGAATTTACTTGTTGCTCTATATTCTTGATTATGTAATTATTTTTTTTCTAAAAGTAGCAGTGCAGCATTCCTATTACAAAATATAATGATTTTCTTTCTTTTTAGTTATTTAAATAATGCAATATCACAATTTCCAGCTTTACATTAAATCGCATAGTTAGTCTATAAAACACCAAAAGTGTTGAATTCAGAGGACTCACTGGTATGTTTTGGAATCGCACTTTATAAATATAGAAGTTTGTTTGACTTTTTTTTATTTAAAATCTCAAGCTGCAAAAATGACACTTTAGGAATGCTATTTTGCACACATCATTTCACAGTTCAAAACATTGTAGGTGTTAAAAATAAAAATATAAATTGTTAAATCCTATAGTATAAAAAGTTAAACAGAAAACTAAAATAAGCTTTAATGTGATGTTATAATTTAATTAGAAACTAAAATAAGATAATTATTTTATAAAATAACTAACTTAATAAATATTTTATAGTGCAGATCATACCCCTTTTACTTTTTACAAAAAAACCTTTGCTTTGGCAAAGAATATAAAACATTACTGTTGTTTAAAATGAGCCTTTTTTATTTATTTTTTTCTAACATTTGCTAGCATAGTAAGCATACACTTTGCTGAAGGTTGAAGGATTTTTTTTTCTGTATTTTTTCTTCCCAAACCCTTTTTTGTTTTTTAAGACTGACTCTGAACAAGGTCGTAGAACCTCCCTAGAAAAGTTTACTCGCAGTGTGGTAAGTCTTGGTGCAGTGATCATCTTTTTTTTTCTGTGGAAACATAAACAGTGAATTAATTAAAAAAAAAATAATACTTTTTATTGCTGCTTGCACATTATTTTATGTGTTATTTTGTATTTTCATATATAGTGTTTTTATGTTGCAATGTTGTGTTATGTTTTATTTGCTTACATGAGTATACTTCACAGTGCTTGTCAGAATCTCACACTTTTAAACAAAAACATTTTTCAAATTTAAATAATTCCATTTTACTTAGTGAAATAGTAATTAAGGATTAAAAAAAGGTGTCAGTCCTTCGAGTTCAACCTATTTGACTTTAACTACTGACTTGAGAAAGTCACATCTATGTGATTCCTTTAGTGGCCAAAAATGTATACAGTTTTGATTTAAATTCATTAACAGTAGTTGCTGTAACCACCCCCACCGGCAATGAGTTTCAAAATATTACTGCTCTAATGGGGAAGAATCCTCTTCTTAATTCAGTACAGAATTTCTCTTCCTCGAGCCTCAGTACATGCTCGCATGTCCTAAGTATAGACCTTTTACTGAACAAATCATCTCATAGTTCCATATGATTCCCAATCCTGTATGTGAACATACTAATCATATCATCTCTCAACTTCCGTTTCTCCAGTGAAAATATATTAAGCCTGGTTAGCCTGTCTTTGTTTTCTAGTGATTCGAGACCTTTTACTAGTTTAGTCGCCATTCATTGTACCTGTTCCAATTAATTTATGTCTTTTTTATGGTGCGACACCCAGAACTGAACACAGTATTCCAAGTGTGGTCTCATCTATGCCTTCTAAAGAAGCACTATCACATTGGCGTCCCTTGAATCCATTCCCCTTTTAATGCATGCCAGTGTCCGGTTTGCTTTTGCTGCTGCACTTGAGATGTGTGCACTAGGTACTTGTTTCCTATCTGGGCGCCCAGGTTTTCTACGTACGGCACCGTAATGAAATCGGATCGCATCGCATCGTACACATACACGATATTGAACGATGCGATGCGATGCGATGCGATCCGATTCGATTTCCCATAGGAAACAATGTTAAATGGCTCAATTTAGCCAAATTATCATAGGAACAATAGTAAATGGGCCAAAAACACCCCTGAACATTGAAATGTCCCCCCAAAAGTAGTTGACGCCACCCCGCCATCAACGTGAACCCGAAGCGTGGCGAGCGCAGCGAGCCCGCGAGGGGCGGCGGTACGCGTCCTCCGACCTTTTCATGCCCTACTATCCACTAGGGCGTGGAGTGAGAATAGAATAGTGTGGCGAGCGCAGCGAGCCACCGAGCCCGAAGCGTGGCGAGCGCAGCGAGGGGACGCGGATACCTTCACAGTTATACGCGTCCCCTCGCGGGCTTCCCAGGTGTCCATGGCGACGCGGACACCTGGGAAGCCCGCAAAGGGACGCGTTTACCTGTGAAGGTATCCGCGTCCCCTCGCGGGGCTCGCTGCGCTCGCCACGCTTCGGGCTCGGTGGCTCGCTGCGCTCGCCACACTATTCTATTCTCACTCCACGCCCTAGTGGATAGTAGGGCATGAAAAGGTCGGAGGACGCGTACCGCCGCCCCTCGCGGGCTCGCTGCGCTCGCCACGCTTCGGGTTCACGTTGATGGCGGGGTGGCGTCAACTACTTTTGGGGGGACATTTCAATGTTCAGGGGTGTTTTTGGCCCATTTACTATTGTTCCTATGATAATTTGGCTAAATTGAGCCATTTAACATTGTTTCCTATGGGAAATCGAATCGGATCGCATCGCATCGCATCGCATCGTTCAATATCGTGTATGTGTACGATGCGATCAGATTTCTCTACGGAGAATAGCATGGTGCGCAATTAACTTAGTGGGCGCCCAGATAGGAAACAAGTACCGTGCACTATTACCCAATTTTTCATCTATGATGACCCCTACAGCAGAATTCCCTATTCCCTATAATAACTCCCATTTAGCCTATAATTAGCTTGTTAATTTTTGTTCCCATAATGAATTACTTTACATTTATCAAAGTTAAACCACATTTTCCACCTTTTTGCCCTCCTTTTCAGTTTAATTAAATCACTTTGTAGTACATCCATATCCTCTTCTCAGTTAATTTCCTTACTCAATTTTGTGTCGTCCGCAAATATTGCACTCTTACTCTCTCTGTCACTACCTATATCATTAATGCATTCAACAAGGCGGGTCCCTATATATTTCCATTTAATATTTTAACTGGTATAAGTATATGAACATTTTTAGTCTTTAATCTGCAGCGAGTGTTTATAGTTTGATGTACCGAAGTTTTAATTGCAGTTGTTATATGATTTTTTGTTTTAATATTTCGCACTTAAAATGAGCCACTTCACATTCTTTCTTTCAATATTTAATTATGTGCATTAAAGAAATAATTTTACAACGTAATTCTACACAAATGTTATAAATGTAGTCTGGGACTATTGTTGTAAAATATAATATTTGCGAAAATTTACAACATTGGGATCCAAGAGAGAACAATGGCAATACACAATTGAATTGCTGAAAATTACTTTTAATCAAGCAAAGTTAAAATGTTTATTCCTTTAACAGGGTTTCAATCTTTTTTAAGTGTGTAGGAACCGATTGTTGTATTAAAACAACCAGTTTTTGTGGTTTGTCTGGATTCATGGCAGAGCCCAAAGTATAGTTATGGCTGGAGGATGTGTGGAGGAAACAAAGTTATTCACAAGGAATAATCAGGCGCCTGATATAGAGCTGGGTCTCCAAATAAAAGCAGCTGCTCAGATGTGGGGGTAGTCACTCCCCACTTTATTGAAAACAGAAAAGAAACGACACGCACTAGGCGAGTCGAGCAGCGCTTAACACAATGAATACTACCACTGGGTAAAAAGGTAACAATTTTTACTGTTAAAAATGTATACAAATAATACAATAATATAAATGAAAAAAGTTTAAGGTGGGGAAATAAACGTAAATTGGAATTAATGCAACCAATAATAAAGAGATAAAATTGAAGAATATGAATCCTCGTCTCAGTGGACACAGCTGTGTAGTGTATAATTCACTTATTGAAGATTGGGTAAGTGCACATTACCAGAATGAACAATGATGTCCCACGGGAGGTGTAACAAAACTGGGAGTCCTCACGATGTAAATGGCCTGGTGGAATGGCCACTGGAGGAAATAATTGAATTCGAATGGAGATAGTCCTCTGATTAAACAGCGAGAGAAGATGTAGATTCTTGGTCTCAGATCGCCGGAGGGTCCAAAACGAAATACCCAGTAGGTGTTGTTATGGTGGGTTCGGCTTCCGTGTCTACAGCGACTCACACTGGTATGGATGTGGTGACCAGGAGTGGGGATGGTAGATGCCATCTACCATCCCCACTGTGGTTTCTTCAATACGGCGGACACCGCGGTCAGCGACTCCTGGTCACCACATCCATACCAGTGTGAGTCGCTGTAGACACGGAAGCCGAACCCACCATAACAACACCTACTGGGTATTTCGTTTTGGACCCTCCGGCGATCTGAGACCAAGAATCTACATCTTCTCTCGCTGTTTAATCAGAGGACTATCTCCATTCGAATTCAATTATTTCCTCCAGTGGCCATTCCACCAGGCCATTTACATCGTGAGGACTCCCAGTTTTGTTACACCTCCCGTGGGACATCATTGTTCATTCTGGTAATGTGCACTTACCCAATCTTCAATAAGTGAATTATACACTACACAGCTGTGTCCACTGAGACGAGGATTCATATTCTTCAATTTTATCTCTTTATTATTGGTTGCATTAATTCCAATTTACGTTTATTTCCCCACCTTAAACTTTTTTCATTTATATTATTGTATTATTTGTATACATTTTTAACAGTAAAAATTGTTACCTTTTTACCCAGTGGTAGTATTCATTGTGTTAAGCGCTGCTCGACTCGCCTAGTGCGTGTCGTTTCTTTGATGTGTGGAGGAAACTGGATGGTCGGAACAGGTTTCTACTCATACAGAAAGGGTTTTTATTGGTCATGTGAACATGATCAGTATATTTACTACAAAGTGTCTAATAATTTATGCTGTAAAAGTCCCAGCAGAATAATAGTGGAGATATTACTGCAGAAATAATTGAAGTGATCTGACGCAGGAAAGAGTACTATAGGAACTCTGGAAGATGCACTCAGGTGGTGGGTTTCACAGCAGCTGGAGCAGAGAATGATGTTAAGTTTCTCAGGAACTGTAGGACACACTAACATATAAAGCAGTGCTTAGAAGACTTATATGTCTGCTACTTTATGATGTGGCATGGGCAGAGCAGGCAGTGTTCAGGAAACAGTTGGTAACACTGCTGCAGGGGTTGGACGGAGATGGCTGGTACTTCAGGAAGTCACACAACTGAGTGGACCCCAAAATGAATATAGGACACAGTAGGTACAGTAGCTGATGTCACTTAGAATGAGCAGAGAGGTGAAGATATGCACACAGGAGGATAGCTGGAAGCAGGCTAGCCGTCAGGAGATGATGCAATGTGAATTGTGCTCAGCTATGAATAGCAAATGATTGAAGTAATACTGCGGAAACTCGAACATGCAACACAATGGGAACAAGCTGGTATTTGTAGTATACAACTACATACAGGAACAGGATAGAAGTTCAGTAGAACAACTAGAGCTGGTACTGTGGAACTTGCAGTTAGGAACAACAAGCTGGTATCAGCAGAAGTTGCACTGGCAATGAGATGTGAGCAAGAAGAAACTTAGATAAGGTGGCCTGACTTCATATTGAACCATTGGTCACGTGCTGCTGATCACAGATGGAATTGGTGGAACAGTGAATCTGAATAATACGGCGTTGGTTCCGGAAGGAATTTATTCTTAGTGCTTGAAACATGTACTGAAACTACAAGTGAACTGCCATGAAGCGGCAGCAACTGGTTCAGAAAAGGATTTTATTAGTCTGGTAACACCCGGGATTATTTACTTATATTCAGTAAGTGGAAAAGAGAGAACCAAACTTTAATACATTTTCTGTTCTACATAAAGGAATGGACCAAAATTTAGCTTTAAGCCAACAAAACGAACTATGGTGATACAAATAAGACAGAGCTTTTAAGTGGCAGGCTCCTGGTGACTTTTCAGCCTCCCAGGTTGCAGCTTAATCTTTAGGTAGCAAATAAAGCTCTTTCCTGTTACTTCATGTAGGAACTCTGAATAAGAGAGAGGAATCTCCCAAGCATTCCCATCCAGCTCACAGCTACTGAAAACCTCAGAGATACTGACCGGCATACAACTATCCAAAAGCTGCTACTAGACATTAAGTTGTGCAGCATAAAAGGTTTTGCTTTATTCCCTCAACAGTCAACGAACGCACAGGCTTCCATTTCTAAACCCCATGTGTAAGTTAAAAGACAAGTAATTACTTGAAGGATTACATACTGTAATGTTACCTTATTGCTTACTCTGGCTAGTCCCCATGTAGTTGATGTTCATGCAAGTCTTCTAACGTCTCTTCGCATGTGCTTGAACATCTTTTATACACAACGTCACCAGTAGCATGTTGGCCAACTTGAGTCAAAGCATTATCATTACATTTTATTTATAATGCACCGCAAGTAGTTTACAGCACTGTACATAGGGCAAACAATACAGGGTATACATAACTAAACGTAACAGTAACTGAAGAACTAAAGCAGAGTACAGGTAACAATTAGCAGCACAATTCTTGGACACAATACAGCTGAGATGTAGGGAAGCAGAGGAGGTGTCTGCATGTTACCAGGGGCAGGTTGTCATTGGTAGAGATGAATCAGCACAAGTGAGAAGAGATGCAGGTATAGATAGTGGCTGAATAAGAGAGCTGTAACTGACATGCATGAAGAGGGCTGTGAGAACAGGAGGGAAAAGGGCCCTGCTCCAAGGAGCTTACTGTCTGGGGCAGTTATTGCTAGCCTTGTTGAAATACACATCCCGGCATGCCCTGCTACAGTTTTGGCCATGCTAAAACTGATGCAGGGCATGCTGGGAAGTGTAGTTACACAATAGCTTGTTTGTCAAGGTTAATCATCACTGGTCTAGGGGGAGGGGTAGACAGGCAACATGAGGTGCAGGCAAGTAGCCCTGGGGGGCAAGAAGTGAGCATGGCAGGGATGGCCAGGACATGAAGTGACAGGGAGGGAAAGCAGCCTTGGTAACAGGTTATGCAGGAGGGTACACTTTAATAAATGGGTGGGTTTTCATGAACATTTGAAGCATTGCAAGGTCGAGGAGAGTCTAATAAATCAAGAAAGATCATTTCAGTGAAGGGAGTAGCATGGGAAAAATCTTGGATACACGCATGGGATGCAGTTACCATGGTAGAGGAGAGGTTGGAGATGCAGGGAGCAGTGCAGTTAGAAAGGGTCTTGTATGTTAGGGTGAGGAGTTTGAAGAGGATTCTGTAGGGGAAATGGTGTAGATTTTCTTGAAGGGGCTTGGAAGAAGTGGAGCAGCAGGAGAGGAAAATAAGTCGATTGGAGGGGAATGAGTTGGTAGCATGGGAGGCCAGTGAGGAAACTGTTGCAGCTGAAACTAACAGGCTTGAGACAAGTCAAGAGTGATACCCAGGCAGCGGAGTTGGGAAATGGGGAGATGACGGTGTTGTCCACAGCCATGGAGATATTGGTGGGCTTGTCCATTTTGAACTTCAGAGAGCGCTTAGACATCCAGGAGGAAATAGCAGAGAGGCAGTTGGATACCTGAGAGAGGACAGAAGAGAAGAGGTCAGGAGAGGCATAATTGCATGTCACCAGCATAGTGGAACTGAAGGCAAAATGTGCTTATGAGCACACCGAGGGAACAAGTGTACAGGGAGAAGAGACGGGGGTCTACAACAGAGCCCTGTAGGACCCAGACAGGGAGTATGGAAGGTGGTTCGGTGGAGCCAGGGACAGACACTGAGAATGAGTAGTTAGTGAGGTAATAGGGACGCCAGGCTATAACAGCGCTGGAGAGGCCAATAGTCTGGAGGGTGTGGAGGAGTAGAGAATGATCCGCAGTGTTGAATGCAACAGAAATATTCAGTAGAGTAAGTTGTGGGAAATGAAACCTGGACTTGATGTAGAGCAGGTAATTGGGGACCAGGGCAGTATCGGTGGAGTGAAGTGGGCAAAAGCCAGACTGGAGGCTAGAGGATGGAATTGCCAGAGAAGTAGCTAGTTAGGTGAATGTTTTTTGAAAACTATGTGAGACAAGAGCGTGTTTGAATGACAGGGTAAATATGCCAGTAGGGAGTGATAGGTTGAACGCAGTGGGGGAAAAGGAGCAAAGAAGATAAGAGGGGAAGAGGTCAAGGAGGTAGGTGGAGGTGGGAGAGGACAGGATGAGGGCATGGACTTTCCTGACTTGTCTGTGGGTAATTGAAAGGAGCACAATGTTGGAAGTCTGGATGGAGAAGATGGTGGAGGCAGCATAGATGCTGAGGAAAGGCAAGTTGAAATAAATACATGATGGACGGTCATATTTTTGGAGGCAAATCAGTTTCTGTGAGGGAGGATGGGAGGGCCGAGGGGTTAAGTAGAGTGTTGAAAGTATCAAAGAGGCGTCAGGGACTGGAGGATTGAGAAGAGTTATTGGAAAAAAAAAAGATGGTACTTATGTAGTATCTGGGCGCCCGATTTTGAAATCGGGTCGGGACCATCGCATCGCATCCGACCAAATCGCATGCGATGCGATCGACCCGATTTTCCATGGGATTCAATGTAAAAATGGTCCTGTTCATTTCCCTACTATCCAAGTGGGCATGGAGTTGGATATAAACCTGTGGTAAGCGAAGCGAGCCACCGAGCCCGAAGCGTGGCGAGCGGACGCAGATTATTTTGGTGGCATCTCTGCGTCCCCTTGCGGGGCTCGCTGCGCTCGCCACGCTTCGGGCTCGGTGGCTCGCTTCGCTCACCACAGGTTTATATCCAACTCCATGCCCACTTGGTTAGTAGGGAAATGAACAAGACCATTTTTACAATGAATCCTATGGAAAATCGGGTCCATCGCATCACATGCGATTTGGTTGCATGCGATGCGATTATCGCATCGCATCTGATTGTATGCCTTAAGTTAAGGCATACAATCAACAAATCGGGTGCCCAGATACTACATAAGTACCAAAAAGATTGTTAAGGGAGAAGGCAGAGCTGTAGGAAGAGAAAATAAATTTGAAATAAGGGAAATCTGCCAGAACAAGTTGTGCTCCAGAGGTGTTTAACAGAACGTGAGCATCTTTGCAGATACCGAGTCAGTTTTTGAGTGCTTCTGTTGGGATTTACAAAGGGGGATAGAGGAGTTGGGGACAACCAAATGAAGTGCAGAGGTGAGGGTGGAATTATAGAAGGAGGCTGTCTGTTTGGCTCATGCCATGGTGGATAGAGGAGAAAGGAGAGTATAGAGTGAGGATAGGATAGTGGGGTGCAGAGCACTGAGATTGTATCTGGTGAAGGTAAATCTGGGTGTGGGGAGGAGGGGGAAGAAAGTAGATAGTGGTCAGAGAGGGGTAAGGTGAGGTGAAGAAGTCAGAAGAACTTAAAAAAGCAAGCAGGTATATCCAATTGAATTAATCAGTGCATAGAGTTTTTAATGGTTAACCTCAGAAAGCACTCTGATATGCCTCCAAGAAGGTTTAGGGGACCCCAATATTGAGGTTTTTTTTTACGATACATTTTTATTAAAATGTTTCTTCATTCTGCCCACATGAAGATTCTTTGCTGGAACTTATGACTTCTGTTCAAATTAGTGCCCTTACAATTGAACAGATAATGAACCTAGCCTTAAACTTTCTTAGAGTTCAAACTCTTTTAAAGCAAAATAATACTGTACATGGTTTTGCTGGAGTCGTAGACCTAAACAGCATAGAATGATGCTATGACTTTAACAAAGACAAATAAAAGTCCTACGAATCTTTTAAAAAACGTGTATACAGTTGATAGCAGACCAAGTTTAATTTCCCTGCAAACCGAAAGAACTATGGAGGGGTAAGTATAATTATATGGGTGCAGGGTGAGTACCCATTATAGTTACTCCAATGCCCCTATCTGAAATTATATTTGATGAAATCCTATGGAATTATTCTTTACAAAAAAACAAAGTTAGGCCATGGCAGATTAAAAATCAGAAAAAGTATTGAATTATGCCATCTAACAGAACCTATATAATGTTAAACACCTTTCATGATCAAAGAGTCAGAAAGAAAACCATTGAGATGTGGGGGACCAAGGTACAGTATGTTTGGAATAAGAAGATGCATAACAGGTCCAAATGGCTTCTTAACTTTGTTAAGAACAGGCACAATGTTGGCAGAAGGAACAATCAGAGTCTGGGATGTAATTTAGGGCCTTATTCTGGTCGATGCGTAATTTTCCGAATTCTTTCGGATGGCGTATTTTAGCCATCTGCGCATGCGTGGGCAACGCTATGCGCATGTGCCACGCAAGGTCTCCGTACTCGTTCTCACTAATACCGTACAGAAAAGTGCACCGCATTCACTCGGGAAATATGGCCGTAATATGGGCGTCATTCGGAAGTACACAGGGGCGTAGTTGCAAAGTGGGCTAAACTGGGCGTAAACATGGGCGTACACGAGGGAGTGCACTAATTCTGGTAGGCGTGCATTCGGACAGAACACCGACTGCAAACGAACCAAAAGGCAGGAAATATGCGGTCTCCATAAGCAAGTATTGCTTTGCGGACACCGCTCGGTCATGCGCTAGGCATTCGGAACGCCCAATCAGTACGCCCGCACCTGAACCAATGTCAGCTGAACACAATACAATCCACTCCTTTACTCATTACTCATTAATTACACTCTTTTCATTGCTTCAATTGGAACCATTGCAGCTTAAATGGACCATTACATAACACCCAAATCTATGCTGAAAGCACGGCTGCATTTTTTACACACATTTACGCTGCCAGCAATGGACAGAACTTGCTATCACTAATATAAATACACATGTCACTTTTACATTCACCAATAACAGCACACATTTGGGGTTAAAAAGAAAAAATTATTACAGTAAGATTTAAAACATAAGATTTTAAAAGCATGTTCTTTGGCACATGCCAAAAATGAAAGTTACCATAACAGGAATTTTAAACCAAAAAAAAAAAATTTCACAAATGTATTCTTTTGCATACATAGCCACAGCAGAATCATTAGGAACACATCAGGTGGCTTCACAAGAAAAGTATAGCACCAACACTTCAAGTACAGCAGACAGTAATGGTAGCCGAAAGAGGGCAACAGGGGAACCAAACAAAACATTCAAACCGAGGGCAAATGTGGGTACCCTGTGCACGGGATTTGGTTGCACACAGGAAGCTGACACACACAGCTAAATGAAAGATTTGGGAAGACATAAGGGTGGAGATTAATGCGGACACAAGTTCATTTGCGGGACTTTTTGGCCGTGGTAGGGCCCTTGCCACGTGCAACAGCTCCACGGCCACGTTGGGATGGTGGGCAGGTGGAGCAGATGATGTTGAAGGGGGGGGATGGTCTTCCCCTTCTGCCAGCAGGGAGTGCTGGTGTTGGAAATGCACCAGAAACGACTGACAATAGGGCCCTATTGGTGGTAACTAGCTCCACCATAAGCTCATTATGGTGGAGGAGGAGGTCATTTTGGCGCAGGGCTTGATCTGCCAACACCTGCAGGCTGGCAGCAATGGCCTGCTGGGTGCCAGCCATGGCCTGCTGGGTGTCAGCAATTGTCTGCTGGCTCCCAGCAATTGCCTGCTGGCTCCCAGCTATTGCCTGCTGGGTGCTGACAATACCCTGCATGACCTCCTCGGTCCTACGCAGCCGCTCTGATGCTAACTCTCCCTGCTGGCGAATCTGCCCAAGCATCTGCACCCACCTGTCCAAATCCTGTGTGGCCGTTGGCTGCTGCTGTTGCACATGGCTGCCACTGGTGGCAGGTGGCACTGACTCCTCCGCCTCCTCAAGAGTTTCACTACCAAACGGTGGGGATGCTGCTGAAAGAGAAACTTACAATTACAACACATTCCTTGAAAATTAGTTCAAACTACTTATGCCATGCAAACAAATTACCTTCTAAATCAGTAGCAAAAACGTCCTCTGGGGCCTCACTATCCATGTTGCTCACCCCCCAGACCTCCTCAATTGCTATGCAGCCCTCAGCCATCTCCTCCAGGGGGGTGAGCTTCAGGCGGCCTGGCATGGGGCCAGCCCCAGAGGTGTGGCTGTGGTCCCACCGTTTGGTCAGTTTCTTCTTGAGGTTGGTTTTGAAGTCATGCCACCTGCAACCAAAGTTTACATATTATTACATGTCACTCCTGACGTTTGATGTAGCATGCATTGGAATCTGCTACAGATTACAACATGTGCTTCATTCCACATAACTTACATTATGTTAAACTATAAAACCAACACTTAGAAGATACATTCACACTCACCCTACTATAAATATAGACTAAGTGACATGGCAATCATGTCTGTTGCTCCTAGCAACGTGACCGACCATTTACCAACTCCATCTAACATCTAATAAAAACATTACTGGTCTTGTTCTGCTCAAATGTAACACACTTGAACTTGCCTCTTCTTCACGTGCTCCGCCTCACGAACTTGTGGAGCTACCGCATTAATCTCCACAGTTATGTCCTCCCAAATCTTCCATCTCCATGTGTGTGTCAACCTCTCCTGTGGACACTCTATCCAATCCCGTGCACGGGGTACCACAGCGCGGGAGAGAGCCAGACAGGCCCAGGAGGAGGCCCAGCTGGAGGCCCAGGAGGTGGTGGCCCAGGAGGTGGAGGTGGAGGCCCAGGAGGTGGAGGTCCAGGAGGTGGAGGGCCAGGTGGAGGTGGAGGAGAAGGAAGCGGGCCAGGTGGAGATGGAGGAGGAGGGCCGCCATGAGGCGGAACACTTCAACTCCACTCCCCCTAGCCACTCACCAACCTCCTCATTCTCCCTTCCTTCCCCACCCATCTACCCTGGTCAGGATGACCCAGCCCTACACCTACCCAACTACCCACCACCCAGCAACGTGGAGCATGAAATGGGTGTGGAGCTGGCAGGCAGTGGTAAGTAGACGTAATGCCTCATTACTGACTTATTTAGGTACAGTTTGTTATGTCGCACAGCTGATTACATTTTGCTTTAATATAGTAAAGACTAGTAAAAACAAATGGATAACAACAGACACACTTTGGGGTTATAGGGCCATGCTGCAAACGTGGAATCTGGAGGCTCATGTAGGTGATGAGTGATTATTTATGGAGGGTCTTTCTATACAAGCACAAATAAAACATAAATGGAGTATGGCCAGGCCTGATTTAAAATGGAGTCACAAGTGGCCAGTTCCCCTGGGCCCGTGTTGTTGCCATGTATTTTTGAAAGCAATTATGTAGGATGGATTTTCCTTAGAAAATGTTTGGTGCATGGAAGAGGATTAGTGCTGCACCTTCACCTATCTGGCAATGTGACAATGATTCATGAAGTAAAGGGTAGAGGGACTAGCCTAGCCTTTTAATGTGGTATGTATGTATGTATGTATGTATCTATCTATCTATCTATCTATCTATCTATCTATCTATCTATCTATCATGCAGTTTAGCATTGAACAGTGACATGCAGGTTTATATGTATGGCAAAATGTGACAAGTTCTAGTGGATGTAGCTTTCTAGTACATTGGTGAGTGTTAAGGCAGGACAAGTGTGAGTGAGGCTCAAGTGTTGTTGTGATTTTGATACATACATTGGCAATGTTATAAGTAACATATTCTGTAGTGTAAGCCACTGTGTGTGTGTGTGTGTGTCACCATCATAGTATTTATTTGAATTTGAAACACTATTGCCTATTTAATTGTGGATATGTATGATTTATCATGCTGTTGGTAGTTAGGATTGAATGTAGGTATCACAATGTGCAATGTCAACCTGAATAGCATACTTTAATGTTGAACCCCCTTTAACATGCCCACAGATGACCAGAGGGAAGAAGGCGAGGGTGTGCGAGGGGCCCTCCTAAGGCTGCGCCAGCACCTGCTCATCCTGGCAGCGGATGTGCAGGACCTCTGTGACCTGCTGCTTTAATTTTTTTTTATATTTTTATGTTGTATTTCAATAAATGTTTATATGAAAGTTAGAAGTGGTCTGTGTGTTTTTGTATCATTTTACAGTATAGGTATAAATAGTGATGTTTATTTATGTAAGGTGCAAAAGGTATATACAGTATATAGATGGGTTTATAGCATACAAGTGCTTGAAAGTGAAGGGTAATGTAAAGATGTACATAGTGTGTTGATGTGTATGTGTGTGTTTGCATTTGAAGAATATTTTTTGATGTAATATGCATACATAACACATGGGCGTAAAGGGGCAAGAAAGAATGTTTTGAACTTTGCATGATGTAAGGGTTAATCTAAAGTGGTAGTAAAGTGTTTAATTATCAATTTGAGAATTAATAGATGACAATTAAAAACAATCCCTTTTTAATGAGGTAGCCTAATTGCATAAGTGTGTCATGTGTGTGATGTACAGTATGAGTTCCGATGATAGTAGTATGTTTTGCGGAAATACACCGCATCGGTGCGTACGGCCAGGTTCCCGTCCGTTCTGACGCGGTAAGAACGTGCAGACGCTGTAACACCGTGCAGAATATGTGAGTGTCCACCGCACACGCAAGGTTTGGATGTCGTCCGTAAACACGCCCTCTTCTTAAAGTGTGAGTCCGTCTGAATGCGGAGGACCGGTGGGCGTTTCTTCGTACCATGTCCGCACAGCGTGGTGTGCGGACCGGTTCGAAAGAATTCAGACATTTACGCACCAACCAGAATAACCTCCTTAGTGTGACTTCCCAATGAACTCACCTGGGATTTAACTTTTTAATAGAGTGAAGATTTTTTTAAACAGCACCTTGCTGGTATTTGTCCCACTCCAGCCAATTGATTGATATACACACGATGAAAATGTAATACTTGCTTCTTGATGCTCTCAGAATAAAAGTGGTGAATTTTAAGGTGAACAGATCTCCATTTCTACTTTTGTGTGAATTTGGAATTTGCTCTCTAATTACCACGCCACCTGGGGAAGTGTTTGAACTCCACCTAGAGAAGCATTTGTTCCCCACCTGGAGTAACATTCAAACACCACTTGAAGAAGCATTTTGTCATGTTTGAAGGTTTTTGTAAATCCAGTCTGGAGGCCCTGATTATTGTAGACCCTGGAGACGGTACTCAGAATAGCCAACTTGAAGTAGTTTTTGTTCATAGGCTTCCTGAACTCATACTGACAAACAGAAGCACAGAGTCTAGCATGTCAGTGGTCTTTGCCAGGGACCTCCGCAAGGGGATTTGGTATTCACGGCTCTATATTTACGGCTCTATGAGGAGTCAGACTGGATTCAGGATTCTGAAGTACTGACACTGGACTAAGGACAAGAATACTTGAAGAGATGCTGAAATACAGAGAGGACTTGAATCAAGACTCTTTATAGATAATGTATTGTATCAAGACTATTGAATGTCATACTGTATCAATGATAATCAGATAAAACCAACAGCACGAACTTGGCAACTGAGTTGACAATTCTGGTAGTCCATGTGGTACTCAGGCACAGATAATTGGATCAACCAAAAGGCTAGTATTAACTCTGACTAGCTGGAAAATATCAATATTACATAATATACAGAGAAGATGACATATGTAATTGAACAAGACAGATAGCACAACTCAAGCTGAGCCAACTGCTCAGGATATCGCACAGGACTGATGGAGCCAATGGTGCTGTAAATAGAATAGCACAGGAATAACTTGCAGGAAATTCCACAGGAGTTCTCTGGAGTCTTGCTGCAATGCTAGGGACAACAAAGAACTGGCAGCCCTACAGACAGCCAACTATATATATTTAAACTGGTAGTCTGTGATTGGCTGCGACTGTCAGCTGATAGATAGTGACCACAGGATTGGCATAGAGATGGATCACATGATGTCAAGCAAAATGGCAGCGCTTAGCACTGTGACATCCACATTCCAGAGTCCCTCAATACTTAGACTCAAGGGGTGACATTCTATGGGATGAGACTTTTTCCCACGTCAGTTTTTCGCCCATTATCGCACTTTTTTCAAATCGCATTTTTGCCTTGGATTCGCATATTTAATGAGGTGCATGTTCCGGCAAGAAAAGTGCGATTGAGTGCGATAATGTGCGAATTTTCGGCATGAAAATGTGCGATTTTTAGGCATGAAAATGTGCGAATTTGAGCTTATGTGCGATTTCGGGTTTGTATTAAAAAAAAAAAATTGCGTGGGGTCCCCCCTCCTGAGCATAACCAGCCCTGGGCTCATTGAGCCGGACCTGGTTCCAAAAATACGGGGGGACAAAAAGTGTAGGGGTCCCCCGTTTTACTTTTCTGTGTGTGTTTTTTTTTGTAACATTCTTTTTACAGGTGGACTACAAGTCCCAGCAGGCCCATTAATGCCCCGCATGCTGGGACTTGTGGTTCTCCAAGTCCCAGCCTGCGGGGGAGGTCTGCTGGGACTTGTAGTTCTCCTGTATAAAGCAATGTTAGGATTGAAATATTTTACACCATCAGGCCGGCGTCCACTGGCCAGGGACGCCGGTGACAGCCCCGGGGTTCAGCCCTGGACGGGTAAAGCCTTGGGGGGGGGCCTTTATTGGGGGGTCCCCACTCCTCCAGGTAACCCATCCAAGGCTGACCAGCCACGGTGCTCATGGTACGGCCGGGGGACCTTGTGTAAAAAGTGTCCCCCCGGCTGTGGCATGACACTGCGGGCTGTTGGAGCCCGATGCTGGTTTAAAAAAATACGGGGGGACCCCCAGATCTTTGTCCCCCGTATTTTTGGAACCAGGACCGGTCCAAGAGTCCGAGGCTGGTTTCAGAAATACGGGGGACCCCTACGCTTTTTGTCCCCCGTATTTTTGGAACCAGGTCCGGCTCAATGAGCCCGGGGGTGGTTATGCTCAGCAGTGGGGACCCCACGCAAAAAAAATTTTTTACCACAGAACCATGCACAGATCTCAATGATCTGTGCAGGGTTCTGGCCAACTCGCATATCAGAACCTGGTCTGATTTTTTGGCAAATTTAAGACACATTTTCCAAATTCGCATCTCATTAAATATGCGCATTGTATACTTTTCAATGGGAAAACATCTGGATGCGAGTTCCGGCGCGAGTGCCGTTTTTCGCATCTCATTAAATATGTGAAAACGGGATTTCGGACGTTTTTTGCGCAAATTTCGTCAAAAAAACACAACTCTCATCCCATAGAATGTCACCCTATATTCCAGCACTCTTACCAGATATGTGTCACCACCACTATATTGTGCACAACAATCTTTGCTTATTTCCACTCTTTAAATGCCAATTTGATGGCCAGAATCTCTGTTGCCCACATTGTTTCCATGGATGATATGAGTGAAAGGCATAGACAAGGATGACATTATTTTATCTCCCGGACTTATGTAATATAAGATGTTTCATCTACTACATTAGAAGCATTGATCCGTATCCTGAAAGGTTGGTATAAAATAATTAGAGTGACAGAGCACAGGTACAGTGCAGAGTCAATAGAATAGTAATAGGGTTGTTTCAGGAGCTGTGGTGGTGTGCGGAAGTAGTAGATACCAGTGCATGGGCAGGGATGCCGTTATTGTGTGCTGTTAACAATAGTTAGCCCACTAGTTCAACTTGTTGCACTTTGCCACTTTAGTTAATAAGTTGAAGGGAGAAATTACTTAAGGTCTGCTGGACTATGACTCTCGGGGGTCTTCAGTGCAAACACTGCTGTCTCCTCTTTATACTTTCATTAAACCGCTATGGTAATTCATGGCTTCTCCTTCTCTGACTATAAAATAATGTCTCTGCCTAGCATTTACTTATAGGTCATTTGTCTTTACCAAAACCAATACCTTGCTGCACTTTGTTTTGTGGCTTTGTTATTCACATCCTGAACTGCTGTGTTCCAGATCTTGATCCTGCAACCTGACCTTGCATCTAGATCATCATAGTCTGTACCTACCTGCATGGAGTCCGTGTTTCCTCTTTCTGAAATCTTGGAACTGAAACCTGAGCTTGCACATAGGGCCTCATTCTGATCTGCTCAGTAGGCTGTGAAGCTTGCATCTTATAGAGCAGTTGAGGCCCCGCCGCTGTATCCCCTCACATGTGCCTGCAACAGGAGAATTCATTTGATGGTCCGCGCCTATGAAATTATATTACCTGCCCTCACAAATATAAGTCAGTGGAGACTAACTCATATTTCCTGGCAATGGGACGAAGATAGTGCGGGTGGATGTCAGCCGCCCACCCCTGACACACTTAGTCCCACCTGCATGGGAATGGCCAGCATTTTCATAGGGATGCCTATGAAATGCTGGGCGATGCTATGCCCCATCACTGACCCCGTGCAGCCCCCCCCCCCCTTGTGCGAGTGCCACACATGTCACAGAAGCCCTGCACATGCGCATATGAGAATAAAAAAAATATGCGCATGCACTGAGTCTTACCAACGGTCCCACGTGTGAACACAAATGGGCTTTGTGAGTCAACCTGAATCACCCCTATATCTTCCAGTGCTGCAAAGCACCCGCTCTTGAAGATTTTTTTAACTCTCTTGTTGCTGAGGGTTGATGAATAGGCAGACAATCCTAAATAAATCCGGTACTTATGAGTTATCTGGGCGCCCGATTTTTTGATTGTATGCCTTAAGTTAAGGCATACAATCAGATGCGATACGATATCGCATCGCATCGCATGCGACCATCGGATGCGATGACCCGATTTTTCCATAGGAAACAATGTTAAAATGGACTGAGTCCATTTTAACATGGAATTCAATGGGAAAAAGGGGTCCTTTTCATACCCCTACTATCCAAGTGGGCATGGAGTTGGATATAAACCTGTGGCGAGCGTAGCGGAGCGGTATTCTGTGTCCCCTCGAGGGGCTCGCTACGCTCGCCACGCTTCGGGCTCGGTGGCTCGCTTCGCTCGCCACAGGTTTATATCCAACTCCATGCCCACTTGGATAGTAGGGGTATGAAAAGGACCCCTTTTTCCCATTGAATTCCATGTTAAAATGGACTCAGTCCATTTTAACATTGATTCCTATGGAAAAATCGGGTCATCGCATCGCATCGCATCCGATGGTCGCATGCGATGTGATGCGATGTGCCCGATCCGACCCGATTTAGAAATCGGGCGCCCAGATAACTCACAAGTACCATAAATCCTAAGTAACCATCAGTACATAGGGGAGGGGAACAACATTCAGAGGTAATTCTTAAATAAGCTTGTTCAAGATTTGTTATTGGACTGGCCATTACATAGAAGACTAGGTGATTCATCGCACCCTACGGGCGCTCTTCACACCAGCGTAAGGGGCTGCGCCCCCTTAATTTGTGAACGTTTGTATATGAGAAATATGGTTAGAATTGTATGAAAGATGCCTGTATTGCAACTTGAGTTATAGGTGAAATGTGTTAAATAGAGAGCATATGATGTGGAAGGGGGTGTGTATTGTTTTGTTTAATTAAAAAGCGGTTACAGAGTAAGATGTACATTGATAGTGTGGAGGGTACAGTGACATTTGTGGGTGTGGGGGGGACTGTGTGTGCATGTTGTTTAGGTGTGTGTGTGCAATAGTATAGTAGGGTGTTTTTGAGTCAGCGGCTCCCCACTGGCGGAGGTCACGACACAGGAAAACAGGAGGCTGGGTGTGATAGGGGTGTGTGTGTCGACAGGTCACATACAGGACACCACATTTCAGCCATTTTGTTCACAAACAAAATATGATTTCTGGTAATTTCATTAGCATTTAACTGCTACAGTAATGCTTATTGTTATCCAAAAACAGTATGGATTTTTGTTTTGCATAAAATTAGCAAAACATCTACCATTTTATACGCAACATATAACATTATAAGTAGCATTCCTTTAGTTTATTTTTTTTACATGCATTTACCTGTGTCTTTAAGTAAACCGATTTTACATAAATCAGTGGTCAGGGAACAGGGGTAAAGCATGCTTGGCTGTGTCTCAGCAGCGCGACCGCCTATTACCCCCACAGAAATTTAATTTAATTGCATATAGAATCTATATATATAGATTCTATATGCATGGCCATCTGTGTGTGTTGCAGTACTGTAGTGTACAAGGACCTGACGCAGTGCAGTGCATCTGGCCCTTGTGTATAACACGCTTCCCTGCGTGATGCCCCGGGCCCCACCTCCAAGTCTGCCTGCTTCTTCAGTAGAGTCAACTAGTTGCTGCACCGAGTTTCTTTGCCCGGTTATAGGCTCCTGTCAAGCTATACCTATCTTTAGTCTAGGAAGAACATTGCACAGACTGTCACTATATCATCTTGTAATACTGACACTAATAGTTGACTGGACGTCACATTATCAATGACTATACCACACACAGCCAGGCAGCCATTGATGATGATTACCATGTATGGGTGTGTGTGTGGTACAAATTTTGTACCACACACAGCCATACATGGTAATCGTCATCACCATCAATTGCTGCCAGGCTGTGCACTGTAGTAGCAGGATATATCATCAATTTCTGGGGGTACCGTGTGTATTACAATTATATGATTTTCTTTCTTTTAAATTAAGGGGGTGACATTGGTGTATCTAAATACCTCAATATATTTTGGGGTAAAAGGTAAAAAAGTTCCCTGACCCCTGCTTTAAGTGCTTGGTGATTTACCTTATTGTTTTTATAGGCATTAAAAACTGCCACTAGGTGGCATACGTTCTTGGTAGAGGTCCTTTGAAGAGGACACAATGTATCAGTGATCTCAGAAGAGAGTTTCTATATTAGATAATTACTAAAAAATGACTGTCCACTGTAGTGACCACTATGCATGAAAGGGTTAAACTGTTTTCCTTAATTAAACCTTGGTGTGGTGTATATTTATTTGTAGTAATTAATATGACAATAACGGCATGAAGCAGTTGCTGATATTATTGTACATTGCGTACCTCCCAACTTCTGTGCTGATGAAATAGGGACCGTGCCATCATCCAGAAATGGGGCGGGGCGTATGCAAATGAGGGTGCAGCTTATTCTAATTAGCTGCAACCTCATTTTCATACGAGAATAGACGCTGTGCGCATGCGCACAGCATCTATTCTATTAGATTGGGGGGTCTCCCAACTGCCACCCCCCGCAGCGGGACAATGCCTGCCGCGGGTGGGACAGCGGGACAGGACCCGAAAATCAGGACTGTCCCGCTGTAATCGTGACAGTTGGGAATACCTCCGTACACCTGTGTTGTTTTGGGAGGCATTGATGTGGGGCTGCATAACATTTAGCTAAACAATGCAAAGACTATCTTACTAAATGCTACTCTTTGTTTGCTGTAATGGTACAGTCATATGCTGTCCTTATTTCTAACCTTTTAATGTGGAATCTGGAAGCGTATTGAAAGCATAGGCAACTTTTTGGAATTCTTTGAATCAGACCAGGGCCCATATTCTGGTTGACTCGGTAAGCTGCAAAGATCGCAGCTTACTGAATCCCAGAGGAATCTCAAAGAACTGACTTTTGTAAGGAAGAATGGGCGAAGATACCTCAAACAAGAATTGAAAGACTCTTGGCTGGCTACAAAAAAACGTGCATGCTATAAACTCTGCAGGGTGCCCAAACATTTCCAGGTGTTATTATGAAAGTGTAAATTATGGAAATAAATCAAACTTTTTTTTGACGTGTTATAAGAATGTCTAATCTTTAATTTGATGCCTTTTGGAGATTTTTCCATCTTTCCTTGGCTTCTTTTTGCACATTAAAATGAATTTTTGCCTGGGCTGCCCAAACTTTCGCTCCTCACTGTATATATATATATATAGTACTTTATTTTACTTTACTTACAGTTTCTTATCTAGAGAGTAGTATATATAGTAATTATATACTACTATATATTATATAGTAGTATCTAATTAGTAATTTCTCAACAAGAAACTGTATCATTTAGATCTCGTGAGTGTACTGTTTGTATGAGAAGAGTATGATGAACAGTGTCAAATACAGCAGAAAGATCTAGAAGAATGAGTAGTGAGTAATGGTCTTTGGACTTAGCAGTAAACCTATCATTCACCACTTTAGTCAGTGCTGTCTCAGTGGAGTGTACGTAACCAAAGCCTGACTGAAGTGGGTCTAATAGGGTGTGAGAGTAAAGAAAGTGTGTGAGGCGAGAGTAGACAAGTCTATTGAGTAGCTTAGAGAGGCATGGGAGCTGAGAGATAGGATGGTAGTTAGAGAGATAGAGTTAAGCCGGCCATACATCTACAGATCAATTGTCAGATTGGGCTGGTTGGAACAAAATCCTGGTAATGGATGAGAGCAAATGACAGTTGACCATTTGCTTTGAAATGCTAGAAAACTGCCAAACTGCCATTCAGATACTACCAGGTTTTTGTTCCAACCAGCCCAATCTGACAATCGATCTGTAGATGTATTGCCAGCTTAAGGGTCTGAATTGTGACTGGCAATAATAGCATAGAGTAAAGTGCAGGGACGGATTAAGTCCTCATGGGCCTGGAACTGAAAATGTTGAATTTTGCATGGAAAATGCAATTTTGATACTTATCATTTATAGCCATGATTATAGCCTGATATTGCAAATGGAATTGAGGGTAAAATGTGCCTTTTTGCAGATGACACAAAGGTATGCAACAGGGTAGACACACCAGGAGGGGTAAAACAAATGATTGAGGATCTAGGTAGATTAGAGGAATGGTCAAGAGCATGACAACTACAGTTTAATACCAAAAAATGCAAAATCATGCACTTGGGTCTCAGAAATCCAAAGACTAAATATAGTATAAATGGCACTATAATGGAAACTACTGAGGAAGAGAGGGATCTAGGTGTCACTATTTCAGGGGACTTAAAAGCAGGTAGGCAATGAAGAAGGCAAGTCAGATGCTTGGTTGCATAGGGAGAGGTATCAGCAGTAGAAAGAAAGAAGTAATAATGCCACTGTATAGGTCATTGGTACGACCTCACCTAGAGTATTGTGTTCAGTTCTGGAGGCGATATCTCCAGAAGGATATAAATACATTAGAGACTGTACAAAGAAGGGCAACTAAAATGGTGCATGGCCTACATCACAAAACGTACCAGGAAAGACTAAAAGATCTTAATATGTATACTTTAGAGCAGAGAAGGGAAAGGGGGGACATGATAGAAACTTTCAAATATATCAAGGGTTTTAACAAGGTACAGGTGGGAGACATTCTTCACAGGAAGAGGAGCAGCAGAACACGAGGACATGCACTGACACTAGAGGGAGGAAGATACAGGGAAAATGTGAGGAAGCATTACTTCACAGAAAGAGTAGTAGATAAGTGGAATAGCCTCCCATCAGAGGTGGTAGACGCAAATACAGTAGTACAATTTAAACATGCTTGGGATAGGCATATTAATATCCTTACAAAAAAATAAGGATCAAATATGGTTTGAGGTAACATGTTTAAAAAAGGGGCAGACTAGATGGGCCAAGTGGTTCTTATCTGCCGTCAAATTCTATGTTTCTATGGGGGATCATTATGAAGATGCAGCTCTATCTGCCTCATTGTTAATCTGGTCCTGGATATTCAGATATACTGTATACAGATATCCCACTTCTGCCTATATTTTGCCAGTACTAAAGGTCTGTAGTAACAGATACAGATGATATATATATATATATATATATATTACTTATACTTAATATTTGCATGTACCCTCCTAAAATGTGTGTTTATGGGGATTTTCAATGTGTGTAATAAGCCTACATAGCTTAGTGTCATCAGCCATCTTACCTGTGATCATGGTTAAATTGCCTTTGAACAGGTACCTATGCACATGCCCGCAGGTATAATAGCGGCTAATAACGGTTGTGTATTTATGCACTTTATTATTATTAACACTTATTCATATTCCGCCGCTCTTTACAGATAATATTTTATCCATTATACCATCCATGCTGCCCCAAGTCTTCCTGGGTAACATACAAGGTGATTACTGAGGCCTGGGATTACCCTGTAGTACACCACTAATACATTTAGCCCAGATTGGGGGTGGGATGGTCTAACATCCGCTGCCCCTCTAAGCCGGGTACCGCATTCATACTAATCACATATGCACTAACATATGAGATTAGTAACTCAATAAGAGATGACCTTTGCAATGCAGCGCTGACCCTGGACTTCCGGATCTGAGCTCGGTAGTCCCTCTGTGCCGGTGCAGAGTGATGGCGCCAGCCACGGGGCATGCTGGGAGGGATCGGTTACTGATCCCTCACACAGCGCTGCAGAGAGAAGCACATATACTTCTATAGGGTATCGCTATTCCCTCCGCAGCGCTGCTCCAACGGAGGGGCTTTAGAGCATATGAATACATTTCGGTTTAGAGCTTCCGCCCTGTATATGAATTTTGTTATGTAGAATTAAGCCTGTTCTCTACCATATCTACTCTTATATTATGATTGCTGTATAGAACGTTACTGATTGCAAAAACAAAATTACCCTTTTGCATTGCCTGGTCTATAGTTTCCTGTTTCCATTCCACCAAGCTTGTGGCACTGACTTGATTATGAGCTCCCTTAGCAGACGGGATGGTGGATGCCATCTGGGCCAGCTGCTTTATCTTCCAGAGGGAAATATACTGTGTAAGCCTAAGCAGTGTATAAGGGGTATTAGAAGTTATGTTGCAGTGATATATACTGGGCAAAAGGATCATGTAAGTTCTTGGTGACTTCTTATAATCTTAGATTTTACAGGAAATGTTACCTATTGCCACTCAGAGTAGTCGGAAGTGTGTGTTTGGGGGAGGGGAGGACATGTGGGCAGCTTGAATCCCACCAGCTTCGATCCTGCCCGCTGTGTAATGTAATAGTAGCAGTGTTGGAAGCACTGCTCACTGCTAAAATACATTACTGCATGCAGCGCTGAAGTGTTGCAAACTATTCAATGGCATGCATAGATCAGTCCACAAGTGCCAGAATAGTTTCTACTATGCCATTGCCAGCACCACACCAAAGCTACCTGCCTGTTTATTAGTCCATTTCCATCACCTACAGTAGCTGGCATCAATGGAAGCTCTGTTGTCTTTCCAGCCAACTTCATTGCCCTAGACTACATAGCCTAAAAGCTGAGCTTTCTTTCAGGATTCTGACCAGGTTTTCTAACTGGCTACTTGTGTTTCCTGATTTATGCAGAACAAGAAAACCTATTTACCATTTTAAGCCACTAGAGAACCTGGTTTTAAGTGTCACCGTTTACAGTGATCATTTGGAAAGCCCACTCATAATATATACTGAATATACTTAATATACAAATGGGTCAGGTCCCATCTTTGCAGGGGATGGCGCTGGCGTCGCCAGCCGCCATCCCCCGCCAGCGCCATGGCGATGGTGAGAAGGGGACGCGCGCGCACGAGCGGTGCGCGCGTCCCCTTCCGACGGCCCTTCGATCCGTTCCCCCGGGTCCCCGCCGGCTTGCCGGCGGTAACCCGGGGTCCCCGCCGCCTGCCCGCACCCCCCCCTAACCCCCCCTAACCCTGTCCGTCTCCCTGAGGCGGAGACGGACAGGGTTTCCGTCGCGCTAGCGACGGAGACTGAGACGCGCGTGCGTCTCAGTCTCCTCGCTGGCGAGGCTGCTGGCGGGTCGCCAGCGCGTACGTTCTGGCGACCCGCCAGCAAGGATGTATACAGTAACATACTGTATATATCAGTTGGGAACTTTATTTATTTTATTTATTTACAGTTTCTTATATACAGATAGCGCAGGGCTTGTCTTTGCTGGGGATGGCGGAGGACTCGCCACCCGCCATCCCCCGCCCCGCGCCATCTGTATGTCGGAAGGGGACGCGCGTGCACGAGGTGCACGCGCGTCCCGTTCCGACGGAGCTTTTGCCCGGGTCCCCGCCGGCTTCCCCGGGTCCCCGCCGGTCCACACCGCCCCCCCGCAGCCCCCCGCAGCCCTGCCCGTCTCCCTGAAGCTGGAGACGGGCAGGACTGCACCCGCCGCGCCGCCTCGCCGCCCGGCTATTGAGACGCTCGTGCGTGGGAGACGCACGAGCGTCTCATTCAGCCAGAGCGCCAGATTGCTGGCGGATCGCCAGGGACACGGTCCTGGCGCTCCGCCAGCAATAACAAGCCCTGCTCCATCTGTAGTGCAGCTGATTCCGTTGCACTTTACAATTGGAAACAACAGTGATTAAACAAACTGGGTAGAAACAAACTGACATGGAGGTAGGAAGGCCCTGCTCGCAAGCTTACAATCTATAGAACTTTGATGACAGGGCCAACCTTGGAGTAATGTGAGTAGGACAGTCAACCTGGAAAAGGGTGTATACTGCAATTAGTATACCATGCCGTTTGTTCCTCCACTCACCAGTCATGGTGGACGACTCTACCCCTTCTGGGTACACTATGAAAGCATTTAACAGTGTCATGTGTCTTACAAGCGGCCTAAAGAAGTGCAGTAAAGAGAGCAAGAGACCTGACATACAGTAGGACTCTCCTTGTCAATGAAGCCCTTTATTGTGGAGGGACTAATGTACTGTAATCATAATAAAATAAAAAAAACACAAAATAGGATCCAATAAGAAAGAAAACACAGTATGACACTAAGGTCAGACCACTGTAGAGCGCTAGATTCAGGAGCCACTAACTTAATAAGCAGCTGCTATAAAGGGGATGGTCAGTCCTAATAGACAAAAAACACAAAAGAAATAAAAGCAGCGCTCAACGATAGAGAGGGTGAATCAATTTCAATTAATGTAATTTGGTTTTAATAAAACATGATATTAAACAAGAAAAGATAATAAATAAATAATAAAATTAATTCATAAAATCCGCATTAACAATATCCAGATCACTTATTTTTGCGTGAATGACCCAAGAGTGGAAAGATATAACCTGCACTGTCCACAATAGCAGCAGTCCCGATTTTGATGGAGTCCACACGGCTTGATATATCCTGGAAGCTTTACTCCCTCAGTGGTTGTTGATGTTATGTGCCTACCTACAACCTCGCAGCCAGTTGTATCTGTATGTGCCAGGGATTTAAGCCAAAGACCTCCAGAATATTTGGGGGACCAAGTGGTCAGATCAATCAGCAGGTGAGTCCAACAAATCAGTCCAACAGTAATGGTCAAGGATCTGGAAACCACCGACGCGTTTCACTTCACCCAACGCCAGCTGTATCAAGGTATATATTTGGGTCCAGTGAAGCACGTGAAATCGGGACTGCTGCTATTGTGGACAGTGCAGGTTATATCTTTCCACTCTTTGTTCATTCACTCAAAAATAAGTGATCTGGATATTGTTGCTGCGGATTTTATGAATTAATTTTATTATTTATTTTTTATGTTTTCTTGTCTAATGATATCATGTTTTATTAAAATGAAATTACATTAATTTAAATTGATTCACCCTCTCTATCATTGAGCGCTGCTTTTATTTCTTTTGTGTTTTTTGTCTAATAAGAAAGAGCAGTGGGAATGTTATTTAAAAAATGTTCACTATGAAATTGAAATCGTCCCTTAGAGTTCGTTCACACGCTAGAGTAGAAAGAATGAGTAAAAATTCATGAAAACGAACTTGAACATGTTTAAAACACATTTTTTTATGCGCTGCTCTTATATCAACAGTCTGTCATACTGGTAACACAGATTAGCACATTAGAAATTAGGAGTTCTTCATTTCAAAAATGTGAAGGTTGCATTAAACATCTATAAGTGTATTCAATAATCCGTAAAACGTACCAAGCAGCTAATTGCCGCGTTAAGGGAATATTTATTATTTATTTATTAACAGTTTCTTATATAGCGCAGCATATTCCATTGCGCTTTACAAAAGGAGACAGTGATACAACAAACAGGGTATTTACAGACAGTCAAAAGGTAAGAGGGCCCTGCTCGCAAGGGAAATAGGCATTGATACACAAGGATAGATACTGTATTCTTTATTGCATCGATTCCACCAGAATGCAAGGTTCCTGGTGTTCTGTAAGATACGGTGACCCAGCAGTTTGGCCATGGGTCAGGAGGATGGAAAATGCGAAAAAGAAAGAGTGGCTATGTGTGGACTGTACAGTGGGGAAAATAATTAATAAAAAAATAAAAATTCATGGGACATTTCTTATCGTTCTTAACATGATCTTTCAAAATTAACAATTGCACTATTATTCTTAATAGAGTTCTTAATAGAATCTATTTGTGATGTACCTGCACACCTTGTATCTGATCAGGGTTAGCTGCTGCACCGAGACGGCTGACCAATTTTGTATATTTGGCAGAATATGAGAAATGGATATTGTGCTGCGCTCCATCCCACATGCCCTACACCTGACTGTCTGTGACATTAATTGTATTGATCAATAAAAAAACAGGAACTACCATTCGTTTAGATTTACTGTATCCATTTGTTTATTTCTTGATTGATACAATTAAGTCACATACCATTGTGACCAGAATACAGACAGTGAAATAAAAGGGACACAGGGTTGGGCGCAGCACAATGGGCGTGTTCTGGTTCACCTCCCCCGGTAAAATCCTTCCCAGATGGACAAAACCATGCTCACTGCAGTTGGGGCAGACGCCACCTGTGCAGAGAGAGCTAGATTTGGGTGGGGCTTTACTTCAAAGTAATAGAATTCGACTACCCCTCGTGCAAGTCCCCGCAGTCAGGCTGAACTTTGCAGCTCGACAATCAAATCAGGTTTGTGTACCGGAAGTAAAATGGGTTTCACAGTTTCCGCTACTTAATCCTGATTGTTAGGTGCAGGAAAACGGCTATTTCATTGAATAAACTAAATGCGCCGCTGGGATTTTTTTATGGCAATTAGTTGCAGGGTAAACCCATAACTGATTGAATATCCCTCTATTAAGTGCTATCAGTGCTATTTACTATAATTTGCCTTATGCACTTATTATGTGTTTGTTAATATGAGAAAAGTGGTAACAATGCGCAAAAGCGTGACCAGCATAAAAGGTATTAATATTGTGACTTGTATCTGTAGGCAACAGATACCCAACAGATAACCAACAGATACCCAAACTCTGCCATTAAAGTCCAAGTTTTAAGGATATTGGTGTTTGAGTCTTGTGATTAAATCAAACAAATCGATATCATGTGCTCAAGCATGGATATTCTTAAACTTGGACTGTAGTGGCAGAGTCTGAGAGACTCTGCTAGAGTCTGAGAGACTCTGCTGTAGAGGACAGCTTTTAATGGTCCATTAAACATTTAAATTCTGCATTAATCATCCAGAGCCTGATTCATAGTTAGGACTCGGAGCAATTAAAAAAATTAGCGATTTATTCCAGGATTAAACCATTTTGCAAATGCATTTATTTGTTTGTTCACGCAAATACTGGGCAGCTTTGTTTTCACAGTGATGTTTAGTATTAAGCTAGGGGCCCAGCCTTCCCAACTCTAATGACCTTGTCAGATGTTGATGTTGACTGAATGCCCTGAACTGGACCCCAATTTTTTTCACAGTCCTGTAGCAGCAGCATAAATGAATGATGCAGCACGTAGTCTTTAATTCTCCAGCTACAGTATTGTGGCATAACTACCATTGCAGCAACTTCTAGCACAATAAAGGAGGAGGTATTCAATGGCAAGTCTACTGTATAACCTTCCAGATTGAAATATGACATTATTCTTGTTGCTGCAGGTTATATTTCTGTGGAAGGTTACGCTAAAGCTGGGTACACATCTATGCTATCTCCGGCTGATGGGGATAAATACTCCTGATTAGTGTGTCCCAGATTGATCAGCTGACTGTGGTGAAATAACAGTACAGAAGATGCATCCTCCGGATCCCAGGCCATTGCGGAGACTTAAAATCCATTTATCAACCAATGGTATAGCATAGACACCTAGACAATGGTCTACCTGTACACCTAACATCGGGTGATCAGGTGATCGGGCCATGGATTGTATAGGTGTTGTACCCAGCTTAAGAACTGTACACAGATAAAACACAAATGTAACTGTTGTTCTGTTCTGTTCCACAGGGGAAGTCTTTGACATCTAAACGGCTCACCGGCCTCATGCAATCTTCCTGACAACCCCGGATAGAGTAACTGCCACTAAGAACCTAACGCCCTCCAGAACAGGAACGGTTTTAGGCAAGAAAATGGGTCACTGTGAAAGCAAAAATAAAAAAGAAGAAAACAATATCGTCCAGTCAAACTCAGATGTTTATTTGTCCCTCAGTTACATCAACAATTTCTGCTTGAGCAGCTTCCCGATGACCCTGAGTTGCCAAGTACTTTTATTTTCTTTTGTGTTTTAGATTGATACGTGGAATCACACAGTGCGGTAATGGGAGGGTCAGAAAATGAGGCTGTTTTTAGACTAAATGAGCAATAAGAGGAGACAAGAACGAGATTGATGTGAGACTTTCCACCTCTGTTCTCCTCGGCATCTCGCTGCAACTGATACGTTCACCACCAAGAGGACTACCTGTGCATCAGTTTAAGTTCAAACACAACATGTGAAACTGCTAATTCTCATACCATTAATGAGTCTGTATCTCTGGCGCCCAGGACTGCGGACATGTGACTTTAATTTATGTGTGTGTGTGTCGAAGAGACAATTGAAAACATTTACTCTGCATAGTCTATCCTTCCAAGCGCATGATGCTGCTCCAAAGATAGCGTTACAAGTCAAGGTTAATCACAAGGTTGTTGGAAAAAAACGTACATAGCAAGTCATGTTGATTTATTTCTCTTTTCTAATCTTTTTTTCGTTTTTGCCACTGCAATGCATTTCAAGTAAAATCTGCACATTCGTTCACAGTATACGTCACTTTTTCTTCCCTGTAGCTCATGAGCAGGCACAAGCGAGGACTCTTGTCATTGTTCCCTCGAAGAATCTTAGACGTTGTGAAGAATCATTCCAACTGTGTATTGCACAGATCAAGAAATTATCAGCTGAGATATTATTACAGACAAACTGGGAATCTCTTCGGTTATAATCTAGTAGGGGCGAGATAACTTCCAAATGTAGTTGGATGTACAAGAAATGGCGTAGTAAAAGCGTAGAGAAAATAAAATACAACAAAATACAGTCAGTTGGTCGCATGTAGGCCATTTTGGAACTGTTGCATTGTCATTATTAAATGCTGATGGTTTTGTGGGTTACTGTAGCGTTCTGGGTTCATTGAAACACACACAAAAACTTGGGTAGTAAGTTAGGGATTTAAAGTAGAGATGTCACTATTGCTTTTTTTATTTATTCATCTGCTTGATCTTTTTCTTGCACGTAGTAATTGAACACACTTGTGGCTAATCATATCTTTACAGGATAGGGTTTCCTACTTACCTGTGCCTCGTGCCTCACTGCTTCCTTCTGAGGAGATAACTTGCATTCAGGATTGGAAAAACAATTGCTTCATTTGTGTATAGGACACCACACATTAAAGGAAACAAAATCGTTAATTTGCGGTAAGAAAAAGGTGGCAGCAGTATCTTTATTTAAGAGATATAATTTACGTTAGGCTCAAACTAATTGTTTGTTTGATAGTTTTTTCAGCAAACGTTAAATACAGATACAATTCCTCCAAAACTTAGAAAGAGACATTTACAGTACAGGTTGAGTATCCCGTATCCAAAATGCTCGGGACCAGGAGAATTTTGGATAGCGGATTATTCCGTATTTCGGAATATTTTAATATTTAAATGATGTATTTTGAAATATCTTGCATTTATGCTGTATAAACACATAAAATACACACATATATATTTTATTACCACATGAAATGCACACAAATATATTTTATTTGTTCAAAAAACAAGGTTTCAAAACATGAAACAAAATTTGTGTACTATCTCAGATATTGAATTTGAATGCCAAGCAATCATTGTCTTGCACATATATAGTGCCAGTTACATATCATGTCCTCAGTGATGCTGTTACAGATGTCCCCAGTGAGTTTTTAGCAAAAAAACATTTTTTTTTCACTTTCTGGAATGTATGGTTTTCGGAATAATTCGGATAACGGATATTCGTATACGGGATACTCAACCTGTACTTCCATTTCTACAGATGATAGTATACTATAACACAAAAACATTATATTTAAACTGCTCCAAAATCAGAAAATTACCAGGGTACAGTTGCACATTCCAATAGTTATTATGCGGTTTATCTCAGCCTCTATTACATATTAGCCTATGGGGGAAATTTACTAAGATGGGAGATCTATTTCAGATGGGATGTTGCTTTGGGCAACCAATCAGATACTATCTAATATCTTCTAGAAGGTGCTAAATAAATAAGAATTTGATTCTGATTGGTTGCCTATAGCAACATCCCTTGTGAAATACAACTTCAATCTTAGTAAATTTCCCCCTATATCTCTTGGCCTCTCAAGCACATTCTAGCCTATTTCTCTCTTTCTCTTTGCCTCTAGTACAGTGGTTGCCAACCTGTTTATCCCTCCTCGCAATTTGAAATATCCACAGTACTTATGAGTGGTGTGGAAGTGAGTGGTATGTGTGTCCTTATATTAAGGAGTAGCGGAGGAGTAGTGTGAGGTCAGGAATCCGGTCCCTCTGTGTCTGGCTGCTGGCTGTGTACGGTCTCCGAGGTTCCTGCTGATGCCTGTAGGATTAGTGCCGCTGCTGCCTCCACCTGTGTCAGTGCGGGGCAGATGATCGCTGATGTCTGATTGCAGCACAGGTAGCTCCCAGTGGATTACTGGTCAGATAAAAAAACACAAGGAAATGCTTATGATGCTGCAGACGGAACCAGAAGTGATGCAACGTGGTTCGTCTCCATGGCAATGGGAGTACCCCAGGTTGGGAACCGCTGCTCTAGTACATGCTAGCTTATTTGTCTCTTGGTCTCTATTACATACTAGCCTATTTCTCTCCCTGACACTATTACATACTAGCCTATTTCTCTCCCTGACTCTATTACATACTAGCCTATTTCTCTTCCTGACTCTATTACGTACTAGCCTATTTCTCTCCCTGACTCTATTACATACTAGCCTATTTCTCTTCCTGACTCTATTACGTACTAGCCTATTTCTCTCCCTGACTCTATTACATACTAGCCTATTTCTCTTCCTGACTCTATTACGTACTATCCTACTTCTCTCCCTGACTCTATTATGTATTAGCCTATTTCTCTATTACATACTAGCCTATTTCTCTCCCTGACTCTATTACATACTAGCCTATTTCTCTCCCTGACTCTATTACATACTAGCCTATTTCTCTTCCTGACTCTATTACGTACTATCCTACTTCTCTCCCTGACTCTATTATGTATTAGCCTATTTCTCTATTACATACTAGCCTATTTCTCTCCCTGACTCTATTACATACTAGCCTATTTCTCTCCCTGACTCTATTACATACTAGCCTATTTCTCTTCCTGACTCTATTACGTACTATCCTACTTCTCTCCCTGACTCTATTACGTATTAGCCTATTTCTCTATTACGTACTAGCCTATTTCTCTCCCTCGCTTTATTACATACTAGACTATTTCTCTCTCGCACTCTATTACGTATTAGCCTATTTTTCCTTTGGCCTCTATTGCATATTATCCTATTTCTCTATTACGTACTAACCTATTTCTCTCCCTGACTATAACATACTGTACTATCCTGTTTCTCTTTCGCCCTCTATTACATATTGGCCCTTTTTTAAATCTGATCGCAGTACAAATTTGTTTTTAAAATGGACAAAACCATGTGCACTGCAGGTGGGGCAGATGTAACATGTATAGAGAGAGTTAGATTTGTGTAAGTTATTTTGTTTCTTTGCAGGGTATATACTGGCTGCATTATTTTTACACTGCAGTTTAGATTTGTTTCAACACACTCCACCCAAATTTCACTCTCTCTCTGCACATGTTACATCTGCCCCACCTGCAGTGCACATGGTTTTGCTCATTTTGAGAACAAATTTGCACTGCGATCAGATCTGAATAAGGGCCACTGTCCTGTTTCTCTCCCTGCCCCTATTACGTACTAGCCTATTTCTCTCCCTGCCTCTATTACGAACTAGCCTATTTCTCTCTCTGCCTCTATTATATACTAGCCTATTTCTCTCCCTGCCTCTATTACATACTGTACAGGTTGAGTATCCCCTATCCGAAATGCTCGGGACCGCGAGCATTTCGGATAGGGGAATTTTCCGGTTTTTGGAATATTTTTTTGCAGCCATACTTACCTGTCCCCTGATGGTGTCCGGTGGTCCCTCGGCGTCCGCGCAGTCCCCGGGCGTCCACAGCAGGCCTCCGGCATCTTCTCCTGGTCTCCAGCGGTCCCAGGAATGCATTGCGCGAGTGTGCGCGCGCACCGGTGACGTCACCGGCGCGCACGCACACTCGCGCAATGCATTCCTGGGACCGCTGGAGACCCTGGAGAAGATGCCGGAGGCCTGCTGTGGACGCCCGGGGACTTGGTAAGTATGAAAAGAGGGTTAGGGGGTTAAAAAAAAAAAAAAATTCGAATGATTCCAAAAACCACGGTTTTTGGAATAATTCGGATAAGGAATGTCCGGATACCGGATACTCAACCTGTACTAGCCTATTTCTCTCCCGGTCTCTTTTACGTACTATTTTTACGCCTATTTCTCTCCGGCCTCTATTACGTACTAGTCTATTTCTCTCTCTCTCTCCTTTATTACATACTAGCCTATTTATCTCTCTCCTCTATTATGTACTAGCCTATTTCTCTCTCTCTCTCCTTTATTACATACTAGCCTATTTCTCTCTCAGCCTCTATTACATGCTGTCCTGTTTCTCTCTCAGCCTCTATTACATACTAGCCTATTTCTCTCCCTGCCTCTATTAGGTATTAGCCTTTTTCTCTCTTGGCCTCATTACATATCTGCCTATTTCTATGTGATTCCTGAACCGATTCAGAGGAGCGTGCAGACGCAGCTTCTGTTTTTTATCCTCTGTGCCCCATCATCATGCAAATGTCATGACAGATCTCAACCTATGAGACTCAACCTATTAACCCCTTCCCGACATTTGACGTACATTTACGTCATGGTCGGGAAGTACTTCCCGACACATGGCATAAATGTACGTCATGGGTTAAAACTGTCACCGCGTCTATAGACGCGGTGACAGTTTGGAGATGTCTGCTGTCCCTGACAGCAGACATCCCCCCTCGCCGCCCGGGGGGGGCAGGGGTGCCCCCCCCGGTCGGCGATCGCTGTGATTGGCTGTTCAAATCTGAACAGCCATTCACAGCGTTTCCTGTGTTACCGGCGGCTAAGCCGCTCGGTAACACAGAAAACGGTGGTGATCGGTGCAGCACCGATCACCACCGATGAGCAGCACCCCCCTCCCACCCACCCGGCACTCACCCGGCAGCTCCCACAGGTCCCCCGGCAGCAGCAGCAGCACGCCAGGTCCCCCGGCAGCAGCAGCAGCACGGATCCTCAGCGCACGCAGCGCTTCCCCCCTCCCACCCCAGCAATGAGTTAAAAAAATAAAAATAAGGTACTGAGATATATATATATATATATATAAATATATATATATATATATATATATATATGTGTGTATGTGTATATATATATATACACACATATATGTATGTGTATATATGTATATATATATACACACATATATATATATATGTATATATATATATATACACAGATATATGTGTGTATATATATGTGTGTGTATATATATATATATATATATATATATATATACACACATACATACATACACACACACACACACACACACACATATATATATATATATATATATATATATATATATATATAGAAAGATATTCCCGACATATGACGTATATATACGTCATGGTCGGGAGGTACTTCCCGACCGAAGACGTATATATACGTCATGGTTTTAAACTGTCACCGCGTCTATAGACGCGGTGACAGTTTGGATATGTCTGCTGTCCCCCTCGCGGCGATCGCTGCGATTGGCTGTTCAAATGTGAACAGCCAATTGCAGCGTTTTCTGTGTTACCGGCGGCTAAGCCGCTCGGTAACACAGTGATCGGTGGTGATCGGTGCTGTTAAGTACAGCACCGATCACCACCGATCGCCAGCCCCCCCCCCTCCCACCCGGCAGCCCCCCTCACTCCCACCCACCCGGCTGCCGCAGCGCCAGCACCCCTCCCACCCCCCCGCCAGCTGCAGCGCCAGCCCCCCTCCCAAAGCTGGTGACCAAAATGGGGTCACTTGTGGGGGGGTTCCACTGTATTGGTGCTTCGGGGGTCTTGCTAATGCGACATAGCACCCACCATTCATTCCACCACCAAAAATCACTCCTTCCCTTCTGAGTCCTGCCATGCACCCAACTGGTATTTTTTGGTCACATGTGAGGCATTGCCGTACTCGGGAGAAATTGGGGCACAGATTTTGGGGTGCTTTGTATCCTTCATTCCTTGTGAAAATGAAAAATGTTGAGCCAGAACTGCATTTTTCTGTAAAAAATTACATTTTTTTACACAAAAATGCAGATCTGGCTCAAAATTTTTCATTTTCACAAGGAATGAAGGATACAAAGCACCCCAAAATCTGTGCCCCAATTTCTCCCGAGTACGGCAATGCCTCACATGTGACCAAAAAATACCAGTTGGGTGCATGGCAGGACTCAGAAGGGAAGGAGTGATTTTTGGATTTTGCAGCACAGATTTTGGTGGAATGAATGGTGGGTGCTATGTTGCACCAATACAGTGGAACCCCCCCACAAGTCACCCCATTTTGCAAAGTACACCCCTCAGGGAATTCATCTAGGGGTATAGTGTACATTTCAAACCCCCAGGGGTTTCACCAATTTTGATACAACTGAGCTGTGAAAATGAAAAATTATTTTTTTTTATTTTCACTGCCCAGTTGTACCACAATTGGTGAAACCCCTGGGGGTTTGAAATGTACACTATACCCCTAGATGAATTCCCTGAAGGGTGTAGTTTGCAAAATGGGGTCACTTGTGGGGGGGTTCCTAACTTTTAGCATCTTATGGTGCCTAGAAACCTACATGGTGCCTAAAAAATAATCTCATAAAAAGGAGGCTCCAAAATCAAGTAGGTGCTCCTTCTATTATGAAGCCTGTGGTTTGGTCACCGTGCACACTAGGGCCACATATAGGATATTTATGAAAACCAAAGAATTGGGGGAATCAATTTTTAGTCACATTTCTCTAGTAAAATCTACTGTATTCGTTAGAAAAATGTATTAAAATTGAAACTCTGCAAAAAAAATGAAATTTTGAAATTTCACCTACACTTTGTTTTAATTCCTGTGAAACACCTAAAGGGTTAACAAACTTCCAAAATGCTGTTTTGAATACTGTGAGGGGTGCAGTTTTTGAAATGGCATCATTTATGGGGGTGTCTCACATACAAGTCCCTCAAAGTCACATCAGAACTGAACTGGTCCCTAAAAAAATCAGTGTTTGAAATTTTCTTGAAAATTTGAGAATTTGCTATTCATATTGTAAGCCTCCTAGTGTCCAAAAAAATTAAAAGGAAGTTGAAATAATGATGGAAACATAAAGTAGACATATGGTCTATGTTAGTTATTAACTATTTTGAGTGGTATGATTATTTGTCTCACAAGCAGAAAATTTAACATTTTGAAAATCGCTAAATTTTCCATTTTTTCACGACATTTTGGTATTTTTCACAAAAAAACACAGACTGTATCGACCCAAATTTACCACTAATTTGAAGTACAATGTGTCACGAAAAAACAATCTCAAAATCACTGGGATAAGTAAAAGCAAAAAAAAGTTATCCCCACTTAAGTGAGACATGTCAGATTTGAAAAAAATGGCTCTGTCAGGAACGCAAAAACTAGCTCTGTCAGGAAGGGGTTAAGTAAACACTAGCAGCAACGTTATTCCTTGGCGGCACCATCATTGTAACATCTGACATTGAACTAGCCCAAGGGCAGGAGAAACGCTCACCATCTCCCTGCATGCAATGTTTATATGCAGCTTAGAGCCGTAACCATTGCGATGCATGCAGAGACTGAAAACACTGGGCACTTGCATCCAACATCGCCATTTCATGCACCCCTGAATCATCAAAAGTGTACTTTCCTTACCCTGTTTAGTGGTTTTCCAGCCCCGTTGTCTCTATAGGACTTTAGGGCAGACTATTCGACCCCAAAAAAGCTGGGATCCTGCCTGTTTGTGACCAATACACCATGACAGGTAAGACCGGCTACACATCATAACAAATGTGTAGCAGCCAATCCAGCCAATCAGCAAGTGTATACACTTGCCAAAAGACGGAACATCGGAGGATGCAGCATGGCTGACCAAGAGACAATACTAACGACCAAGGAATTGTGCAAATTGGGCACACACACACACACTGCCTGATAAGCCTTATTTGTCCATCTGAAACTATAAATTGGTATCTTAATATCGGCATAGTGTGTACCAGGCCTAATTCTACCTTCTCAAATCAGAAAATCTGACCAGGTACAAAAATAAAAAATGTTTTTGTTTGCATCTGATAATACCCAGTTTCAGATCTCTAGAACAATGGACTGCTCAAATACATATTCTGAAGATAACATTGTGGCCAGTCGGACAGTTGTTGACTCATGTAGTACAGTTGGAAGATGAATAAAACAAAAAAGTCAGCAAAGTTCTTATAAAGTTTCAAATCACTAATCAGACTCAACCAATTCATTGCTAACAAATTGTCTAAACAAATTTGCACCATGTCGCCCAGATAATGCAACATCGGAGATCCCAGCCATTGTCATACGTGCCTATAAACCAAGTGACCTGGTTATACCTAACTGGGACTAAATGGATCATGTATGTTCAAGATTGCAACCTTTATCCTTTCTAATTTGACAAATAATTTCAATTCAGGTAAACTGGGCATATCCTCCTGTGAACACACTGAATTCCATTTTCTGATCAGAAGAGAATGGAGCCAAAATGGAACACAAAATGTAGAAAATAAAAGCAAGGCATACTGTACACTGGCAAGAAGCAAGCGTGGTAAGAAGTAACTTGATAGGAAAAAAGGTGTAAGGGGTCTGTGCGCACTATTTTCCTGATCCAAGTATAGCAGCCTCCTGGTGGCCAAAAAAGAGTACACACCCACTCTTTTGATACGTGCAAAGAGAAAAATGGTGGTCACCCTGAATGGCGCTTATACTGGATCAGTGGATAAACATTTTTCTGGACCCAAATCAGGGAATTTTTTTTTTTTTAGTAAACCAGAAAAGAATTTATTTGACACTTAAAACATATAGACATAAAACATTTTACACATAAAGACAAAGGCTTTTCAATAAAGTGCAAATGCAATAGGTTGTTACACTGATGTAATGTCATACAACCATAAAATGACGGGGGCAATCAAGGCTCAATCTCACCATTCCAAAGTGATGCGGTGGGCTGTGGTGCTATAGATGATAAGTTCCATGATATAGCATAAAGATGCGCACCACCGCACAGGCTTATGCGGTGGGCTGTGGTGATATAGATGATAAGTTCCATGATATAGCATTAAGGTGCGCACCACCGCACAGGCTTAGATGGAGACCCAGATCTGATCAGATTTCCTCCCGTCAGCGTGTTGGCATCCTCATAACATGTTTTGGAACAATGGTCCTTCTTCAGATGTGGACATACACCACATACTCAGCCACCTCCCCCTTATTGCACAGAGTTCCAAAGTACATTATACACAGCCACCCTACCATGCACACTACACACAGCACCAAAGCACATTACATTATGCACCATATACTCATTACACAGAGTACCATAGTACATTATACACAGCCACCCCGGAATCCCGAACGCCGAAATCCTGACACTTTCTCCCTCCCGGAGGGAGAATAAATTAGTGTGCCGAGCGTAGCGAGGCACCGGGCCTGCTGCGTGGTGAGCGCAGTGAGCTGGCAAGGGGGGGCGATCCACGTCCCCCCCTTGTCGGGATTTCGGCGGTCGGGATTTTAAACGCCGGGATCCCGACCGCCGGGATTTCATACTGATTCCATAGCACATTACATTATACACCACATACTCAGCCACCTCCCCCTTATTACACAGAGTACTATTGTACATTATACACAGATACCCCACTGTATTACACTCAGTACAGACAGCACCATAGCATGTTACATTATACAGCACATACTCAGCCTCCTCCCCCTTATTACATAGAGTACCATAGTAATTATACACAGCCACCCCACCATATTACACCCAGTACACACAGCACCATAGCATGTTACATTGTACACCACATACTCAGCCACCTCCCCTTTATTACACAGAGTACTATAGTACATTGTACACAGCCACTCCACCATATTACACCCAGTACACACAGCAACATAGCACGTTACATTGTACAGCACATACTCAGCCACCTCCCCCTTATTATACAGAGTACCATAGTACATTATACACAGATACCCCACCATATTGCACCCAGTACACACAGCACCATAGCACGTTGTACAGCACATACTCAGCCACCTCCCCCTTATTACACAGAGTACCATAGTACATTATACACATCCACCCCACCATATTACACCCAGTACACACAGCAACATAGCATGTTACATTATACAGCACATACTCAGCCACCTCCCCCTTATTACACAGAGTACCATAGTACATTATACACAGCCACCCCACCATATTACACCCAGTACACACAGCCCCATAGCATGTTACATTATACACCACATACTCAGCCACCTCCCCCTTATTACGCAGAGTACCATAGTACATTATACACAGCCACCCCACCATATTACACCCAGTACACACAGCAACATAGCATGTTACATTATACAGCACATACTCAGCCACCTCCCCCTTATTACACAGAGTACCATAGTACATTATACACAGCCACCCCACCATATTACACCCAGTACACACAGCCCCATAGCATGTTACATTATACACCACATACTCAGCCACCTCCCCCTTATTACGCAGAGTACCATAGTACATTATACACAGCCACCCCACCATATTACACCCAGTACACACAGCAACATAGCACGTTGTACAGCACATACTCAGCCACCTCCCCCTTATTACGCAGAGTACCATAGTACATTATACACAGCCACCCCACCATATTACACCCAGTACACACAGCAACATAGCACGTTGTACACCACATACTCAGCCACCTCCCCCTTATTACGCAGAGTACCATAGTACATTATACACAGCCACCCCTCCATATTGCACCCAGTACACACAGCACCATAGCATGTTACATTGTACAGCACATACTCAGCCACCTCCCCCTAATTACGCAGAGTACCATAGTACATTATACACAGCCACCCCACCATATTACACCCAGTACACACAGCACCATAGCACGTTACATTGTACAGCACATACTCAGCCACCTCCCCCTTATTACACAGAGTACCATAGTACATTATACACAGCCACCCCACCATATTACACCCAGTACACACAGCCCCATAGCATGTTACATTATACACCACATACTCAGCCACCTCCCCCTTATTACGCAGAGTACCATAGTACATTATACACAGCCACCCCACCATATTACACCCAGTACACACAGCAACATAGCACGTTGTACACCACATACTCAGCCACCTCCCCCTTATTACGCAGAGTACCATAGTACATTATACACAGCCACCCCTCCATATTGCACCCAGTACACACAGCACCATAGCATGTTACATTGTACAGCACATACTCAGCCACCTCCCCCTTATTACACAGAGTACCATAGTACATTATACACAGCCACCCCTCCATATTGCACCCAGTACACACAGCACCATAGCATGTTACATTGTACAGCACATACTCAGCCACCTCCCCCTAATTACGCAGAGTACCATAGTACATTATACACAGCCACCCCACCATATTACACCCAGTACACACAGCACCATAGCACGTTACATTGTACAGCACATACTCAGCCACCTCCCCCTTATTACACAGAGTACCATAGTACATTATACACAGCCACCCCTCCATATTGCACCCAGTACACACAGCACCATAGCATGTTACATTGTACAGCACATACTCAGCCACCTCCCCCTTATTACACAGAGTACCATAGTACATTATACACAGCCACCTCACCATATTACACCCAGTAAACAAAGTGGCCCTTATTCTGGTTCGTTTACAAAGGCATATTCCTTCTCAAATGGACAAATCCATATGCACTGCAGGTGGGGCAGATGTAATGTGGTACTAGCTCCACTCCAATGTATTTTCTCCAGTTCAGTTGTTTAACTATATGTGTCTGCAGCATATGGCCATGCCCCGTTGTGTCTACCTTGGCCTTCATCATAATTCGTAGGGGTATTGGTCATAGGGTCAACAATAAGAAGGTCAACAGTCAATAGGTCAGCCACTATTGGTTGACAGGCCATAGGTCGACCTATGAAAAGGGTTGACATGGCTTAGGTCGACAGGGTCTAAAGGTCTTCTCAATAGGTCGACATGGAGAAGGTCAACGTGAAAAGATCAACATGAGTTTGTGATTGACCTATTGACTGTCAACCTTTTTATTGTCAACCTAATGAGTGCATCCTGTTTGTAGCCGGTAGGCTCAAGGCACATGCCCCCAGCAGGCTCCCAGACAATCCCAGGTGCAGGTGTGTTATTTCCACCCTCCTATTTTGGCATCCATGGCTATCCAGTTGGAAAATGTAACAGAATGGCCGGGTATCTGGGGTACACCTAGATCTCCAGAAGCCTTAGGGATTTTGATCATGTAAAATCAATTTAGTGACTTTAACACATTATATATTACATTGTAAAGTGACCCAACTAGTGTTCCTGACTTTTCATATCCATCCATGTCTTCCCCTGTACCTGTTTTATTTCCCCTTTTCCTAATGTTTCACTACCCTCTATTGCTCTTTATTCCTGCACTTTTCCCTCCTTCCCTGCATCACCCCTGCACCCAGGCTTGGACTGGCCCAGCGGGGGATTCACTGGTAGGCCCCAATGGTTTCTGACCCTGCCCATTTGTTTAGGGGACGGGGCCTGACACAGCCGTCGGGCAGTCAGTAGCAAATGATTGACCCAGCGGCTGTGGGCCCTGACTCCGCCAGCCCACCTTCTGAATCAGGGCCACCATTTGAGTAAATTACGTGTATCACTGGCTGCGCTGCAGTATTTAAAATGTAGATTTGTCTGCTAGCCAATGGGAGCTCAGGGACCGGCAGCCAATCAGGAGCAGCTGCTCCTGATTGGTTGCCAGGCTGCGAGCCCAGGCACTCATTTCAAAATCCTGTTAGCCGCAGCGCTTCCTCTGGCAAGTGGCGCTGAGCACGGCAGCTGTCCTCACTGTGCACGCGTAGGGGAGCGGGCTGCAAAAATAAGAAAACAACTGAACATCTGAACTGCTGCAGATCAGATCTGTATTATCCCTGATCATATTCATGGCGCTGCACACCCCACTGGCTGCATGAAGAAGGATGCGGGATCAAATATGTGCACACCTCCGTGCAGTGCGACACAGCCTGTTTTTGCCAGCAGCGGAATAGAGGTAAAACAGGCTGTGTTGAACTTTTCTTGATATGAAATTTAGGGCGACATTTATCAATATTTGCAGCTAACTCTGGTGTTTTCGGGGGTAAGCCGCAAATATTAAGTATCCCCTGAATATGCCAATGCAATCCCCCCTGCACCACCGCCAGCTGCCACCCCAATAGGTTTCTATGGGGGATGCAATGCTGCCCTATTTATGAACATCGGGCAGCCCTGGGCTATCGCCATCATTGTAGCCTATGGGCTACGGGATCGCACTGCAGTCGGCGGGGGGTCATCGCTAACCGTGCATGTGCAGCCACCCTGGCTTCTGGCATCGCATGGACGGGCTCCTTTTGGAGCCCTGTCCCTGCGCTTGTGGGATGATACTTCCCAGCGCTAATATCACATTTTACAATGTAATCCTGGGCAGTAATTTCTGATCAGATCACATTGTATGCCATAATTGATAAATGGGCCCCTAAGGCTGAATACATCTGCCCCTATGGGCCTAATTCCATTCTAGGGAGTGGCATGAAGGTGGTTTCAATTCGGTCCAACATATGGTTTAATGCTTGGTTTGATAGTAACTAAATAACTAGTAATATCGTTAGGTTTGTTGTGCAGCACATTACACCCAGCGACCGCAGGTGTGCACGTATTTATTGTACCCACTTCTCATTTGTGAAATAGCAAATCTCCCAGTGTACCCCTTATATACAGTCATGTTCTGGTGATCTAGTTACCGATGGAGCAGTTCTGAACTTTCCATGTTAAGGGCCAGATGTATCAAGCTTCACAAAGTGATAAAATGGAGAGTGATAAACACCTAGCCAATCAGCTCCTACCTGTCATTTTTCAAACTTAGCCTGTGGCATGGCAGGTAGGAGCTGATTTGCTGGCTGTTTTTCACTCTCCATTTTATCACTTTGTGAAGCTTGATACATATGGCCCTTAGTTTTATTTAGCTGCAACAAAGCTGCATGTCTGAATGGTTTCTCTGCCAGTGTTTCTCAAGCTCTATCCTCACGGCATCTAATGGGCCCCATACATCAGCAATCACAATTTATGGATTTTCAGATATAGGGATTTTTTGGCCAGATAAATGGATTTTACAATCTATCTGACTTTGCCCACACATTACAGATTTAAGGGCCCCATACATCAGCAATTAATTGTGACAATTTTCAGATATGGAGATGATTGCCACAATTAATTTTAGATGTGTGGGCTCCGTCTTTTGGCAATCCCAATCACAATCGCCAATCGATTGCTTAATCAGGTTTTTAAACATGTTTAATAATCTGGTATTATCTGCAGATCTTTTTTAGATGTGTGGGCATTCCCAATTCGTTTTCTTCATCTATTTACATTATGAACAGCTGAAATGACAATCGATTGGGGCAATTTCCAGATATGAAGATGCAATCTTTAGATGGAAAAATCTGCCGATCACTGAAAAAAACTGTAATGTGTGGGCAAAGTCGGATAGATCTGAAAATCCATTTATCTGGCCAAAATATCCTAATATCTGAAAATCCATAAATTGTGATTGCTGATGTATGGGGCCCATTATTTCAGTGATCAGCAGATTTTTCCATCTAAAGATTGCATCTTCATATCTGGAAATTGCCCAATCGATTGTCATTTCAGCTGTTCATAATGTAAATAGATGAAGAAGACGAATTGGGAATGCCCACACATATAAAAAAGATCTACAGATAATGGGCCCCATACATCAGCAATCACAATTTATGGATTTTCAGATATTGGGATATTTTGGCCAGATAAATGGATTTTCAGATCTATCCGACTTTGCCCACACATTACAGATTTTTTCAGTGATCGGCAGATTTTTCCATCTAAAGATTGCATCTTCATATCTGGAAATTGCCCCAATCGATTGTCATTTCAGCTGTTCATAATGTAAATAGATGAAGAAAACGAATTGGGAATGCCCACACATCTAAAAAAGATCTGCAGATAATACCAGATTATTAAACATGTTTAAAAACCTGATTAAGCAATCGATTGGCGATTGTGATTGGGATTGCCAAAAGACGGAGCCCACACATCTAAAATTAATTGTGGCAATCATCTCCATATCTGAAAATTGTCACAATTAATTGCTGATGTATGGGGCCCTTAATACCAGATTATTAAACATGTTTAAAAACCTGATTAAGCAATCGATTGGCGATTTTGATTGGGATTGCCAAAAGGGGGAGCCCACACATCTAAAATTAATTGTAGCAATCCTCTCCATATCTGAAAATTGTCACAATTAATTGCTGATGTATGGGGCCCTTTACACTGTGTCAGTAATGAACACACCTGTGAGTATTACACTGTGTCAGTAATGAACACACCTGTGAGTATTATGCTGTGTCAGTAATGAACACACCTGTGAGTATTACACTGTGTCAGTAATGACACATCAAGCACACCTGTGATCTAGCTGCTCTGCAACACAAGAACGGTTAGTGGGCCAAGGGGCTGAGATTAACAACCTGCTGCCTCAGGAGAGACCTAGTCCTGATCTCCCTTATGAGGAAAGTCCTGCTGTGGAGAACCAGCTTCCTCTTCAGAAGGTAGGACTGACACTTCAGTTTTGTGCTGTAAATGCTGAATATGTATGGCAGTGCCTCTACATACAGTGGTGGCTATGTATCATTGTTGTATGGTGGCAATGGCTATGTATAATACTGAATGTGGTATTGGAGAGCAATGTTCTGTGTTATAATATCCTGTATACTGTACATAGTAATATACATAGTATATACTGGTGATCTGTATAGAAAGTAAAATCTATTCTAATGGAGGTAATACAAAACATCTTCATCTTGGATGTACATCTGCTGTTTTATTGTATTTATTCTTGGTGTTTTTTACCTACAAACAGGTCTGTACATACATTCTGACTTGCACCATCACTCTGTGCCTTGTAGCAGGTGTGCTTAGATACACTAGTATTCAGGTAATTGTGATGCTATGGTTGCTGCACTGCTCATGAAAATCTCCTGCTAATTGTGTGTTGCCTCCTTCAGCTGATGGTACTAAAATCATTCTGCATAATATGTTCATGTGAACTACTTAAGGCAATAAGCCAGTGGTGCCTAAGCACCCTGGAGTACTACAAGGCTCTTGAAAGGGTGCCTCAGGTTGGTGGCCAGGACCAGATCAAATAATTTATGGTCAAAGAGATTGGAAAAGCCAGTGCTAGTGGCTTCCAATCATACAATATGTGGACAAGCACAACTGTGTGCCACAATATAACTGACTCTAACGCTGGGTAAATGCAAAGATGTATCTGTCCCATCTGTCTGGTAGGAATAAAAATCTGTTACTATATGGGAGCAGATGACAATCAATCCTTTGCTCCCAAACACTGGAAAATGGATAAAAAATGGATAAAAAAAAAGATTGTTCGTATTATTTTGCTAAATGAAACCGCTAAATCCATTCTGGGAACAAATGGTTGATTGTTCTTTGCTCCCATATAAGACAAGATATTTGTTCCCAAAAGACAGATAAATCTTTAGGTGTGTACCCAGCCTAGAATGACAGGAAGGCAAAATGTATTTTCATTATTTTTTTTACCGTGGCTCGGCAACAGGAAGATACTTACATACCTCCCAACATTACCCTCTCCAGGAGGGACACAATGCTCTGTTTCTGGAAAGGTGTTTCCACACAGGTGATGGCAATCATACAATAAGAGGAAAGTGCAGAAACAGAGCATTGTGTCCCTCCTGGAGAGGGTCATGTTGGGAGGTATGTACTTGGGGTAGGTAGTCCCTGGGTGCCAGGAGGAACTGGGTCAGAAAGACCACCTCCCGTGGGAGTACCACCCACTCCGCAGAATCCAGCCTGCCCCGCTCCCAACTGCCACCAGCAGCAGAAGGTGCCAGTGCCATGTCTCCAGTCTAGCAGTCCCAGACCTGGTTCCCCTCCCATGTCCAGGTCACTGTGTTCCAAGGTGGAAGGTGGGCGGCTGGTTGTTCTGTGTCTGCTGCCTCCGTCCATGCTGCTGGGGCTGAGATCCAACTCTGGAAGTCAGCATGTAACCCCTGGCAGAGAATGTTAACCCCTGGCAATGAGCATGTTAACCCCTGGCAGAACATGTTAACCCCTGGCAGAGCATGTAACTCCCATGGCAAAGAGAATGATAACCCCTGGTAGAGCAGGTTAATCCCATGGCAATGAGCATTTTGACCCCCTAATATGCAGTGAGCATTACGGTGTGTGGAATAACATGTAATGGGCATTATGGCATGTGGTAAAATATATAATAGGTATTACGGCATAATGTGTTCTGCCCACTACAGAGTGTGGCATAACGTGTAATGAGCATTATGGCATGTGGTATAATATCTAATGGATGTGTGACATGTGTAATAGGCATCACGGTGTAAATTGTTGTCCCTGTATCCACCTTGAAAGCTGTGGCGTTACAACAGGTCCGCAGAGTGTGCGGGGAGCTCCGTTCATGGGGGCCCCAGGAAGTTGTACCAGGATTTCTCTTGGAGGCCCTGATAATTGTGTATCCTAGGGGTGCTGTGAAACCCGTGCTTGATACTTGTATCCTAGGGGTGCTGTGAAACCCGTGCTTGATGCTTGTATTCTAGGGGTGCTGTGAAACCCGTGCTTGATACTTGTATCCTAGGGGTGCTGTGAAACCAGTGCTTGATACTTGTATCCTAGGGGTGCTGTGAAACCAGTGCTTGATACTTGTATCCTAGGGGTGCTGTGAAACCAGTGCTTGATACCTGTATCCTAGGGGTGCTGTGAAACCAGTGCTGATACTTGTATCCTAGGGGTGCTGTGAAACCAGTGCTGATACTTGTATCCTAGGGGTGCTGTGAAACCAGTGCTGATACTTGTATCCTAGGGGTGCTGTGAAACCAGTGCTGATACCTGTATCCTAGGGGTGCTGTGAAACCAGTGCTGATACTTGTATCCTAGGGGTGCTGTGATACCAGTGCTGATCAAGTATCCTAGGGGTGCTGTGAAAACAATGCTGATACTTTAGGGCTCCGTGATTCAAGAAGTTTGGGAACCATTGGCACAAGGATTTCTTTTTCTGTCAAGATAACGTCTGACCCTATGTAACATTGGTAGAAATTGTTTCCACAGATAAAGTCATGGAGGTGTAAGAATACACATTTATTTTATCTTTTTAAAATGACAATGTTTTTCAAAGCTGGTTGCACAAGTATACATTTATTGCCTATGTACATTCATTGTGCAAATGCTTTTATATGAATTTCTTTTTTCCTGTGAATAAAGCAGCGCGCGCTCGAGTGAGCCCTACACAAGGTGGCATGCGCTCGGGTAAACCACGTAGAAGGAGGCACGTGATGTGATGAGCCCTGTACGAGGCGGCGCACTACTTTATCAATTTCAACCCTTTTTTTTTTTTTTTCAACCAATTTTGTGTGTTAGAAAATTCTACTCCCCATTCCTACTATGTCCACGCATGTAGACGAAACCTGTAATACAGTGGCTTGGACACACATTCCTACTGTATATAAGCTATAATAATGGCTGGGTATACTTTGTGAGGTGAGGGTATTGTAGACACAGGGAAATCATGAACAAGTACCTTATATCTCTGCCTGTTTCTCCTTACTACAATTTCTTAAATCTGTATATTACAGGTTTCTTTTTCATTTGAAACTCTGCAGCCCCGCTGTCACCTGCAGCCAGGGGGTAGAGCAGATGTACAGTACCCCAAAGGCGGCACAGGCAGGTGTCCTGCTCTTGTAGGGATGGTCATCAACCATCAATAATTCAAAATCATTGATGGATTATGGCCGATGTAGAATAGTTTTGTCATTTATGGAGGAGAACCAGATGGTTTCTCTCTATCGATGTCAAAGCATAAACTAATAGGTTTTTTTTCTTAGCTAAGGGGCTGGGCCATGGAGCAAAGTTCCACTCCTGACACCCATAATGCCCCGCCTCCAGATTCTGATTGGCACAAGGGCCAGTCAGTCAAATAAAACACAAAATACATCACCTAGTGCAAACTACCATTGATGGTAGCATACTATTGCCATTGATGATAACCATCGATGGCAATAGTGTCAATGGTCATTCCTATGCCCTTGTCCATCCTGCTCAGGAACGCCAGGAAGTCGCACACAGTGTGGCCAGAGGCTCTGACTCTCATGAGCTTAATCCTGGCGCACACCTGCCACTGTCCAAGCTTTCCCTGTGCGCTCTGAAGCTGCAGCAGCTCCATGTCCTCCTCCACCACCACCACGGAGCAAAGGCTGGAAGTCCGGAGTGGGAGCTACAGAGGGTGGTGTAGGACTAAGCTAGTTCATGAGGAGGGGGTGCTGTTACGTGGCTTATGAGGCGCACAATGACAAGGACATTTGATGGGTTTTGGGGGGGAGGCTCTTGAGAAAATGATATCTTATGAGTCAAATGTGTGGCAGGCTAACCCTATCCATACACAGGGCAGGCAACAGAAATCTTGGGGCCTAGTATCATTGGGGGGCCCACAACTCCCTACAGGTAAAGCACAGTGGCTTTAAAAAATATATAAATTGTTTTATATCTTATCTTTCTTTTTTTAGCCTTAAAAGTGGGGGGAACATGGGAGTGGAGGGGGCCCCAATGATTTCAGTGTACAAACCTTACCTCATGCCTAATGTAATGTCATTTGTGCAAATATATTACCAGACTTTTGATTACATCAGACAGACAGTCTGGTGTGTACCCAATTTAACCCTTTGCGTGTCAAGGGAATTCGTCAAAACAGGTGTAAAAAATTGGCAAAGAAACATTTCTATTCATCATAGTGACCTGTAATGTTTACCTTATATAGGAAATATATAATGTTGTTTTTATTTACACAATTTTTTTATTCGATTCTGCATAACAAATGTGAGTGATGCTGGCATTTTAGTGGATACTGTAATTTGCACATCTCAGACAGTCAGAATCCCGGGGTTCTTCCCGTTTTCAGTTCTTCCAAATGTAGCTTGAATGTTCTGGCTGTCAGAAAATCCACGGATCGGCGAAAATCGGTTGTGGATTCGACTATCCACGGCTGTTTTCAACAATAGAGACTCACCTCTATAAGGAGGCGGGTCTGTAGCAGGCGAGTCTTGGCCAGGATTGAATACTGAACTGCCGATAATTCCCCTGTAGGAAATATCGTCCGAGATTGCTCCCCTTCAGTCTGTTGGAGCATATATCTGGTAATATATGGGAGCCGATGAGAATCATCTTGCCATTTTACAGTTCATAACAGCAGTAAAATGGACAAAAAACTGTATTTTGGATACCGTAAATTCAATAATCCAAATGGGTTTAACCAATTTTATTTTCAACTTCCATTTTTTTTCTGCTTTCCAGTATTTTGTAACAAATGGTTGATATGTGATTTGCTACCATGTTACCAGATTCTCGCTCCACTCAGAAAGATTGGCAGATCCTATTCAGCTTTAGGCTGACTTACTATGCACCAATATAAACTGCATTTACCTTTTTTATTTTATTTTTTAATATTTGCATGTATCGACACCCACAAATCTTTGTAGTGCACCTATCAAATGAAATAATGAAGTTGGTACATAGAAACATACTGTAGAATTTGATGGAAGATCACAACCTCTTGGCCAGCTAGCGGACCTTTTTTCCTTTATTTTTCTTTTATCCTTTTAACTTCAACCCGATTCATCTTTGTAAGGATGTTCATATGTCTATCCCAAGCCTGTTAAACCAACATGTGATTGTTCTTTTTAGTATAAATAAATACAAATATGGCCAAGTCAATTCATTGAAGGTTAGGTAAATATTGCTCCCAAAAGAAGAACAGTCGCTGTGAGTGGTACGGACATTTTAAAGTCTCTCTTACAGCAACGTTGGCACTCAAAGGGTTAATAAGGGTCAGTGGCGTAGCTACGGTTCCGCAGCCCTAGCGTTGGCAAGGGGAGCCGGCGCCACAGGGGCGCAGGCGTTGGAGAGGTGCGCAGGACAACCATCTCCATGGCAACCCCAGCAGCAGCCCACAGGCTGTTTGTCACCTGCAGCCACCGTTCCCAGGTATAGGCGGTCCCCAGCGCAATCTCACGCTGTCACATCCCTGAGTGACAGCGCAGTTAGCCCCTTAGTGGTTAGCCCATCAGCACGCCCACTCCCTACCAGTCAATTGTAGCGCTATATGTCCATGTCCCCAGCGCTGTTGGTGTCCCAGCACTGTAGTGTGCCCGCGCTGTGGGCCTTATTCTAGTTCTCTTTCTGACAAAATCCTTCTTAGATGGACAAAACCATGTGCACTGCAGGTGGGTCAGATGTAACGTGTGCAGAGAGAATTAGATTTGGGTGAGTTATTTTGTTTCTGTGCAGGGTAAATACTGGCTGCTTTATTTTTACACTGCAATATAGATCTCACTTTGAAGTAAAACCCCACCCAAATCTAATTCTATCTGCACAAGTAACATCTGCCCCACCTGCAGTGCACATGGTTTTGTCCATCTAAGAAGGATTTTGTCAGAAAGAGTGAACTAGAATAAGGCCCTGTGTGCCTGTCAGTGTCCCTCCTGTAGTGAGGAGAGCCCCGCTGTCAATCACCGCCCGACGGTGTCTCCCGACAGGCTTTAACCCTAACCATACACACACCCCACAGCCTATAACCCTAACCATATGGTGTGGGGTGTATAGTGTGAGTGGCATTACAGTGTGTATCATATAGTGTAAGTGACATTAAGATGTATTGCATAACTGCCGATAATTCCCCTGTAGGAAATATTGGCCCTTATTCTGATCGGTGCGGAAATTCCCGCATGCGGACGGACCGCCGATGTTGATCGTCTGCGCATGTGCAGAGGTCACTCTGCGCATGTGCAGGCGATTTCGCCGCACGGATTCTTTATACGCCGCACAGGGGGCGTAGAGGGGCGTGAGGGGCTACTTAGCCTCATTACCCTATGCATACGCCCCCCGTTTCATGGGCGTTCCCATGCAAACGCGGGGCGTATGCATGGTAATGAGGCCGTGACGCGTGGGTACGGGGCGGGCATCTGACATCGCCGGATGTCAGCTGCCCGCCCCTATACATGATTTCACACAGACAAGTGTCCGTGTGGTCTTGTGTTGCGGGACCTGGTGGAGCGTGCGGCCCTGCATTCGATGTGCGGCGACCATCGAATGCAGGGGCTGCTCCCACCATGGAGGAGGCGTATCCCCGTACAATTTCATGCGGATCGCCACATATCCGCATACGGACGGCAGGTGGCGATCCGTATGGAAGGCGGGGATTCGCCTGCACGGTTGCGGCCGCATATTCTGATCGGGCCGCACCGATCAGAATAAGGGCCCTTGTCCGAGCTTGATCCCCTTCAGTCTGTTGGAGCATATATCTGGTAATATATGGGAGCCGATGAGAATCATCTCGCCATTTTACAGTTCATAACAGCAGTAAAATGGACAAAAAACTGTATTTTGGATACCCTAAATTCAATAATCCGAATGGGTTTAACCAATTTTATTTTCAACTTCCATTTTTTTCTGCTTTCCAGTATTTTGTAACCAATGGTTGATTTGTGATTTGCTACCATGTTACCAGATTCTCGCTCCAATCAGAAAGATTTAGGCTGACTTACTATGACTTACTACTAACCTGCATTTACCTTTTTTTATTTTATTTTTTAATATTTGCATGTATTAAATACCCACAAATCTTTGTAGTGCACCTATCAAATGAAATAATGAAGTTGGTACATAGAAACATACTGTAGAATTTGATGGAAGATCACAACCTATAAGGGGCAGTATGTGGCGGGGCGCCAGAATATATTTTTGGCTGGGGGGAGCAAAATTTATAGTTACGCGACTAATAAGGGTTTTCTTGGCAATTTTCACATCTATTTTGCAAAATTCCCTTGGCATTCAAAGGGTTAAAGTGCTCTACAGTATTAGACTCTACGCCTCTCATGGGGGGTGCAGTTGGTCTACACTAATCAGGTCGACAGTCAATAGGATGACCACTATCAAAATACCTTAGGTCGATGTGGGCAAAAGTTTAACACAAGCAATAAGTCGGCAAGTAAAGGTTGAAATGAGGTGTCTGTTTTTTGTTTTTTAAAGGATTTTTTTTCATACTTTACCATCCAAGACTGTCAACGTAAACACAAAAAAACTCTAAAACTCGTCAACTTTTTTTCACGTCAACCTTTTTTTTGTACTTGTTTCCTAGCACGCGCCAACGATTTTAATTTTAGGCATCGGGTCGGAAAAATCGGGTCCATCGCATGCAACAAAATCGCATACGATGCGACCGACCCGATTTTTACATTGGAACCAATGTAAATTGTCCCTGAGACCCCAATTTTCATTGTATACCCACCCTGATGGGTCAAATGCCCCCCCCCCATTGTTAATGCCACCCCACGATGAACGCCAACCCGAAACGTGGCAAATGCAGCGGTACGTGTCCTCCAACCTTTCATACCCCCACTATCCACGTCGGCGTGGAGTTGATTTTAGATAGTGTGGCGAGCGCACGCGCATTACTTCACAGGTATTACGCGTCCCCTCGCGGGGCTTGCTATGCTTCGGGCTCGCTGCGCTCTCCACACCGACGTGGATAGTGGGGGTATGAAAAGTCCGGAGGACGCTTACTGCCGCCCCTCGCGGGCTCGCTGCGCTCGCCACGCTTCAGGTTGGCGTTCATCGTGGGGTGGCGTTAACAATGGGGGGGCATTTCACATACAAATTACCCCTCAGGGTGGGTATACAATCAAAAATCGAGTATATTGGGCCATTTAACATTGTTCCCTATGTAAAATCGGGTCCATCGCATTGGTCGCATTTGGATCTGGATTGGTTTTGACAAAACCACCCTTCTGAGTTTTGGATCATAAAAACAGCTAAAATTTTGAGAATTTTTGTTTGTTTTGTTCCTACAGTATTTTTAATTTAAATAACATTACTTGTCAGTCTATTCTTAACACCTTACAGCTCACAATAATGGTTTTAGGCCAAAAGGTTGCACCGATTTAGCTGAATGATGAAGCTAAGCAATACTAGAGGGCAGCACAAACACTGGACTGATAGGGCACACTGGACGGAACCACTGGACTAATAGGGCACACTGGGTGGCACCCCTGGACTGATATGGCAGCACCGCAGTAATAAAAAAAAAAAAAACTTTTACTATATATATATATATATATATATATATATATATATATATATATATATATATATATATATATATATATATATATATATATATATATATATTCTATCCTCCCTACAACACCTGGGCATGCTCCTGATGAGGTGGTGGATGGTCTTCTGAGGGATCTCCTCCCAGACCTGGACTAAAACATCCGCCAACTCCTGGACGTCACGTTGGTGGATGGAGCGAGACATGATGTCCCAGATATGCTCAATTAGATTCAGGTCTGGGGAACGGGCAGGCCAGTCCATAGCATCAATGCCTTCGTCTTGCAGGAATTGCTGACACACTCCAGCCACATGAGGTCTAGCATTGTCTTGCATTAGGAGGAACCCAGGGCCAACCGCACCAGCATATGGTCTCACGGGTGCCGGACGTCTCACCGACAGTCGGGATTCCGACAGTCATTATTTCGACGTCGGAATCCCGACTGCTTCCTTGTGGGGGTCCATTACCCCCATAGAGGGATAATAAAATAGGTGGCGAGCTGCGCTCACCACCGTGCCCGCAGCGTAGCGAGCCTGCAAGGGGCTTCATTGCGCTCCCCCCGTTGTGCAGTCGGGATTCCGACGTCACTCTAATGAATCCCGACTGTCGGTGTGTTATACCACATCCGGTCTCAAAAGGGGTCTGAGGATCTCATCTTGGTACCTAATAGCAGTCAGGCTACCTCTGGCTAGCACATAGAGAGCTGTGCGGCCCCCCAAAGAAAGGCCACCCCACACTATTACTGACCCACTGCCAAACCGGCATGCTGGAGAATGTTGTAGGCAGCAGAACGTTCTCCTTGGCGTCTCCAGACTGTCACATCTGTCAAGTGCTCAGAGTGAACCTGCTTTCATCTGAGAAGAGCACAGAGCGCCAGTGGCGAATTTGCCAATCTTGGTATTCTCTGGCAAATGCCAAACGTCCTGCACGGTGTTGGGCTGTAAGCATAACCCCCACCTGTGGATGTCGGGCCCTCATACCACCCTCATGGAGTCTGTTTCTGACCTTTTGAGTAGATACATGCACATTTGTGGCCTGCTGGAGGTCATTTTGCAGGGTTTTGGCAGTGCTCCTCATGTTCCTCCTTGCACAAAGGCAGAGGTAGCGGTCCTGCTGCTAGGTTGCTGCACACTGAGGACCTTATTCTGGTCCGTTCACAGATGGCATTCGTTCAAACACAGGGAGGGACCGATGTTTGGTGCAGCCATATTTCTGCGCATACGCCAGGTGCGTGCGGCCATGGCGAACAGACTGTTCGCTGGCTGCGTGCACCCAAGACTGCTGGCATTTCATGGGAGTTCCCATGGAAATCGCTGGGTGGTGTGGGCACCGGTGGCGGGCAGCTGACATCACCGGATGTCAGCTGCCTGCCCATTTCCTCCAGAATTTGCACGCATATATGTGAGCTGAAAGTTTATATATATATATAATCACACACATGCACCACATCTTTTGATGGTCAAAGACCATTGAAAGATGTGGGAGGTTCCCCCTGGCATGCAATTGGATGTTTATGTAAACATCCATTTGCAGCCCGTGTGATGGGGGCGGGCGTACCATCAGGGCCGGTGCTAGGGTGTCCGGCACCTTCCTGCAAACCATAAATTTTGCGCCCTTTCACATTGCCATTGCAACAAGCTGCAGCCCGATTGTGGGAGCATATGCAACAATCGATCCTATGGAGGATCTCGGGTGCATGTACATTTATGCATACACCATCTCCGTGCTGTGTCCGCAAAATGTTGCAGGCACTAAAGGTGCCCATACACGCTGCGAGAATCGGCTAGATTGCATAGCATGGCATGCATGCAATGTGTGTGCGATACGATCCGAAAGCAGTACAAAAAGTATGTGCAGCACATACTTTTTGTACTGTGCGATGCCTGCAGGAGTTCACATCACATCGCACACCGCTATTGCAGCGTGTATGGTCACCTTTAGGCACATAACCCAGCCCATTATTTAAAAAGTGTCTAAATTAATATAAAAAAAATCTAAAATTATTAAATAATGTGTTATAAACATGTATAATAAAAGACTCACTGTTCTTTTGCTGTTTAACTCTTGTGCAGTCCCTCCTCTACTATCTGCGTAGGCAGGATGCTGAGGACACCATTACACCCCTCTCGTGACTGAGGAGGAAAGGAGGGGAGAGCAGGAGGAGATGGAAGAAGAGGGGAGGAGATAGAGGGGGCGGAGTGTTGAGGACTGGCAGTGGCACTGGCACCGCACACTGAGAAGAGGGAAGGAAGGGGAGGCGGCGCTGCTGCCTGTTCGTCATTTGATTGACAGCTGACAGGCATAGGGAGCAATGGGTAGAGGGCGGATCTGGACATAACATGTCATTCAGGCATTCACAGACAGCGCTACATGCCTCAGCACAAGTGTCCGTGAGGAAGAGGGGGCAGGTCGCAGGAGGAGGACAGTGTGTGCGCGGTGCAGGGAGCTGCTCAGCCTCTCCATACTGCCGCCCGCTATCAGACAGGCACTGCGGGCGGCGTGCAGGCTGTGTGCATTCGTGGTGCAGGGAGCAGCTGTTCATACTGCCGGCCAGCCGCTGTCAGACAGGCGGTGCTGGCGGTGTGCAAGGAGGCAGTGACAGTGAGGGCTGAGGCAGCTTTAGCAGAGCAGGGAGGGAGACAGCGCCTTTTCAGCATGGCGCCTCCCTGCTTTGCAGGAGCTGCTGAGTGCGTAGCGCCGGCCCTGCGTACCATCATTGGCAGGGTGGGTTCTGGTTTACTCGCAAGGGTTACACCTTGTGCCCCACACCGTGATGACCATTACACATTGTGCCACACACAGTGATGCCCATTACATATATGCCATTTACCTACATGCTCATTTCTAAGGGCTTCTTGGTTGATGCCAGGGGCTTCATGCTCATTGCCAAGGGGGAGTGAAATGCTGACGCTCTTCGTAAGGTCAACAGCCGCAAATTATTTAAAGACATGAAAATTGGTGCAGCGAGTGCTCTCAATAAACATCGGGGCACTCTCTGTCAATGCCCGGATTACTCTGGCATCTTACTCAGCTGCATACAGTGCGTAATGGGTGGGCCGGCCCTGCCCACATGTAGCGCGGTCTTACTAGATCTTGACCCAAACACACAGAGGTCAAGATCTGGGCGGGTGATGTGTATAGCAGTACACAAAGCAATCTGTGCTTAACATACCTCCCAACTGTCACGATTACAGCGGGACAGTCACGATTTTCGGGTCCTGTCCCGCTGTCCCACCCGCGGCAGGCATTGTCCCGCTGCGGGGGGGTGGCAGTTGGGAGACCCCCCAATCTATTCTCGTATGAAAATGAGGTTGCGGCTAATTAGCATAAGCAGTGCCCTCATTTGCATACGTCCCACCCCCTTTCCGGACGCTCTCGCGGCCCCTATTTCATCAGCACAGAAGTTGGGAGGTATGGCTTAATTTGTAAGCGATCTAAACAGATTGCTTAGAAAATAGGATAAAATCGCCCAGTGTGTATGTCCCCTTTGTGCTCCTCCTTAGGAACAGAGTTTGGCGACCACTGCATTAGAGTATAGACACACTACTACTGTTTTCTTTTTCTACTGTTTGTATCTATCCTGCAGCGCCACCTACTGTAGATCTAGCATTTGCCTGCTATTCTGGGAACATTTCTCAGTGTACCAGGAGGGCTACAGGGAGCAGTCTATGCAGGCCTGATTTTAATAATGTCCATACTAATAAGGCCTTACACGCACAGAAACAGTCATTTTATGAGAAACTGATTTTTATTGCAACAAAAAAGTAATATACAGTACATAGGACAGACATGAAATGTATTGTAAGGGCTAGGAGAGAGAGGTTTTATATAATACTGAAACAACAATCCCACTTAAAACAAGTGAGGAATACAAGAGATGCTGTAACACGTCAAGCACGGCATTTGTCTGCAAAATGTTAGCGATGAATCCAACTCATTATGGGCTTGTAAATCTACAGCGTTGTGTGTATTGTATTTGTAGGCTAGGAAGCTGCATTGTACTTGGAAGTATACGTACATGAGTGGAAACTGCTATGTACGGATGCATATTAGCCATCAGACAAACATGGCTGCTGTCACTCGCATGATCTGCTCCTGTGTTTTTATGAGAACGTAACTAGATAAATGTTAATTCCACCTGAATCTATTTCTAAATATACAAACAGCCTAGTGTACTCGTACACCCTATGGAATCGGTACATCTGTCAGACCAGACTTACGTTTACAGTCATTAGGTCGACTGGCCCCAAGGTCGACAGGGTTAAAGGTCGACTTTGGCCAAGGTCGACATGGGTTTAGGTCGACAGTCATTAAATCGACATGAGTTTTTCACTGTTTTTTGACCGGAATGTCGACATTCCGGTAAAAAAAAAAAAAAACAGTTAAAAACTCATGTCTACCTTCCGGGGTCGACCTAAGTGTGGTCTGACCGATGACCGTTTCCCCACCCTATATATGTGGCACCGCCAATATTATTGGCGGTGCAGCGCAAAGAACTATGTGTGGGTTAAACACTGAACGATATTGTTCAGTCACCTCACTGGCCCCCTCCGGACATGCAGTCACTTCCGATAGTCAGATTTGACTGCAGGCAGACGATAGGGGTTATCGTTAATAATACAGGGGAACGTGCATCGTTAATGTTATATTGGGTACACATTAAATGATATGCTGAAGATATCGTTAACATTATCGTGCATTTTGTAAAATCGTATAGTGGGTGTATCCCCCGTAAGGGTTATTTTATGTATGGAAAAAACCTATAGCGTTCAATGGGGTCAAATTTATTCAGAATGATGTGCTCCTCACGCTATTCTAATTAGGGCGTGCTAACGCCGACTAGATTTTCTGGATTTCAGGTATCAACCTTCTGGGGTGGGAGCAGAAATCTGACAAAACTGGTGGCACAAACAGCATGTGGGAGGTACTAAAGTCGGAAAATGACGGTACTCATGACTAAACGTGTGTACCGACCTTCTCCAACCTAGCAGCGCACTGATTTGAATAGCTCCGGGTGCTCCATCCCGGTGCTATTCACATGGTTGTAAATAGAATTCACCCCATTGTGATAAAATAGGTGCACACTGTATACCAGGCAGCAGGAAGTGCCGGGACTTTCAGGAAAGGGGAGTGGCCAAAGCATGTTTGGGGACATGGTTTGCTTTGTCCAAAGTTACATTGGAAGATAGGTCATTGTAATGTATAGATCAGTGTCATGCTGGTAAATGTTTAGCCTGATTTTCCACAAGAAAGAAGAGTTTGAAATGCAGACAACACCTGCAGCTATTTCATGTTTGAAATCCCAACATTGTACAACAAATATAGATGTCGCCAACACACAGAGTTCACCCTGAGGGTGTAATGAACTCTTTCTGGATTGTGTAACTAGAAGCTCCAGTAGAAAGACTATGTAACCAACTGAAGGTTGTACTACTGATCTAGTCCTTCTCATCCTGACCAGCATCCAATTGGAATCCCACAGGCGATCGTGATTTCATGTAACTAGAACAATGGAGTTCCCTTTTATGAGTGTTAGCATTTTATCCAGTGGTTACACAATATTACACGAAGGGCACCACTGATATCCGACATCATGATTATTCTGTAAACTCCAGCAACTTGTGCGATTAAAGCAAATGCGGTGTAGAACAATGCCCAGTTCAGCTGCCGATGTTTGCCACACTGGAATACTGCGTAAGACTTGGCACATTATTAACTGGGCTAGTGATATCACGAGGCACAATCTGAAGAACACTGGATCCACAGCAGAACACTGACTTCCGGATGTGCTCGGCTGTATGCAGATAAATCTATTGTACAGACATAAGGAAATGTAATACTGTAAATCTGAGTCTGGCAACTGAAAGTTTTACATTGTCCGTTATATGACCTACTGTAGGTAAATCTGTCGGTTGGGGATATTCGGGTGTGTACCCGGCCCTTGTAATAGACAGGTATGCAGTTAGTGGATAGACAATGTCTAGGTCAAGTGACTAGGTTGACACCTAAAAAGGAATGACATACCTAAGGTCACAAGCTTATGGTCGACATGGGCAAGGTTGACAGTCAAAATGTCATCGTGAGTTTTTCATAATTTTTTTTTTTTCAAACGTTACTATCCAAGTGGGCATAGTGTGGAATATAATAGTCTGCGGAGAGCAGCGGGGCACCATGCCCAAAGCATGGTGAGCGAATCAGTACATATAGACAATGTCATTGTCGACTTATAACTGTTGACCCCGCCTATGTCATAAAATTGTTGACCTTTTGGCAGCATCGACCGAAGATATGTATACTTTTTTTGGTGTCGACCTAGTCACTGTTGACCATTAGTGGTTGACCTAGGGACTGTGGAACCTAGACATTGTCTGTCATCTACAGTATATCATAACCTAATAGGCAGACACGGGGCCTAATGGGCCCCATACATCAGCAATCACAATTTATGGATTTCCAGATCCAGGGATTTTTTGGCCAGATAAATGGATTTTACAATCTATCTGAGTTTGCCCACACATTACAGATTTATTTCAGTGATCGGCAGATTTTTCCATCTAAAGATTGCATCTTCATAACTGGAAATTGCCCAATCGATTGCTGTTCATAATGTAAATAGATGAAGAAGACGAATTGGGAATGCCCACACATATAAAAAAGATCTGCAGATAATACCAGATTATTAAGCATGTTTAAAAACCTGATTAAGCAATCGATTGGTGATTGTGATTGCCAAAAGGGGGAGCCCACACATCTAAAATTAATTGTGGCAATCATCTCCAGATCTGAAAATTGTCACAATTAATTGCTGATGTATGTAAGTAAAGCAAATAAAATAGTTACTGGGCCTTAAATCAAAAAAGAGCAAGTAAGAGATTGGGCAGATGTAACATGTGCAGGTAGAATTATGTTTGGGTATGTTAGAGTTTTTCTGTGCATGGTAAATACTGGCTGCTTTTACATGTAGCCCACAAATGTTGTTATACAGCTTTATTATTACTCTGCAATTTAGATCTCAGATTGCACACAGACATATCTAAGGTTGAATTCCACTGTTTATCATGCTGGCTGTGCGCCCAGTCTCCTCCCCAGCGGTGATGGGAAATCACAGAGCGCAGTTTAAATGGGGTTTTGCACTTTTCTTTGTTATGTTACGCAGCTAAAGGCAACACATTTCTGGGCCCGATCAGTGAGGGGGGGGGGGGTTGAATTTCACTCCCTGATCTTTTGTCACTTTAGACGGGAGATTGGTCACAATAACACAAATGAGTCGCTCCCCCCGGTGAGATTTACAATGGCCGTCTCTTACATTTTGTATTCCTGCAATCCTATCTAAAACAAACCATTCCTTTTATTTTTCCTGCCTACAGGTAAATAGATGTTAGTAATTTGCTAGCTATAACAGCCACCCTTGTGAATGAGAGTGTATTGGTGTTCTGTAACCAATGTCCCCACAAATGTGATGTCTTTGCATCCTAGCACCAATCAGCATTCAGTCTCTGAAATGATACAAATCTGCGTTTCACTGTCGGGGTCTTCATCCTCCTGAGCATGGCGTGTTCTTGTTATCTCAGGGAAAAGAGTCGCTGTCTCTTAATTCATTCAGACACAAATGACAGCTCCAGCTTCCTAGAAAATAACGGTTTGCCACATTAGTGTTTATAACACCCGTTTCATTTTGTCTGCATTGTATCTGTGTAATCATTATACAGCAGAAATATATATATATATATATATATATATATATATATATATATATATATATATATATATATATATGCTGATTACGTCTTCATTTACCAAAGGTGTCACCAAGGCTGCCATCAGATAGTGTAGGGCTTGGTCAGAATAGGCAGCCCCACCCCCTCCCTCCCTGCAGCACTCACAGCTTACCATTCTGGGTGACAGTTGCGGCTCCCATTAGAAAGATGCAGGAAATTATGCGGCACCCCTAGACATAATGGTGTGCTGGGATCAAAGATGCAGCAGCACAGAGAAGGGGAACAGGGAAGACAGCCTTGGAGAGGTGGTGCAAATGGCATTTCAAATTTGAAGCCAGCCACGAGACAATAATAGCTCATCCACTGGAACATCCACTCCTGATTGGCTGCTGGTCCACAAGATCTGATTGGCTTGTGGCCGGTGCCAAATTAAAATTCCTCTGGCAGGTGCCCACAAAACAAATTTCTCCCCTTACTGTGTAAGACAGGTCTTTAGAAAGCCATTCTAGCTTTACTTCATAGAAGTCTACCATAAAGCCAAAGTTCTGCCATCTGCCCTAGACATGCTAGTGCTAAAGACTCTATAAATGCAGTACAGAAGCTCTTGCTGCAGCACAATAGTACTATCAGTCCTATCATTATTAGAAGCTGATTTTCTACTATAGACCTATAACCCCCACTTTTGAACTAGTCAATGTTGTACCTTCAGGGGGCTCATCCATTGGGGGGCTGAGGCAGTACATGTGGTATCCGCGATCACAGTCGTCGCAAAACAGGAGCTGCTCCTACATGGAATAGAAATAATATGGAGCATATATCATCAGCAATGTATAAACAATGCAATATATTGTATTCTTGTACGCTGTGGCCCGTATTCAATCCCTGGACTAAATTTTCGCCAGGCAAAAAACAAAAAAATACGTTTTTCAAATGTTTTTTTGGGGGGGAATTCAATTTGCCCTACTTATCCCAGTACTGATTTATTTATTTTCTATTTTTAGGGGCCTGTATCGGCGAAATAAACCCGAGCCGCTCGTCTTAACTTTTTTCTTTAATACTATGAAATATTGTTTAGATTTCAGGAGCCCTTTTTTAAAAACTTTGTCCCCCTTGATCACCGTTCGTAGATGATCATGTACTATGGTGACTGGCTAGCATAAAGTCTCTGCTCCTGCACTTCTATTGACTGATCCAGTGGTGGCACACTGGCAACTGATAAACCTTATTTTACAACACCGTGCCTGTATTGAGCATACAACACTGTGCGTCACCGTAGCCTACAGCCTTTTACTGACATAGTGGTACTTCACCCCACAGAAGGGCATTCTTAACAACACTGAAGGCCCTTTGAAAAGCAATGGATTGGGCACTTAACCAATTATTCATGGGAATAAAAAATAAAATACCATCCTGACGTCCTGTGCTAAATGCTTCTTTACAGTGAGTTACTGTTAGCACTCTGATTTGTGGATAGCTCCAGCCATCCACCAATTAGCATGCTGAACACCATTCAGTGTCTGGGTGTAATTCACAATCAGACAGCATTCTTTACCTGCCTCCCAAGAAGCTCCAGAGGCACCAGCACAGAACCTCCCCTGTCTCCATGTATTCTATGCATACTGTAAATTCAACACATCATCCTCACCATGTCTACATGTGGTAAAATTGCGATTGAAATGTAATGTATAAATCACTGGTTTCCAACTCCAGTCCCCAAGTACCCATACAGGTCATGTTTTTGACTGTTAGGGGCCCACCTGTCATTGATTATCTGTTATTTTTTGGTGTAAGTTTTAGGATCAAACAAATGTATAAAAAAGGGACTGCAGCAAATATTGGAACTATCTCCCGTGATCCCTCAGTTCTAGGCAGCCGCTGCAACCCCATAGGTTTCTATTGCCCTATTTACCATGCTCCAGAATGCAAAGCATTTCTGAGATTCACCCCTGCAGCTAACACCATCTGCAGATGGCATTGGCACGTTGTATATGTACAGGAGACCTGCCACCATGCTTAACACAATGCAGTGACGGGTTCCTGTCTGGGAACCGTCCTTGTGGGTGTACATTGTCACATCCTGCCTTAAGTTTTACATCCTGCAATGTGATTCTTTAGGAGGTTATCACTTGATTTTTTTTTGTTTTTTTTGTTACCTGTAATTGGCTTTCAAAAACATTTCTGCTACTCACATCGTTCTCTGATGTTCCACAAATGATGCAGGATTTGCACTCGATGCACTGCCACTGGTAGGTTTTAACTGCCTCTGTCATATTCACGGTGAATTGCAGGCAAGTTGGGTGACCTAGGAGAGAATACAATCCCAGATGATGCCAGGTCTCACGCACGTTTAGTCTATACATATTACACATCGTAGTGCGACAAGGGTTGCGACTAAATGGGGTAAAAGCAGGCAATAACCCTTTTGCTGCCAGTAACATACGGCCCCACTCACACTCATAGGCAAAGCAAATATCTTGGAGCTCTTTAAAACAAATAGAAGTTCCCTGCAACAGTGACAGGTGAGTAGTCCTCATGATTGCTGCATGTCTAAATGCTTGCGTTATAAAGTCTCTAAGAGGACGCTGATATTTCTACCGACCTAAACTACAAAAAGTTGTCGTTTTTAAATAGTTGTGTGGTATATTTGTTCAGTTGCAGTTGTCTATTTCTTTTAAAAGAGCTTGGAGCATAAAAATGGAGGCACATTATCCAAATATCACAACTATGGTATGACTCTCCATACCAAAACTGAAAAAACAAAGTTTTTCCTAAAACAGAAAGGAGGAAGCTGCGCACAAGGGGGGGCAGAGGGTGGGGGGGACAATAGGATACAACATCCAGCAGCTAACATGCTCTTCGGATCCTGGGGGTGCACAAGAACGGCACCCTGACATCACAATGGGGTAAAGGCCAAACGTCCTCCTGCAAGACAAATCAAAACACAGGAAAATCCACCAGAAATGTTTTACATTCCCACAGTCCTCCTCATATGTGTTACGGCTTCTACAGATAAAATCCTTCTATGTACTGAACCCAGTGGGATATATCGTAGTGTTGTCACCTTTTCAGGAAATTACTGTTCTTTTCTGGTTCTCATGGTCACTGATCTGGGGTAAATATCAAGTAATAGTTAGTAACATTAATTATATGCTTTATACCTTTTTATATAACAAGGTTCCATTGTTTTTATTTTATCATGAAAATTATTTTAAAAAATGTAATAAATACTATCTGAGTAGCTAAAGCTGGGTACACACAAGACAAGTTTGTCAATACGATGGGTCGGAACGACAAAATGTCCGTCCGGTGTGTACATAGAATGCCGCATGGCCGACGCCAGCACACAGTTGCTGCCAGCATTGTGAAGTGCGTATACACTTGTCAATGCCGGGTCCTGTCAATTATATTCAATTGATATGGTGTATGCCTTGTGTAAATCAGCTAAATAAACATGCCAAATTTTGGGCGTGTTAATGAAACAGCCGTTTCTGCACCAAAAAGCCCAACTTTAAGCAGATTTCTGAATGTGAGCAGAAAAAATTGGGTGCAGGCAGTCCTAGCACCCATCTGGAAGACTATTGAATGCTCCAGTTGTGCGCCTGTTCCAAGAACTCTAAACTGTTCCATTTCCCATAGTTTCTTTACCTGTATTTTTAAAATATTACTCCTCTATACAGTTTCACATTAATAAAGGGGTCTTATCTTCTCCTTGGGTGTCTTGTGTCACGAGACCATCTGACTGGTAGTGACTTTAATTTTGAAGTCCTGTCGGTCTGTCGCAGACCCACAAGTCAGTTCCATTTGGGAGTTGTTCTCTGCCTATGGGACTGCCAGTCTTGGATGTAGAAAGCGGTCTTACTGTAGGAAGCCACTCCCTGCCTTATGACACAGCTCAATCAGGATTCTATGGGCTGTAGTTGAAGCCAAGGGTTTGCCCAGTTGCACTGAAGAGACTACCAGGTTGTCGCGCTGGTGGCTGTCCCCTCTCCTGACACAGTGGTGGCTGCATCACCCCTGCCAAATGTAAAGAGAAGCCACCAATGAAAACAATCTTACATTTACTATGCCCTACCTCCCTGGAGATATCACATTCCATGCATCTGTAAATGGCCATATCCTGCTGGACTGCCAGGGAGCATACAGCTAGATCAGCTCTACCAAACAGCTTACTCTGCACAATTCCTGGGGTGAGCAATGACTGTATGCACCAACAAGGCTGCCATCAGAAATTGTGGTGCCCGGGACTGACAAAATAGGAAGCCACCCCCCCCCCCCCCCCATTGTTACAAAAACCGCTGTTGAATGAGGGGGCGCAGGCAGGGTGGCTCAGTGGCTGTGTAGTCATGTGAAGGGGGGTGCTGGGGATAGAGTTGCCTGGGCCCTACTCTCTGTCAGAGTGGCCGGCTCCGGGACAGTTGTACCCATAGCACCCCCTTGATGGCAGCCCTGTGCACCAAGACCTTCATAACCAGGGTATCTGTGATAAGGAACTTAGGGGAAATGCTGGTTTTCCTTTCAGTGATTTTTTTTTTTACTTTGGAAGACCTTTATCGAACCTTGGCCTTAGAACAAGTGGAGATGTTGCTAAATGTAACCAATCTGCTTCAATTCCCTTTTTATCTAGTAAAGTCCATGAAATTATAAAACCGGATTGGTTGCTTCGGGTACCGTAAATCTCCTTCATCTCCTGACAAGCTTTGATACATTTCCCCTATAGTATAATAATATATCTAAAAGTAAAAGGTTTTCTTTAAGGGTCACTTTTTAAACTATCCCTAATAAAGACACTGTGGTCTATTCTGTATTGATTTTCAATGTATTTTCCTAAAATGTATTTCTACCCAACAATTGTTACTGCTGTAATCTGCAAAGACAGGGGCCTAATAGTAGGCTCTCCCCGGGTCAGACCCAGTGTGAACGGGAAAACTGGGTCGAGGGACCTGGGTCCCATTCACTTCTATGGAGGAGGCAACAGCGATACTTCAGTGCTGCTTCCTGATGCGATACTTCAGTCTCTACCTGATGCGATACCGCTCTCCCTCCCCACGATGATGATGTCAATAAACCAGGTCTGTGTGAGCTGCATTGGAGAGCAAATGCCGGGTCGCTAATGAGACGGACCAGTGTCCATATCCCGGGTGCGACCCAGCATTTGCGATCTGAAAGCAGCAAAAAATGGCTCAAAATTTCCTCTATATATTATATATATTGTGTCCAATGTATTCTCTCTTGGAAGCTTCTTTATGTAGCGCCTTTTCTCATATAATTATGTAGAAAGTGGTGTCTGCATAATCGTATGCACCATTAGACTAATGCAGGAGATGTCACATAAATCCACTGCAATAGGCTAATTAGACCACAATTCCCATTATTCTCAGTGGAGACCGCGGTCCAGCATCTATGTACTAAGCTCCATAAATTCGTCCCAAATGCCTATCCCATCCTCAGATGGCAGGAGCTGCATTATGCCTATGGAAGCATTTCCATCAGAGCGGGATCGTGCCACCGATTTCCATGCAACACAAACACAGACCCCTCATTTACGCCACGGCAAAATAACACTCCTTACAAGACACCATTATTTTGAAACTAACAAGATTTAATTAATTTGCTTGTACGCATAATAATTACAACGGTAGTTACATTGTTACTTTGGCTAGAGATCGCTCCAAGCTATTTAAACCATCTCACAATGGTCCTTATTCTGGTCGATGCGTATTTTTCCGAATTCTTTCGGATGGCGTTTTTTAGCCATCTGCACATGCGTGGGCAACGCTATGCGCATGTGCCACGCACGGTCTCCGTACTCGTTCTTACTAATACCGTACAGAAATGTGCACCGCATTCACTTGGGAGATATGGGCGTCATTCGGAAGTACACAGGGGCGTAGTTTCAAAGTGGGCTAACATGGGCGTACACGAGGGAGTGCACTAATTATGGTAGGCGTGCATTCGGACAGAACACCGACTGCAAACGAACCAAAAGGCAAGAAATATGCAGTGTCCATAAGCAAGTATTTCTTTGCGGACACCACTCGGTCATGCGCTAGGCATTCGGATCGCCCAATTAGTACGGCCGCACCTGAACCAATGTCAGCTGAACACAATACAATTCAATACAATACTCCTCTACTCATTACTCATTAATTACACTTTTTTTGATGGCTTCAATTGGAAACCTTGCAGCTTAAATGGACCATTACAAAACACACAAATCAAAATAAATATTTATTACACTTAGGGCAAACATAAAATTTTAAGAGCATGTTCTTTGGCACATGCCAAAAATTAAAGTTACCATAACAGGAATTGTAAAAATAATACTTTATTTATTTAATTGATTCCAATTCCAAACAAATACTTTTTCATGAGGTTGGCTAATTGCATAAGTGGGTCATGTGACCGATTTCTGAGTTCAGATAATAGTGGTGAGTTTTGCGATAATACACCGCATCGATGCGTACGGGCAGGTTCCCGTCCGTTCTGACGCGGTAAGACCGTGCAGAATATGTGTGTCCCCACCGCACACGCAAGGTTTGGATGTCGTTCTTAAAGTGTGAGTCCGTCCGAATGCGGAGGACCGGTGGGCGTTCCTTCGTACCATGTCTGCACAGCGTGGCGTGCGGTCCGCTCCAAAAGAATTCTGAACGGACCGCACCAACCAGAATAACCTCCAATGTTGTATCTCTCTGTATACTGCAGAGCAAGTGGTAGATAAAACTAAACATAAGAGTCAGAGTATACAGTACACAAAATTCAAGCAAAAGATTTGTAAAAAAAAAACCTTAACAGTATGTGCAGGGGATGGGAACTATAAAGTGCCATTATGGTGATCAGTGTACAGGGAAACACCATGGAGACATACAGTACTCCAAACTTTAACAGAAGAACCAGAGATGCCCCTCAGTTATACATTATGGCTTGCAGTAAGACCGTGCTCACCAGCTAAGTGCTGACTGTTTATTTAACAAATACGGGGTGTATCAAAGTAACAATCATACGGCTCCTAACTGCCATTTTTCAAACTCACTCGGCAAAATGGCAGTTACAAGTTGATTGGTTAGTGGTCAATGTCTCCACAAACTTTGCTTTGTATCTCCTCCATTTTTGTATTTTATTTTTAACACTAAAGGCCCCCAAACATCGATGCGATTTGGTCCGATTGCGACCAAATCGCCTCTTCCTGACATGCCGTCGGGTCCGACGCGCGGCAGGCCGTCCGACCACCCTTTCCTCCAGGCGGCGAGGCGGGAAGCAGGGACGCATGCGATCCATCACAACGGATCACATGTGTCCCTGTCGCCGGGAAGGTCCCGGTGGATCGCACTCTGTCGGGTGTCGATACACTGCTGCGAGACGTCGCAGGCAGTGTATGGGCACCTTAAAGATTGATCTATTAAGCAGTGAAAGGAGCGGAGAAGTTCACATTGAAACCAATCCGCATTGAGGTAATTATCAAGTACAGTCTATAAAACGATAGGTAGAAGCTTATTGGTTGGCCCAGTTTTACACTCATTTCACTGCTTGATACATCAACCTCTAAGGTTTGTAGTTTGTTCTGAATGTTCTATTCTTTATGACAAGCAAATCTATGCGGACATTATGCAAGCCAGCGTTCTAGGTATTGCACATATAGTGGCTGAGATAGACAACATGGCTATACATGGCCATCTTCAAGAGCAACAATAAAGCTTCAAAATTGCCATAATCGGTATAGTTATCATTTTATAAAGCAATTGGTACACAATTGGGGGGATACAGACTCTGTAGGATACTGCATGACTATTCAATGCATCGTTACGATGGGAGATCTGCAATGGCTTCTTTACTCATCAATATGACTGTTGCTAATAGTCAGTCAGTGTAAACAACCTGATGTATGTATTACACAGCATTGCCAATGTCTCATCTGGTCTGTGTTTTATCCAGCCTGTTTGCTGATGCACATAGACAAGGCCATAGCTCAGGCCGCAGGCATCCTACTCTCCAGTGTAGACTCCACAACCGCCACATACAGTACTGTGCGTCTCTCCGAGTCCAACTAACTAGTGTCACTGATTCACATGGCAAATAATAATCCTAATCTACAGAACACTTGTTACTCTTTATTTTAAAAAGCGCTTTATTTGTTTGCCTTTATATTGCTACGAGAAATGTAATTCACTGAACAGTAGCTCGAAGGTAAATTGTGTCATTGTGATCAGTCAACAAAGAAACTAAAACAAGGAATTGCTGATATCCACATATAAAAGTATCTTTTACATTAATATTCCTAGAAGTAAGTAGTGAAGCATTTATCTACACTCGGTAGTATCATATTGGTCATGGTAACAGTATGGTATATTGCGAACAATAGGTAAACCTTAATACTACACAAGACATTGTACATCAAGGAGGAAGTCATTGGTTTGTGAGTTACGGGCGTTCTGACCTGTCCCTGCCAATTTGTGGCCACAAACTCAACAGACTTCCACTTTGCAACCCATAGAAGTGTCTCTGCCATGATTAATTTTAGTGGCACCAGGAGTATTCTATAAATCAGTGATTGGAACAGCTGCACCCACCCCCCTAGCAGGTGCTAATTTAACCTCCTAGCAGTGGCAGCTCCTTCCTCTAGATCCCAGAGCTGTGTCGATCAGTAATGTGCACACAAGTGTGATCACGATCCTGCACAAAACACAAGTCAAGAAGCAGTCTCCTAAAGCAGTGGTTCCCAACCCTGGTCCTCAAGTACCCCCAACAGTGCACGTTTTCCAGGTCACCCAGCAGGTGCACAGATTATTCATGGACACATTTTAAAAGATCCATGGGTGGGTGGAGCTAATTATATCACCTGTGATTCTGCGTGGAGACCTGGAAACCGTGCACTGTTGGGGGTACTTGAGGACCAGGGTTGGGAACCATTCTCCTAAAGGACTGCATCAGCTGCTATGATTAATAGCCAGAATCTCCAATGGCCACTGCCATTACTATACAGTCCATGTATTTACTGGTGGGTTACAGTCCTGATGCCCCTAGGTCAGTGGTACCCTGAAGTGCCTCAGTACTCTTGAATGTGTGCCTTGGGTTGGTGGTCCAGAACCAATTCAAACTAATTATGGTCATGTAATAGGCTGTGCTTCTGGCTGCCAATCATAAACTCTGTGGACAAACAGAAGCAAACCTTTTCCCTCAGTACATAATTAAATCTGGAGCTGACCTTGTAATCTAATTTTATTTATAAAAAATTGGGTACTCCATGTAGTATCTGGGCGCCCGATATGAAAATCGGGACCATCGCATGCGACCAAATCGTATGCGATCGACCCGATTTTTCCATAGGATTCAATGTTAAAATGGACTGAGTCCATTGGATTCGATGGAAAAATGGGTCGTTTTCCTTTCCCCACTATCCAAGTGGACATGGAGTTGGATATAAACCTGTGGCGAGCGGACGTGGAATACTTTTTAACGAATCCACGCCCCCCCCCCGACGGGGCTCGGTGGCTCGCTGCGCTTGCCACAGGTTTATATCCAACTCCATGCCCACTTGGATAGTGGGGAAAGGAAAACGACCCATTTTTCCATCGAATCCAATGGACTCAGTCCATTTTAACATTGAATCCTATGGAAAAATCAGGTCCATCGCATCGCATATGATTTGGTCGCATGCAATGCGATCGTCCCGATTTTTCCGAAAAAAATCGGGTCCATCGCATCTGATTGTATGCCTTAAGTTAAGGCATGCAATCAAAAAATCGGGCGCCCAGATATTACATAAGTACCAAAAATTGTTTTAAAAAATAAACTGTAGGCCCGTAAAACAGTTTAAAGCCCAGAATGAGGAGTGACAGGAAAAACCTGTCTCTAATCTGTTCCCATTACTGGACTTTTTAATCAAAAAGCTTTTCATTGAGCTAGTGACAAAATTCAAGTGAACCACTTATTTAGTGAAACAGACCTCTGGGAAATTCTATGTGACTGCATAATAACCCAGTGGGCAAAGTAGATTTTCTAATGAGACGAGCTCCCATGTAAATGTCATTTCTCCGATGTCTTTCCTCTTGAACACCGGTACACCGGCTATTTCCATTTGATACTGAAACCTCTCCATAGATGAGTAAGGGTGTAGGTCTACTGTTCCTGAACTTGAGTCTATACAGTACTCAGTGGCATTTCCTAATTTAATCATTTAATGCTTGACTGGGAAGACTTTCACCTTTCAGAAACAGTTTTGTATTGCTGTAAACAATGTTATGTGTTCATTAGAAATACAAGTTAACTTCAGTTTTAGGGTGTATGGACCAGATAAGCAGCCAGCCCTAGACGCATCTTGCTGGGCAATAACGAGTGATAGGAAATATTCCTCCATTTACAGAAATAATGTTTTGGCTTGATTAGGGAACGTATGAGCAGAGGTTGGGCGGAACAGCAGCAGGCTGCAATCAGTGTGAGATGGATAAGTGCCATAGGGCAGCACAGCGCCTGCAAATCACATGCAATAAGAAACCTTTCTTGAGAACCTGACAAGTTGATAGACGTTGGCAGCATGTTTTAGGAATTGTTTTAGGAATGTTGTATCGGGCAGTTAGTATGAGAACTAGATGACGCCTTGTGACTTGTAAAAGGTTGTGACTGCATTGTGTCCCCATGTGTTCCTGCACCTGGATGTCTACACATGCAGTGGCGTAACAATAGTTCCACAGACCCCACAGTGGCTTGGAGGCTCTAGGTAAGTTTGGGCGCCACAGGGTCTGTAGATGCTATTGCTGCTCCGTTAATGGGGCTGCCCCTGATGCCGAATCTGTTGCCATTTTGCAAGTAACGGTCCTGGAGGGCCAGCAGCAGATCAGCAACAGACTGGGCGGCAGCAGATGCAGTGGTGAGGGAAGTGTGCGCACAAATTCTAGTTTTGCTACTGTTCAAATAGGTGACAAAATTAATTGTCATTTCTATGTGTACTTAGGACTTTTGTAACATTATCATTTGCGTTTGAAATCGGTGACAAAAAGGGATCATCTATATATAGACAATCAATCCAGACAGGGATAAATCCCTGTTAGGACAGAGGGGGTCAGCACGCCCTTTTTATAACCTCAAGAGATAAAGAAATGTATTTATAATGCACAAAGATCCATACTTTTCGCTATAGGTGCTTTTCATAAATGGCTGAAGACAGCTACATGGGAAACATCCATATAAGTTCCCTGACGGACGGTTTCAGTATGCTTGTACCTTTTTCAAAGGGCATCAGATATATCGGTGAGTCACCGAAACACTGCCATCTGCTGGCAGAGAGTGAAACTACATCTTTCTCATACAAACACAGAAGGTAGCAGAGTAGCTTTCGAAGCTTTTGCTTCGGGCGGGCTTAGTGGTCTTCCCATATGATAATTATCCTGTAATTGCAGTTTCAGATAAATATCCCGCTGTATTATTATACAAATATTGATTTTTCCAGATGTGTGTCTTTATCAGTGGTCATCCACATATGTACATGGAGACGTAAGGTACTTAGAGGGGTATTTTTGTTTTGATTTTTAGTAAACAATGTTTTCCAGGCGAGGTGTTTAGGAAACGTTGGCAGTAGGTGAAATACATGTTCCACATATCAGACCTCCTTTATGCTTATATACATAGGCTGTGGCAATTCTTACAGGTCGTCGCTGTGTACGCTGGGACGTCGGAAGGAATTTTATTAAGCTGAGCAGAGAGAAGCGGGGGCACTGGCCACAGAGGGATCGAAGAGTGATTGACTTACTGATAGCGGTGTGAAGGCTGTGCTTTATGGCGGACAGGGCTGGAATATGAATGAAGGGCAGAGCGAGTAGCAATCCATTGATTTAGGTTTTTTTTTCTTTCCTCAGGCTTTAAAGGAAGGTTTAAATTACAGCCGCAATACGATTGTTACACGAATAAGATTTTGCAGTTTGTTAAAAGGAAAAGTTTTTTTTTTTTTTTTTAAATGATTGCAGAATAAATCGTTGAGTTTGTTTGTTTTTATTGTGGGTAGATACTGTGAAGAGTGGCTGCACTGATTTATTAATCTGTACAGTGTTTTGATGTTAGTTATAGCTGTTAGCTGGGGACCATTTGTCTTGGTAGCTGTCTGTAGTTGCAATTGTAGGGTGTACACGGTGCAATTCTGGCTGTGGCCCATTTTGACTCTGATTTCCCCTTGGTGCATGGTGCCGATATTAGCTACAGTACATGCACTTGCGATTTGATTACAGTATGTGCTATTTGGTCTAAGGGATAGAGTCAAAATTGCCTTGCCTGCACAGTCTATTCTTCCATGAAATACCAACCTAATGGGGCTGCATTGGTATCGCAAGCATGGGAAACTCTGAGATTTTGTGTAACGGTCATACAATTTTGCCTATATAGTCAAATTTGTTAGCCAAAATCTCACTGTGTGTATGCCGCTGTAAGCCGTATGCTCATGGGGCGATCGTTTTGCTTAGAGATCCGTGCTAAGCGATCTACCCTGGCAATGCGACTAGATATTTAGCGCATGCACTAAATATTTAAGCAGGTGATGGCGATGCACAAAACCACACATCGCCATTGGGGCATACACACAAGACAATGTGTGCTTCATTTCTAAGTGATCTAGACAGAGCGCTTGGAAAATCAGCAACAATTTCCCTTATTGTGTACCCTCTTAGGCTGAAGATTCATTTCTAGCACCCCCTGCTAGGCATTTAGGGGGTTATTCTGGTTCACTCGCAAAGGCACAATCACTCTAGTGGACAAAACCATATGCACTGCAGGTGGGGCTGATGTAACCTGTGCAGAGAGAGTTAGATTTGGGTGTTTTATTGTTTCTGTGCAGGGAAAATACTGGCTGCTTTATTTTTCCACTGCAATATAGATATCAGTTTGAAGTACAAACCTCAAAAATATGTCTGTGCGAGAATCTGCAGAAGTCTATACGTGAGAGTCTTGTACAACCTCTGCAAAAACCCTAAAAAATTTGATATTTAGGCTGTATTTTGAATTTTTTTCTGGCACATAGACCTATCCCTGCATATCTCTACACGTCTTGGCAAATACAGCATTCTATATATATAACGAGAAAAAAAATGTAAATGGTTTGATGTACTGTGACTTGATGAAAATGTTAGTAATCAGCAAATATAATTCTAATGTACGAGACCAAATTGACATCTCCAGTGACGAGTGCTGCCACCTGTCACCTTGGCACATGGTCTTTCTGCAGATCTAAGCCGGCATAAATGTAATACAGTTCTAGTCTTGCACGTCATTTTCTTCACAGCAATGGCCCTATTCCTCCCATATACCTCTGCCCTTAAGACACACTAGTCTGATCAGCCATTAATTGGTTGATCAGTCCTATAATTGGATAGTAAGTTGCAAGGTCAAATTGTTCCAGACTTCCCAATGTCATTCAAGAGCTGAAAGTACACCCTGAGCAAGGAATTGCTGCATGTGATGATCGCTCTACCCCATCGGAGCGATTATTGGATCGTGGCATCCATTATGTAGTATGTACCCAGCTTAGCAGTCCAGGTTTTTAAGAGTAGCCATGATTGAGCACAGATAGTGAATCAAAATGACTGAGGTACTAATTAGTTCACCTGTGCTCAAGCATGGATAAGTATAAAACCTGGGCTGTTAGTTCTTGGAAGACCAAGTTTAGTCCCAGATGGTATTTCATAGGGTTTGTACAGAATACTGTATTGAGGGCCTGATTAAGGGTTCCAGCCGCCCTAGGCTAACATAGAAGTGGCCGCCCCCTCCCCTTCCCCACCACCAAGGGTTTTGCTAATCTGTAAAAATCTGTAAGCAGCTCTGGCCTCAGAACCATTCATACTGCCACTTACCGCCCCTAGCTGTGCTGGCAATGGTGGCAGTAGCAGGAGAGCCAGTCACGGTTCTCACAGTATCTCCTCTTTCTGATGTCCTTGCCTTGGTGATGCCAGCAATTCCAGCAGGCACTGCTGCTACACCTGTTCCTGGGGGAGATCTCATTAGACCATGCCCGACCCCAACTCCAGCGGCACCAATAAGCGCTCCCATACCAATGCAATCGATTGTGCCGAAGCTGCGCCCCCCCCAGGACTCACGCTCCAGGCTGCAGCCTGGTCAGCCTATTGGTTCATCAGGTCCTGACTATCTCTTTTTAAAGTAAAAAAAATGAATCCTCCAATACAGTATAACCAGACTGCAGTACACTGACAATCCATTGCAGAATGATTCCAAATCTGGTAACAACATGTATTATAGTGAGTAGTTAGTACAGTAAAACCCTTTCCACACCAGAAACCCATTATTGTACACAGTTTCAAGTCATGTCAGAGCTGCAGAAACTGTGCTCAAACTGCAGACTAGACCCAGGTTATTGCCAGGTTGGTAATTCTGCATGGAGAGGACATCTGCCCTTAATACCCCTTTCACACCGCCACTCGGCAATTACTCTGCATTTTTGAGTGCCAGGTCATTTTGCTGGGTGCAGCCTGACCCCAATTCACACCAAATACCAGGTTAAAGCTTTTTAACCCGTAAATTTGCTGACGAACCCAGGTTTTTCTGTGGTGTAAAAGGGTCAACACAGGTCTTAAATCCTGGCACTCCGACCCTGGTGAAGAGCAGGGTCGAAGTGCCGGGATTTAAGACCGGTGTTGACCCTTTCACACCAAAGGAAAACCTGTGTTTTTCAGCAAATTCCCGGGTTGCGAAACGAGGGTTTGGGGGTCAGTCGCACAAGACCATAGTAGTGGGATATGTAATATTTGAGGGAGGCCCCATGCTATGTATAGTATGGTATAAGAAAATACAATAGGGTATACGGGCATACCCTGTGCTACCATGGACAAAAATAAGATTGAAAAAAAAAATGGGGAAAGAACAATGTTTGTCACAGGTGTGGTACACCTAAGAAGAATAAATGGAGACTTAAAATTTGCTTTTTATTAGGAAATATATTAAAAGGCTGCGAAATATGACAATCCTGTGTCTAGTTAACACAGGTAAATAATGTAGAGATACACACATTAAAGTCCTAAATAGGACTAATGACTGGGCTGTATTAATGTTCATATATGTCCTGAATAGGATGGGACATAAAGACTCTTTGCCACAGACAATATTTCCCGGTGTGGGGAGTGTTTAACAGAGTGGATTATCTGTGCTGCCGTTCACCAGCACGTCACCACATACAACATATAGACATGAGCCTCAACTTGCTGGTCGGGGTATGATCCCGCACCAGGTTAACACAGAAATTGCACAATATCATTAGACACACAGTAGAGTCCTGAAAAGGACTAGTATTTGAACATATAATGAGGAGGGCTACAGGGAGTGACCGCACGGCTAGGGTGGCCTGCATACGCTTCGCAGTTCTTCTTCAGGGCAACCTTCTTGGTTGTGTGTGTATCGCTACATTATTTATCTGTGTTAACTAGACGCGGGATTGTACCCCGGCCGGCAATTTGGGACTCACCTCAGGTTCTGACGTGGTGTTGAACTATAGCACAGACAACCCTATCTAGGATTCCTATAAATATTATTGCAGTTTAGATCATCTATCTGATCAGCCCTGCGTTTATTGAGCTTTATCCAACTGCAGCATCATGCACAATGAATAACCCTCACAGGACTTTATCAAACTGCAGCATCACGCATAATGAATAGCCCAGATAGGGCTTTACAACATTTTCTCAGCCCACCGGAAGAGATCAATACACTGATAGTGACTGTAAAATATTTTTGTATGGTGCAAAAGACTTATATAGCATACGATTGCAGATCACAAGCCCACATGTGCTGATGTGTGGTGAATGTCAATATTAACAGTTCACACAATCTGTATTGTACACACTGGGCGATTTCTATACACCACAATGTGGATTAAGTCCTACTGGTCAAAAAGTATATGTGCACAGCAATACACTCTGATATCAGTCCCTTTTTAGGACCATTCTGTGTAACCCTACCCCATGAGGAGTAAGAAGTGCATTATATATGTAGGGCCCAAGAAACATAGATATGAGTGGTTGCAGAGCACATGCCCTCATGTGAGGATACGTAGTGAACCTTGCTAATAGGAGTTCACACTACCATACACACTGGGCAATTTCCACCTAATTAAGGATATATCTCCAGAGAATGAATGCTGCTGCATATTGTAACAAATGTATATCTACTTCAAACTCTAAATGAGCACTATATGTGATGCTTGCTACATTGTTTCATTGTCAACAGAGAATTGTATCAGATACTGCCAATATACCTCTGTGCAATAAGGAGTGGATACAGTACTCTATCATCTCTTATATATTTGGCTACATCTGTCACTCAAAGTGTGTGAGTGTGTGTGTGTAACGCTGGGTGGAGCCACTGACTCACATGACAGAGAACCAGCCCAGTGAGCCCACAGTGCCAGACACCCTCTGCCTTCCCATGCTGCCCAGGAACCTACTCCACAGCCACCAGGTGAGCACCCCCCTCCCGCGATTTGCGGCAAACCCCCCCCCCCCCATGACCCCCCCTCCTGCGATTTGCGGCAAACACACCCCCCCGCGACCCCCCTCCCCCGCGATTCGTGGCCAACCCCCCCCCTCCCCCGCGATTCGTGGCAAAATCACCCCCCTCCCCCGCGATTTGCGGCAAACACCCCCGCGACCCCCCCTCCTGCGATTCGCGGCAAAAAGAACCCCCCGCGACCCCCTTGCGCGATTCGCGTCACACCCCCCGCCCCCACAACCCCCCTCCCTCGATTCTCTGCAACCACTCCCGCGATTCGCGGCACCCCCTGCGACCCCCCCTCCCGCGATTCGTGGACACCCAAGTTGCAATACAGGGCATCTTTCATACAATTCTAACCATATTTCTCATATACAAAAGTTCACAAATTAAGGGGGCGCAGCCCCTTACGACGGTGTGAAGAGCGCCCGTAGGGCGCGATGAATCACCTAGTCTATAATAACCTATTAGAGCCCAACCAGAACAGTTCTGAGATATTGCACATAGAATCAAGTGATTGTTAATCACACACATTATATATACTATGTAACTTATGAGCCACAAGGGCCCATTATGAAAAGTAAACACGCTATCATTAGAATTGAAGGCGTAAGTGCTAAGGGACACCGCACGTGCATTTTTTAACATGCACTTTATTCACCTTGTCGTTGTTACATGTTTCATGTGAGTTTGTCATATTTCGCAGTCTTTTAATATATATCCTAATAAAAAGCAAATTTTAAGTCTCCATTTATTCTTCTTAGGTGCACCACACCTGTGACAAACAATGAATTGTATGTCTGTTAAAGAAAAAAAACAAAACCGTAATTTGTGGGTAGTTACCGAGACCTGGTGAGAAAACAAAAATTGTTAAATAAAGTACCAGTCAATCAGCTCTGCTTTATCCTTTTACAGGCTGTGTTTTACCCTTTGAGTGCCAACGTTGCTGTGAGAGAGCCTCCAAATATCCGTTAAGAACTCCAGAGCCTCTCACAGCGCCTGTTCTTTGTTGGGGTGCAATACTTAACTGAACTTCAACTAATTGACTTGGCTGTATTTATTTATACTTAAAGAACAGTCGCTGTGAGAGAAGCTGCCATTTTTAACGGACATTTGGAGGATTGCTCACAGCTATGTTAGCACTTAAAGGGTTAAAAAAAGACTGCTACAAGCAGATTAGCTGGTACTTTATCTCTCACAATTTTATCTCTCTCCAATCTTTGATAAATATCCCCCTAATCTCTTGTCTTAACCCTTTTAGAAGACTAGCCTGCACCTACTGAATACAAACAGTTGCTGGACTTGTCTGTTTTCTGAATGTACCAACTATTTACCCCAGAAAAAGAAAGAAAAATTAAATCATAAAGAAAACGCATTCTCTTTAAAGTGAAAATGGTTTTCCATTTTTTAATTCATGTTGTATACAGTTCCAAATGTCCTCTAGATCTTATGGAAGAATGTGTGGCTGCATGTCTTATATAGTTCCATGGTATCCCAAACACAGGGCCATAAGCTACAGGCAGTGCAGGAATTCCGGCGAGTCTGCCCTTATTGTTAAAGCAGCAATCTTAGACCAGGCAGAATTCTTGCACAGCGTGCACTACAAGTATTTCATTCTTTTAGATCTGAAGTGCAGTCGTATTTTGATAACACTACGTTGAAATCATCGCCCCATCAATTACCGCAGACGCTTTACAGTCTCTTAGCCGCGCTTTTCTTTCATCTGTACAAACCAGTGCAATAAAGCGTCTCTATTTTAAAATGAAAGGAAATATTGCATCTTCCCACAAAAGAGATGCAAAATTAGCAGAAATGTTATTGAAAAATGTTGTTTTTTAAACAATGACTTCACTGAAATTTATAATACACAAATATTTGTTTTTAATTGTTTACTTTTTTCAGTTTCAATGTTACTCATTCAGTGATCTCCTAGCTACAATTTCAAATAAAGAGAATGGCGTCACCATATTAACGGTATCTGGTCAATTGGTCAACACCATATGGTTGACAACATAGTTGTCTAATAAGTTCAACATAGACAAAAAGTAAACACAAGCAAAATGTTGACATGGCAATAGTCGACACCTGAAAAAGTTGCCGTGCGTTAACAATTTTATTTTTGTGTGCTTATTATTTTACCATTTACGTGTACTTCAAATGACTGAGATGCAGAAGCTCGACGCACAGAAAATGTCGACATGGACCCCAAATTGGCATACCGCGATCCCACGCATGACTCACAAAAAATAGCTTGGGTCGACCATCTCCATGTTGATCTTTTTGCTTGTGTCGACCTTGTGCTTGTCAATTATTTGGTGCCGACCTATTGAATGTCAACCCTTTATACCATAACCCTATAGTAACTCACGACAATCACAATCTCTTTTGGCAATCAGTAATGGTTGCCGCTTATGATTTTTTTAGTGGCCAAATTCTACTTCTCAACTTTCTGTGCAAGGGAATTAGCAAATTTCTTAATTGTAAAATAGTACAGTTATTCTATCAGCAGCAGAAAATATCACAGTCATTTTATGGTACAATTCAACAGGTTCTGTAGATTTGTTTTGCTACTAGCCAGTGATAAATACTAAACTATTGCTGTTCCATTCAGCAGCTGTGACATACACACCCACCAGCCTGATGGCAGTTTTATCATTCACATTCGCTAACTGGTGCCAATAAGTCCGCTACAAAATTAAGAAAACAAACCTGCAAAAAAAAAAATAGGCCCTAAATCACAGAATTACGTATTTTACACTTGTACAGGACAGAAAGTTAAAAAAGGAGATCTCCAGTCCTTATTTTGCATAAGTGCTTTCTCTGAACTCAGCGTGATCTTTCTTGTCACCATAATGCATGAAAACGAGTACTGTGCAACCTTAGCACTGGGTCACTTTTTTTTTATTTTTTCTGTTTTTAAATATTGAAATAAATAAGGAGACGTCTGTGGGGTATTTTTTTTTTCTTTTTTCCTTTTTTTTGTAGATTTTTGTTCAATTTACACGAACTAGCTGGGTGTCAAACACAGCATCTAAGCTAAAAAATATATAATATATATGTATAAAATGAAAACTCAAAAATCTTCAGCAGGAGCCAGTTTGCCACATTGCACAAACAAAGGGATGTCTTCAGCTGCAGGTGGTGAAGTAAATTGCTTAAGTTGAAGGAAGTAGATGATCATCGACGGGCACGGGGAACTGCAAGGAAACAAAAACACACAAGTAATATATTAAAATATCCATATAACACATGAATGAAGCCAATCCGTTCACTAGAAAAAGTGACGTTCTAATGGGTTACTTTTTTTTCCCCCATTATAATTTTTTGTCTCACTGGAAATTTCCCACAAAAACAGCATATTTTGAGGAGAGAATGCGTTTTCGAACAAAGTGCTAAGTATTCCATACCCAGAAACACAGAATTTGATGGTAGATAAGAACCTGTTGGCCCATCTAGACTGCCCTAAACACATGTATACGCACACACACTAGGTTTCATTTTTGAATTATTAATTAATTATCAAGAGCTAATTATCCTACCAGTATATTTTGGGAGTGTGGGAAACTGGAGTAAATACTGGATCCATACTACAGTAACTAAATTAAAAACTTGCAATGTACAGTATTTAATTGGTAGCAATTATTTTTTTTGTAGGTGGAGCTTTTAAATATGGATAATTGTGGTAAATTTGGTAAATGAGATGGCACCACAATTCTTTTGTTGATGTGACACTCCCCACCGGATCAAATTGCAGTCAAAAGATCAGTTGTGACAGTCTTTTGAAGCAAGCGGTTTAGCAGTTGCCACATCAATGAACAAATACTAATTCCATACTAATTCCACGCTGTCTGGGCTGCCCCTGATAGTACCTCCTCCTTTGGGGGCCCAGCCGCTGGGTTCGCCTGAGCATCGGTGCGGGCAGACGGGCTCCTGCAACACAGCGTCCGGGAGGCCTGCAGGCCGGAGGACCGCGTGTGCCGCGGTCCTAAATTATCTCCGTCCTCCTCCGGGATTGAATACCCCCCTTTGTCTTATGATTTATGAGAAATAAAGACAAATGTAAATTAATATTTTATCTCTATACATGAGAAACCATTTATATCAGCCATGACTGTTGCTGGTAGGACAGGGCTGATAGACTATGGGGCTTATCTTATGGAATGTGATTATTGCAACAGGATTTAAGCAGCATTTTTTTTTTGCCAGCTATTTCGATTGGAAAATATATAAATACGAAAACTATTTTTTTCCTTTTAAAACATTTGCTACAGTAGCCTATACTGTACTAAGAATGTGTTTACAAAAAATGAAGATGTGTTTCAATATATTTCATTCATCCCATGAAATATATGAAGCGTCTATACATGTAGCACACATTAAGTGGCCCTGGCTTGGTTACTTGTTCTATATTTAGCCACCTACTGGTGTGTGTGTGTGATACTTGCCTACAGTCTCAGAATGGATGAGAGGTTCATAAAAATTACAGTGTGTGGCAGAACGTGTAATGGACATTATGGAATGTGGTATACTATGTATTGGCTGTGTGACGTGTAATATGCATTACGGTGTACATTTTTGGCGTGCACTGTCCCTATTATGCAAATATTTGTCAAGCCCAGACAATGTGGAATGGGCATTACTGTGTGATGAGCATTATGGTGTTTGGCATTATGTTGGGTGGAATGGGCATTACTGTGCATGGCATTATGTCTATTGGACATTACAGTGTGTGGCATTATGTGTAATAATAGGCGTGATGGACATGCCCCTCCATTGGTGCACCCCTTAAGAAAAGGGGCTGCGCACGCCTATGCCTACTGGCCATTAAGTCCTATGCTACAAGGACAGATATATTAAGTACTGGAGAGAGATAACCCACCAACCACTCAGCACCTGTCATTTTTACATAGGCGTCTGTACTAATGGGAGGTGAAAGGGGAAGGAGGACAAATGGAAATAAAGCAGAGCAAATCCCTGTACGTTTTACTTCATGATATGCACTTGCGATGCCTTCTGATCCAACCTGACAGAGGGCAAACAGAAAAACCTCTCTAGTAGTGCCAGGCTGCGCCACCCTCTGCCACTGCAAGTGTGTGTACACACCCTTTGATGCACTGCCCGTGAGGACTGGCTATGTGCACACATCGTCTAGTGCAGGGATTCTCAATCTATTTTGACCACGTCAGACAATAAATATTATTACATGAAACCAGCTAGTTAAATGCAGACCATACCACACACACATGGCAGCATTGTGGAGGCACAAAATGATGTGAGGAGTCTGAAGTAACCGATATTTCAAACTCCTTGGATCCCTAACTGAGAGATCAGGGAAGTCATCAGCCTGATGGTGGCCTGTGCTGAGATGGTCAGGACCCACAGTTTGAGAACTGCTGGTCTATTGTATACCCAGAGCTCATTGGTGGGTCTATTAGTAATGTTTGCAGCAACTTGCTCAATGCTTTTGCAGTGGTAGCATGTGATACAGTGGAGCAGCTTTTTTAAGTGAAGTTTTAGTACATGTACCTGTTTGTCTGTCACATGGCAGTAAGGGCTGATTGGCTGGTACACATCTGCCCGATTGTCAGTGCCGGATTTGTCACTAGGCCCGTGAGGCACGGGCCTAGGGGCGGCACATATTAAGGGCGGCAGCCAGGCTACCTAGTCTGGACAGGTGGCGTTTAATAGTCAGGGAACATCGGGCAGTCACACAGACCGGCAGACCCAGCACCCGATTCTCCGCCACCACCGCCGGCGCTCACATTGAACATGATGTGGGGTGCAGTGCTGCTGCTGAGACACAGCAGACTCTGCAGAAGAACGCTGTGTGCGTGCGCACCCTGGAGCCGTTAATCAGCCTGTGCTTTTAAGCACAGGCTGGCGGCGTTGCATGCGCAGGAGGACATCACAGACGCTGGGGCTGCACACAGCGCTGTGCCGCTGCCGCCGGAGAATCGGGTGGTGGGGCTGCGGGCTGCCAGTCTGTGTGACTGCCCGATGCTCCCTGACTATTGAACGCCACCCGTCCAGATAAGTCCCAGTGCCTCCGCAGCCCAGTGCCTCCGCAGCATCAGTATATGTACTGTAAGTTCCACTGATAATTTGTGGCAAAAAGTGCACTTAGACAGTGCAGTGCAATACTGTGTGTGGGGCCCAGCATACCCTGTGGCTCAGCTGCCGTCACCGTGTGGCACTGGTAGGCTGTGAGGAGCCCTTGCGTCCCTGGCCCCTGCTGCTGCCAAGGGCTCAGGCTGCCCTAGCAAAGCCCGTCCAGGCTCCAGCCCTGTGATTGTGGGCCCACCCTCTTGAGTCCTGTGGCTCTGAGAAGCCCTAAATTGCCCCCCCTGGCCCCTGCTGCCCTAGCAGGTCCCTCCTACTTGGCCTGTTCTCCACAGGGAAGGCTGAGTGACCCTGACACCACACAGGTGTCACTGGCTACCTGTCACAGAGACCCCAGACAAAGCATGAAATCCCTGGCATCAAGCATGAAACCCATAGCAACGAGCATGTAAGTAATTGGCACTTATGTGGCATAATATGTAATGGGCAGTATGGCGTGTGTCATTATATAATGGGCATTATGGTTTTGGTATAACATGTGATGGGCATTACGGTGTTTGGTGTAATGGGCAGTACTGTGTTTGGTATAGTGTGTAATGGGCATTACGGTGTTTGGTATAACATGTAATGGGCATTACAGGGTTTGGTATAACGAGTAATGGGCATTACAGGGTTTGGTATAATGTGTAATGGGCATTATGGTGTTTGGTATAGCGTGTAATGGGCATTACGACATGTGGTATAATAGGTATGGTGTGTGGCATAATGTGTAATGGGCATTATGGCATGCGGTATAATATGTAATGGGTGTGTGATGACATCAAGTACATGGTAAAAATAGTGTTGTTTTAATTCAGCATGTTGACTCCTGGAGACTGCTGTCACCATGTTGAATTAATATAAGAAACTGTAAATAAATACAACACTATTTTACCAACATGTCAGTCAGTCTCTGAGTGCCGCTGATTTAGGTTTCTATTTGTATATTATCAGGCAGGGTCCGGTTTTAGCTCTATTCTAAGCATATTTTATTATTACAGTATACTGGCAATTGCATAGTTAGGACTTAATAATGAATATGTTAAAATGGGGGGAGGGGGTCGGCCAAAAATTTTGTGCCTAGGGGCGGCCTGTCCAGTAAATTCGCCCCTGCCCATTGTACTGTATGAGAGCCCTAGCAGGGCATCAGACAGGAAGTAGAGTAGTGTTCATTTTAGCACCTGCTATCTTTGAAAACCCATGCAGTTCCTCTTCCCTGCCTGGGGTGTCGCTGTCTGCTGTAGTGCTTCTACCACAGTGTGGTCTGTATATCAGCACTGATATGCAAACCAGGCCTGTGCTAGAAACACCACAGCAGACCGCGACACGCCAGGCAGGGAAGAGGAACTGCATGGATTTTCAAAGATAGCGGGTGCTAGAATGAACACTATATAGGCTGGCCCGCTGCTGGGGCAAGAAAGCTGAGCTTGTGACACTTCCTAAGGAAAAGCATGGTGACAATCTGGTGTCAGCACTTATCAACTGTGCCTTGGACTTAAGCTATGGCATTGATCGCACACCCCTAGTGTACAGGTGTCCTGGGCTCTGTGCAGTAGACCTGCAGTCCTTGAATAGCAATGATTTGTATTATTAAACCTCATATTAAATTAAACAGTTTATGAGTAGTGATTGAGCCACAGGCAAACCACAAGTGCTCTGTCTTCACAAACTTGAACTACACACAGTTGGCCCAATACACTGGTCTGATGTGAGACTAATACAGAGCAGAAACGTTAACTTGCTCTATTGGGGCTTCTGAATGGGCATGACCTGCAAAATATGGGCACATAGGCCCTTATTCAGATCTGAGCAGTACAAATTTGTTCTCACAATGGGCAAAACCATGTGCACTGCAGGTGGGGAAGATGTAACGTGCAGAGAGATTTAGATTTGGGTGAGGTATTTTATTTTTCTGTGCAGGGTAAATAAATAATGGCTGCATTTTTACACTGCAATTTAGATTTCAGTTTCAACACACCCCACCAACATTTAACTTTTCTGCCCCACCTGCAGTGCACATGGTTGTGCCCATTTTGAAAACAAATTTGTACTGCAATCAGATCTGAATAAGGGCCAAGTGAGTGTTTGAATGAACACAAAATGTAAACTAGCTTTATTTAAACCTCACAGGACTCAGGGCCAGATGCACTAAGCTTCAAATAAAATGGAGTGTGATAACCAACCAATCAGCTCCTGCGTGACATTTTTCAAACACAGTCTGTGACATGGCAGGTAGGACCTGATTGGCTGGCAATTTATCACTCTCCCTTTGATCCCTTTTTGAAGCTTAGTGCATCTGACCAATAGCCACCTAGGAATACAATACATAACCAATCATTGTTTTTAAAACCAAATTTATTTATTTTTACCCATTGTGAAATGGATTGTATTGCAATTTCTGTAGCTCATTATGCACATTACAGATGTGTCTGCTTCTAGTCACGTTCTACGACATTGGGTAGTATTCAATGAGGATAATTTGCCCTGTTTCATGGCGAATTTGTGCTATTTTCGCGTTGGAAGGTGATTTTTTTTTTGGGTCAGAAAGTGAATCGCCCTATTCAACGTGCACTTCTCGCCGTCTTTCTAATTGATTTTCGCCGTGTAGCAAATCGCCATCTTTTCATGGTGAAGTGGAAAGTGAACTTTTAAAATAAAGTTGTTGTTGTTTTACATTTGGTGTCAAAAAATCAGCAATTTTATTCTGTGAATGCGCATGCTATTTTTATTCATGTGCTTATAGCACATGAATATATATTTAATTTAAAAAAATATTTTTTTTTTACACAGAGCAGTCAGCAGGAAGCCGAGAGCCGCTCATTAGATATTCATATATTCACTGCACCCGATCATTACATATGCACGATCGGGTGCAGTGAATACCTGGTCCCCCTGCTGGCTCTCCCGGGGAGCCCACCTTCCCCCCACATACGTTCTGGGGCAGGCAGGGAGACTTCATCTCCCTGCCGCCGTCCTCAGGCTCCCTGCGGCGTCCGCCGCAGGTGTTCCCACTCGCTGTCAGGGGCAGCGAGCCCCTGCGATGTTAAATAGGGGGGACAGCGAGGCTCCGGAACACGGCGGGCAGTGGCGACTGTGCAGTGAATCCTAAACAGGATTCGCTGCACGCCGTGAATATTGTCATTGAATACGGCCCATTGCTGCAAATAGACGCAACCAAGACCCACTGGAATTACATTGTGTGATAGCCATTGTCCCGATGTGTGTGCATGTGTACCCATTGTTGAAACAATAGGGGCTGCTACATCTTTATTATAATAATATATTTATTTATATAGTGCACTTTTTATTTATATAGCTCACTTTTCTCAAGGCTCTTAACAGATAGAATAAATGTAATATGTGTGATATTTGCTGACATGCTGATATTTTACTGAGCATGGGGGGGGGGTTTCTTTTGAGTATACTGAACATTATTTGATATTCTGCTCAAGACAAGTGTGATATGCTGGTCATTGATGAGTGAGTAGTTGGTAATGGTAGGAAGATATATGAATGTATATTTGACTGGGGAGCTATAAATAAAGCAACAAAAATAACCTTTTGCAAATCTTTAGAACATATTTTCAGTCTCACATTTATGTTTACCCCAAATGATGCCGTGGTTTTAGTTAATGGAGTTGTTTCATCTAAATGTGTAGCCATTGTTCCATGTCACAGTTGCTGACCGTTGTAATGCCTGTAGCACTTGGTGTAGTAGTGTCCTGTCTTCAGCAACTGTTGGTAAAACAGTTTTTCCTCTCTTATGTTCAATCCCAAGAGCCCGAGCCCAGGTCCATGTGCGTGATCTTTTTGGTACCCCAATGTCTTGGAACCCCTACTGTTCAACTCGCCCTCATTGGCAGCATTTTGTAGGTGGAGAAGACGACTGTCTTGGCAGGAGCAGGGAGTCCCACAAAGTCTGCAAGGCTCTTTGCTCCTGGTAACTAGATCATTTTATTGGCTTAATGACCTATTCATTTTCAAAATCTATTTATTTATGGAATGATATAATTTTTATATGAAAAGTAGATAAAAAAAAACAAAAAAAATAAATAAAAAAACATAGTGAATAGATTTGGGATGAGATGTACTAGGCTTGAAAAGTGATAAAATGGAGAGTGATAAACCATCAAGCCAATTGGCTCCTAACTGCCATTTTACAGGCTGTGTCGCAGATTATAGTGGCGCTTATCTTGGCGCTATAATATTTCCTGCTTTGCCTCATTAATGAGGTGCAGCAGGAAGGGACAACATCTTGTTTTCCGAACTGGGAGAGCGCAAACTCCGCCTTCTGGTGATGTTCCCTCCTGGAGATAGAGCATTAGTTCGGAATGACGCGCTGTCTCTGCCTGCCCGGCTGGCTCACTGGGCATGTGTGAGAGCTCTAGCGCAGCAAGGAACCAGCAGCAGGGCTAAAATTGTCCCTGGAGTGGGAATAGGACAACGCTAGCCATGGGCTGGCGAAGTGGCCGGGGCGGATTAACGTCTAAGAGGCTGTTTATACGCCCTGCACTACTAGTTGCTGGGGGATTGAAGAGGATGGCCGCACAAAATGTTAATCGTCAGGCTGTCCCTAGCACACGTTCGGTGCGCCAGTAATACATTTGAAAAACGTTCATACATCTGCCTCTGTGATTGAAAATATAGAAGCTGATTGGTTGGTGGTGTATCTCTCTCCATTTTATCACTTTGATACAGCTTGGTACATCTGGCCCTTGTTCTGTTATTTAGAAAATCAAAAGTTAAAAACACTTTGGGATTTCTCTTTATAGCAACTACTCAATGAAACTAAGAGGGTGATTCTGATTAACTCGCTGAACAGCAAAAATGTTCTGTTTAGTGAACCATGTAACACCACGGGCACAAATGGCCACCCCTCCCCGCCGCTGTTTCCCCAACGGGATGTGTAAGTAAGACTCATCCCCTCGCATGCTGCCACTTCAGGATAAATCATTCGATGGTCGCCGACCATTGAATGATGTCTCCTGCCTTCACAAATAGTAAGTCCGTCTCAACTGACTTTTATTTGTGGGAGCCTGGACGGAGATAGGGCATGTGGCTGACTTCATGTGGCGTCAGCCGTTCGCCCCCGGCAGGCATTTTCCCGACTGCGTACCTATGGGGACACCCATAAAATGCTGGGCGTTCCCATGGCCCAGCTCTGCCTCTGTCCCTCCCTCCCCGCTGCGAATGGCCCAGCGAGTGAGTAACTCACATGTGCAGAAATGTGTGTGTGCACAAACCCAGACCGTCGGAGCAGGGGACGAATTCTGATCATTAAGGGCCAGATGTATCAAGTGGAGAGTGATAAACAACCAGCCAATCAGCTCCTACCTGTCATTTGGCAAACCCAGCCTGTAACATGGCAGATGCCTAATTCAGGGGGGGGGCACCCGGGCACGTGCCCCCCCTGTCATTTCATTTTGTAGCTAAAGACCAGGGCTTTCCAATGAGCCCAGCCCTGTGTCTCTAGCCCCCCGGGAACCAGAGATATCGCCTGGCAAAGCTGTAACGTTTTTTACCCATAGGATAATATGGGACCCGTCAATTCCGACCCCCACCCGGTTCCGACGGCTGCCAGTCCCCTTCCCTGGCATCACAGAAGCTTGTTGATTTCATTCAATTCCAAATCGCTGGGCCTTCAATATGATACCAGGCTGGTCCATATCGGTCAATCGGTTCCAGAGATATTACTTGTAAACTATTTTTTTTATTTTTGAAATGTAATTTCATGGCTGTTCATGTTCTTTGAGTGCAGATTACTCTGGAACCAAACGTTCCAGTTTCACTGGACCAAAATCATTCAAAGCCCACTCAAAAGTGCTTCAATATGATACTTGTCTCATGTAAATGGATCAGTTGGTTCCGAAGATATAGCCGGTTGAATAAGATAACTGGTTAAAGAGGGGGAGGGGTGGTTTTCTCTCCCCCTCACACCAGAAAATGCAGGGACTAGGCTGGTGTAAAAGGGGCCAACCTGGGAATGCATTTTCTGGTGTGAAAGGGGTATTATTTCAAATAGCCGGGACCTGCAGTGCTCTGAATACAGCCAGACTCTGCCACTGTCAGTGGCTATCACTTCTGCCTGGGGGCTGTCCCTCATTTACCGCGAGCATGTATTCCCCTTGGCAATGAGCATGTAATCCCACATGGCAATGAGCATGGAACCCTTGGCAATGAGCATGTAGATAAGCAGCACTTATGTAGCATCATTTTTAATAGGCATTATGGTGTTTGACATAATACATAATGGACATAATGGCGTGTAACTTAACGTGTAATGGACAATGAGTGTAAATGTTTAATGCGCGCCTTTGGTGGACAATGTTCCTGTTTATGAAACGTATTGTGAATTTTGGCTTAATCTGTGTGGCATTATATGAATTCTGGCTCAATTCGTGTGGCATTATGTGAATTTTGTCACAATCCGTGTAGCATTATGTGAATTTTGGCTCAATCCGTGTGGTTTGATGTGAATTTTGGCTCATTCCATTTGGCATCATGTGTAAGGGGCAAGTATAATGGGGTCTAGTATTTTGTTGCATAATGTGTAGAAGTTGTATATGGTGTTGTACACTACACTCAAGGACACGCCCCCCTGTTGAGTGGCCACACCCCATTTTCCGGAGCGCGCCTTCGGCGCGCGCACAACTACATCCTTCACTTTTGCCACCATGGTGGGCCTGCGTACTTTAAATGCCAGGGCCTATTTTTAATCCCATTGCCACCCTCTCTATGCCACTCTCTTAGCATGTACACTGGCACCACTAACACCGCCCTTCCCCCACCTAAACCCTCTTTTTTCATGGTGCCCCCCCTGTCATTTTATCCTGGATCCGCCCCTGCAGATAGGAGCTGATTGGCTGGCTGTTAAACACTCTCCATTTTGTCACTTTTTAAAGCTTGATACATCTGGCCCTTAGTGTGATCCAGAATCGGCCCCTAAGTGTGTATGGGTTTTGGAGTGTCACTCACTCTGTACTCAGCATTACTCTGCTAGGCCACGCCATTTCTGACCAATCAGAGACTTTTGCTGGTGCAGGAGAAGCGATTCAAACCGTTTAGCCTGAGGCATGTGAAAGGGAGCACATCACCTGGTAGGGCAGTTTCCAAAAATATTTAATTAGCAATGCATTTGGTACTCAACTCCTGCCGCACACTATTACAGTCTAAGGCTAGCAATCCTATAACATTGTTAATCCTCTCCCTCCCCGTGATGGTTGCTGTCTTGTGTATTGTTTTCTCCCACTTTGTTCAATGTCTGATTTTCTCTAACACCTTATACCTCTCTCTGACCCCCTGCCGTATAGTATCTGCAATCACCTTAAGCTCTGTAGACTCTAGCTATCCCAAACATTCACGTACCCACAAAAATCCCAAAAATCATCCACCTACAGTACCTCCAGTAAACCTATTTTATTTTCCATGTCTGTATGTTCAGCTGTCCTGATCTGGCATTCCCACATCTTAGTCTGAATGAGTGGTGGCTCCAGTTGCAAAAATCTGCTCAGTTGCTCCTGCACCCGATCACACTTGTTTAAATTTAGCTTTCAAAAATCCCTCCTTCTGGAAGAACTAATTCTGATGAAACCTCTCAACTTCTCTGGCCCTCCAGGCTGCTGGTGACCCTGGTTTGTGCCTATCTACTATCAGTCCCAACATGCCACATAGACTACACTGAGTAAAGTAGGCATAGAATTAAGTCTGAAGCCCATTAAACAATAGCCGATCCCGATATTGGGACGGATAGGAACCTGGCGAGGGTTCTGGCTTACAAGGGAGTCATGGCAGGGGGAACAATGGCTGCAGCGTGACCGTCGTTAACAAAGACTTCCCTAGCCTGAACAAGCAGGACGAGGAAGTGGGTCGTTAACAAAATTGAATGTGTACACTACGTGTACAGCGATATATATAGCCTAGTTTGTAGGGGGCTTTAGGGGTAGATTTAGTAAAACTTCTAAAAGACATGGCTACAAATCAGATGCTATCATTTTGTACAATGCAATAAAGAAAGTATGGTACTTGTTTCCTAGCACGGCCACAATCGCGGGTAATTTTTAATGGTCTGCGATGCGACCGACGCGATGCCCGCGATTTCCCATTGAAATGCATTGAAAAAGTCAAAATCGCGTCGGTCGCATAGTATGCGGCCAAAATAAGCATAAGATGGTACCGACGCGATGCCCGCGATTTCTCATAGAGAACAATGTAAAATGCCTCAATTTACCCAAATCAACATAGGGAACAATGTTAAATGGGCCAGAGACCCCAAAAAAAAACCCTGACCAGTGAAATGGCCCCCCAAAAATAGTTAACGCGGCGGTACGCGTCCGCTGACCTTTTTATACCCCCACTATCCACGTCGGCGTGGAGTTGAGAATAGATTAGTGTGGCGAGCGCAGCGAGCCACCGAGCAAGAAGCATGGCGAGGGGACGCGGATACCTGTGAAGCCCGCGAAGGGACGCGTTTACCTGTGAAGGTATCCGCGTCCCCTCGCGGGGCTCGCTGCGCTCGCCACACTAATCTATTCTCAACTCCACGCCGACGTGGATAGTGGGGGTATGAAAAGGTCAGAGGACGCGTACCGCCGCCCCTCGCGGGCTCGCCACGCTTCGGGTTCACGTTGATCGTGGGGTGGCGTTAACTATTTTTGGGGGGCCATTTCACTGGTCAGGGGGGTTTTTTGGGGTCTCTGGCCCATTTAACATTGTTCCCTATGTTGATTTGGTTAAATTGAGGCATTTTACGTTGTTCCCTATGGGAAATCGCGGGCATCGCGTCGGTTGCATCGCATGCGATTTTTTTAGCCCGCATGCGATGCAACCGACACGATTTTTTTACCTGCGATGCCCCAGATCAAGATCGTTGTGGCCGTGCTATGAAACAAGTACCGAAAGTATTGATAGAAATCGGACTGGTTGATATGGGCAACATTACATTTTTAGAAATTTTAGTAAATCTATTCCTAAATCCTGATTTAGTCCTGCATCTCCTGGACCTCGGTGCTGCATTTGACATGGTTGACTATTGTCTTCCCATGCAAACTCTATATTCCCTTGGTGCTCAAATCACTGTTCTATCTATCCCGGTTCTCATGCTACTTATGAATCTTCTCCATTTTGTGTTGATTTTTCTGGCTCTACCTCTACCGAGTATCTTTCATCAGTTGGCGGCCACAAGGCTTCTTGCTAGGCTATACCAATAGCAATGAATGAGCTACTTTGGAATTTTAGTATCATTGCCTTACAGAGGATACGGAAATCTATCACGTTTCAGCCATCATAGTTGGTTCATGTTACGGATTTTCACCTGGTAATGGTGACATACGGGACTGCGCATTGCTATGGGGCATACATATGGAGCAATTTGTGCTTCATCTATAAGTGTTCCAGAAAGATCTCCCACCCCCCCCCCCCCCCCCCCCATGGAGCAATTTGTGCTTCATTTCTAAGTGTTCCAGACAGATTTACCCCCCCCCCCCCCACACACACACACACACACACACACCTTTTCGCTCTATGTTTGTGTACAGGTTGACCTTTGATTTTTCAACGAGTTGTAATCCGGAACCTCTTTTAGTACCATGCTGCCCGGACTAGTGACCTCCTACTCCCTGCACTGTACATCCTCTTCCGGGTTCAGGGAGGAGGAGGCAGAGCCCATCCTGCAGCAGCCAGGTAAGAGAGCGGGGGAGCCGCTGGGGACACGCTCACCCTCCGCATTGCAATGGGCAGCTCTTATCGCAAGAGCTGTTGTTATACTAATCACATATGTTACAGCATATGCGATTAGTATCATTGTGGTAGCTGGCAGAGGAGGGCGGTAACTGGCGATGGAGGTTAGAGCACCCTGCCCATTTTACTGCACATTATGTATATGTTGTACACATTTCATTTAAACTGTATAACACTTTTATAAATGGTATTATGCACACTACTGTGTGTTTGCTAATCTTTATATATTTTTTGCTTTAAATTGTGTACTAAAGGTGCATTGGTAGGTTCGGGATGTATTTTACATAACGACAGCAAAATGGGTAATCCGTCATAGTGCTGGAACCGCAGGTTTTGGAAAATTGAAGGACAACCTGTATATATTTTACACTTGAAGGCGAGGTTCCTTCCTTTTCATATTGGTACCCCTCCCATCTACTCTCAGGTGTTTAAATTAGCACTACTGTAGTTCCTAGATTGCTGACTACATATTAAAATGGTCTCTATTTTTGTAAAGAGAAGACTTGATAACATTGATATAATGGGGCAGATGTATTAAGCCTCAACAAGAGATAAATGCAAGGATGATAAAGAGAGATAAACGTCCAGCCAATCAGCTCCTACCTGACTTTTTTTCAAACACAGCCTGTAACATGGCAACTAGGAGGTGATTGGCTGGACAATTTCTCTCTCTTTATCACCCTTGCATTTATCTCTTGTTAAGGATTAATACATCTGGCCCAATGTGTTTGTATTACAGATCTCGTCGACACATCTAAAGAAGTTCACCTGGACTTGGTGGATGGGCCTTATACTCCATGTTACTTTTTAAGGGTTTACCAAAATGATTTTGCCTATTTGTATTCTTAGTGCTTAAGGTTCCCATACATGGTGCCATACAATCAAGTTTATAAAGTCATACTTTATGTGCTGTACGCGGGAGTGCGCATCCCATCGCACCCGTATATCGCACCTTGTATGCAGCGGCGCGGGGGGGGCGCTGTGCATGTGGGGGCGCCGGGGGCTGCGGTGCTATAGTTAAACCCCCCCTCAATCCCCCGCAGACTTACCTATCGCGCTGGTCCCGGCGGCTCCGTTCTTCTGCTGAGGACCACCACAAAATGGCCGCCCCCATATAGCGCACAGTTCTCTGAAACTGTCTGCTGTATGGGGGCGGTCATTTTCTGGTGGTCCTCAGCAGAAGAACGGAGCCGCCGGGACCAGCGCGATAGGTAAGGCTGTCACTGTGGGGGATTGAGGGGGGGGGGTTGCATGGGCGGCAGGGTAGGGGTGCTTGGCGGGGCGGCGACGGGGGGGTGCCCCCCCTAACGGCGGGGGGGGGGCAAAACGTAGCTACGCCACTGCTTGTATGGGCGACATTAGAGTGTGTACCTGCATTTTGCCTTCTCCTGTAAGCCACAGCATGATAGTACCTCTTATTTTAAATAAAGGGTGTGCAGTCCCTCCCCCCTCCCCCCTCCCTTTTTGCTTTAAAGAATGTTCCCACCAGTTAACTTAATCTGCGTATCTAACATGTATATCTCTTGGTCTCTCGCTGCCTGTTTTCCAGTAAAACACGGCAACTTAACATTTCGTAGGCAGACACATGCTCAGTCACACACACAGAATGCAGGCATGCCGGATATCACATGGAAAAAGTTACAAGAAACTGTGCATCTTGGTAAAACCATGTTGTGCTGCAGGTGGGGCAGATGTAACCAGTACGGAGATGTGAAAGGGGTGTGTCCAAGCACAAATCTAACTGCAGTTTAATAATAAAGCTGTGTGTGCTGCATGCTATAAATGTATCCAACCCTGGCAGCTACAGTACCAAGGTTTGACCAGGTATAAAGCTACTTTTTTTTTTTGCTTTGCCTTAAACTTCGAACAAGCACCTAACTGCAGGGCCGGATTAACAATGGGCCTGATGGAGCTACAGCTCCAGGCCCACTCTCCAAATAGGTCCATTTTGTAGCTGAGGGCCAGGGCTTTTCAATGAGCCCAGCCCCGCTAGCCCCCCGGGAACTGGAGATACCGCCAGGCAAACCAGGAACGTTTTCCCCATAGGATAACATGGGACCCACTAATTCCGACCTCCACCTGGTTCCAACGGCTGCCAGTTCCCCCTCCGGCATCACAGAAGCTCGAGGTTGATCCTAGTTGAACCCAAATCGCTGGGCCTTCAATCTGATACCTGGTCCATATGGGTTAATTGGTTCTAGAGATATTGCGGGTAAACCAATTTTTTTTTTCCATTTCTGAAATGTAATTTCATGGCTGTTCATGTTGTTTGAGGACAGACAGATTTCTCTGGAACCAAATGGCCCAGTTTCACGGGACCAAAATCATTCGAAGCCTACATGAAAATGGGTCAGTTGGTTCTGAAGATATAGCTCGTTGTTTAAAGGGGGCGGGGGTGGTTTTCTCTCCCCCTCACACCAGAAAATGCAGGGACTAGGCTGGTGTAAAAGGGGCCAGTCCGCGAATGTCCCTGCATGATCCTGGGACCATATTCCTGGGTAAATCCCTGCATTTTTTGGTATGAAAGGGGTATTATTTCAAATAACCGAGACATGAAGTGCTCTGAATACAGCCAGGAAGCCCCCTGCTCTCTGCCCGGCGGCGGCTGTCCTCCAGTTACCGCGAGCATGTATTCCCCCTTGGCAATGAGCATATAATCCCACATGGCAATGAGCATGGAACCCCTGGCAATGAACATGTAGGTAAGCAGCACTTATGTAGCATAATTTTTAATAGGCATTATGGTGTTTGGCATAATACAAAATCGAGGTTATGGTATGAGGCTTAACATGTAATGTGCATTACGGTGTAAATTTTTAATAATGCCCCTATTTATAAAGCATATTGTGCATTATTGCTCAATCTGTTAGGTAGAGTGCAGGCATGTCCAAACTATGTCCCTCCAGCTGTTGTGAAACTACAAGTCCCATCATGCATTGCCACAGTTTTGCTATTAGGGAATGCTAAAACTATGTCAAGGCATGCTAGGACGTGCAGTTTCACAACAGCTGGAGGGCCACTGTTTGGACATGCTTGGTATAGAGTGTTTTTTGGCTCATTCCATGTGGTAAAATGTGAAGATTGCCTTAATCTGTGTGGCATAACGTGAATTTTGGCACATTCCATGTGGCATAAAGTGTAAGAGGCAAGAACAGTATAAGGGGGTTACTATTGTATTGCATGATTTGTATAAGGGGTATATGTTGTGGTAAACTACATAAAAGGTGCTGAAATGTTGTCTACCAAGTTTCGGCTTTCAGTATTTTTTTTATGACTGGAGTGCCCCGCAAGTATCTTAGGACATCGGCATCCTGCGGGTGCACCTTTGGAGTGCACCCGCCAATACTGTATATCTTCCTGCATTTTTCTTATGTCAGCCCCCTGCCTTTTCCAGGCATATATAATTAGTTGAAAGTATTTGCACAAATAGAGACACACCCATGAGCAGAACACTGGTCACGCCACCCACATTATTAGGTGCTGGCCACAACCCATATTATTGTGCATAATAGGCCCTTGATCATTTTCAGCTCCAGGCCCATTTAGACCTTAATCTGGCTCTGCCTAACTGCATTCATCAAATTACTATTACAATACATATTAAAAAACTTGCATGCAAAAACCTCTGTCCTTGAATGTATGCGAAAAACCAGCCTTGTATTATTACGATTTGTTCCCAGTTGTGGAAAGTACTATACTACAGAGTATGCTAGCACAATCTAGAATGCATAAATACATCTATAATAAAGTGTTTCCCACTAGATGAATTGCTGGTCTTGGTGATTTACAGACCGCCATACTGCATCCAAGATGGACGGATGGGGGGCAAAGGCTGCTTTTCTTATATGGATCCTCCTGCAATCTAGACTCCCATGTTGATAAAGCTAGCTATAGTTACGTATATGCAGATTATTAGTATATAAAAAAACAAAATAAAGAAAACAAGAGAATGTTGACCTACAGTATTATTTTGTGGATTATTTTTGTTTATTTAATATGGCAGCCAAACAGCAGGGTTAAGGTCATAAGAACTCCTCATTGGCCCCTGGACAGTGAAGAACAGTTTGGTATAACACCTTAAGTATACGGCACTATAGAAAGATAATTGGCCTTAAGGTGCATATACACTGTTTTTAGCTATGGGTGATTTTTGACTATGCGATTAACCTTGTATTCCCCAGAGGCCAGAACCACCAATATTAACTATACACACTGGGGCTCATTCTGGTTGGCTCACGATTAGCGAGCCTTCTAATGCCAAATGTGCCAAATGCCTGCCCCCGACGACCAGCAAATATCCTTGCCGCACTGTGAATGGATGTTTTGCATAAACATCCATTTGCGACTTAGAACTCGGTGGGAGGTCGACGTCTTGTGACATCAGCCACCCACCCCAAGGAAGGCAGGTACCCACCTACATTCGCATGGGGATGCCCAGCATTTTCCTGGGCGCACCCAGCATTTTTGTGGGTATGCCCAGGAAACGCAGGGCATGCGAACGCCCCCTGCCTCCCGCCCCCACCACAGAGACTTTGCACAGAAGCCCTGCCCTCAGCCACACTGTGCACTTTTGGCTATGTACAACTTAGACTATTCTAGTCCAAACACTTTGTAGTCAAAATTGTGCTTCCGTGCAATACTGACCCCAAGCTGTATACACACGGTGTTAAATGGGACTATATAGTCCATATCAGCAGTTCATATCGTACTGTGTGCATGCCCCATTTGAAGGAGGAGGAATGCATATATGATTTAATTGAATAACCCTTTGCAGTCCAATTTTTTTGGGGGCAATTCAAACAGTCTGGTTTAAATGTTTAAATTTGTTTATAATTTTTTTTTTTATTAAAAAATAAGTCTACATTGAATGTTGAATGATGTTAATGTTCTTATTTTAAAGTGGCTGACCATTGGACCTGCTACTAGCGCTAGGGCTGTTGAGCCTGACTAGACGTTGGACCTGAAAGCTTTAAAGCTGCAGACATTGGCATACTGTGGTGCATGCCATGTTTGCTAGAAAGTCCTTTAATTAAATTAGTTCTACTCATTATTTCTATTTCGAGGATTGCAGTAAGAACTGTAACACTCCCGGCAGGGGTGATCGGACAATTATCTTATTTTTAAAAGGAGACATAGGTGTAGACAGATTAAATGGATCCCAGGAATAGCAAGAGAGATCAGCGATTTAGTGAGCAACACGATGGGAGAGAAACATGCTGGTTAGCCATACCTGTACAATCCTGCTGTCGTTCAGTCTGATTTCAGCTTAGCAGGAACGACGATAGTTTGGTCTTATTTCCATTGCCCTGTGGACCACTAAAGGGTACTGCTTTGGTATCTTCTAGTCGGCGGTATTAAATAAGGAGACAAAAAGGTGCCTTTTAGACATCAGGGAGTCTTGAGCCACAGAAAAATAAATAGCATATATAAACCATTGCAGAGGGAAAAGCAAGACTGAGGTATTTATCCCATTTGCTTTTTTATGTTTGTTCTCTAACTAAAGACCTGACCGTATACAGAAGATCAAGTTGAGGAAAATAAGGAGGAGCTTGCTCCCGGTACAGCCATGTTGTCTTTTGTAAGCGGATTCCCCGCTGTACGTGCAAAATCCAATGGTGCCATCATTTTACAAAAGTCTTCTGTCGCTGAGGTAATCGGCGTCACAGACAGAATGTTTAGTAGATTCCAGTGTTTTCCTGCCTTCTGTATTTGTGACTTGTAAGCACCAGTAATAGGGGCGTTCAGTTATCCAAAGTGGCCTTCAAACCAGCTCCAGGTTGCCGCCTAATACTGGCGATAAGCTGTGTCCATTGCAAATAGAAGAAAAAAACAACAACTTTATATCCACAGGTTTCTTTAGAAAAAGCTCAGAAAATGTCCAGCTTGAAAGCAGTTGTGCTTTGTATATGCAGGGGAAAAACTATAATGGGGGAAAATGCTAAATAAAACCACAAAAACTGAAGGTAGGGGGTTGGAAGTAACTGGGGGAGGGGGGTAGATTCAGATCATGTTCTTTTAGCGGTCTCCCCGGTCTTCTGCAGAAGGGGAGTAAGTGGCTCGGGCAGAGGAAGGGCCCTCCCAGTCATCCTCATCAAAGCCATGAAACGTGGAAGTGTCGCTTTCTGACGTGGCTCCGAACAAGTCCTCTGCGTTGTGCATCTCCTCCTTCCTGCCTTCTCTTCCCAAATGAGCTGACATGTATGATGAATATATCAGCACAAGGGTTAAGTAACATACATTCAGTAATCAATGCATATCAATTAGCACAGCCACACCACCGAGACATTAGAGAAAACAAAATCAAATGACACACATTCATATCCTTTTGATTTTTATAAGGAATCATCCAGGAACACAGATTGGCAGCAAAAGGGTTATTACTTGGGTCCATTCAGTCTGAGATAACAGGCTTCCAGTTTCTGCTTTCTGTAAAACCTGCTCACAGGCCCTGGAACCATTTTCTACAGCAACATGGCAGGAAATTCTTAGTATCTTATTCTCTCCCTTATTCACGTATAAATACGCTATATATAGTATATGTATGTATAAGCTAAATACCAGAAGTGACCATTAAAAAGGACAACAGAACAAATGGCCCCTAAATATATGGGGCTAATATGCATACATAAATGTATTCCCCTCCCCCATTTTGGACTTCATGGTTACGGATTAAAGCACAGTTTCGTTTAACATTCAACCAGCGATACAACACTGCTGCATCCATCTTGTAGAACCATACCAAGGCAATGAGATGCATTACAGCACATGGCTGGGATTGCTGGAAGCACTGACCATGGTCTCTGAAGCTGTGTACACATGGGGGCGATAGGGGCTGAAATCGCTAGAAATATGGTTGCAGGCGACCATATTGCCAGTGATGGGAGTGTGCCCCGGCGATAAATCGCCTCGTGCGCGCTCCCGTTTTCAGCCCCATTCTAATCGCTGGTCGCAGGAGCTTGCTCCTGCGACCAGCTGATTACCTCTGCGGCTCCCCCGGCAGAGGTTCCTTCTCATCAGCGACCATCTCTGGTCGCTGATGAAAAGGAGAAACTGAGCAATATATTGCTCAGCAATATATTGCTGAGCAATATGGGCGAGATGTATCAAATGGAAAATGTGGTAAAACCCCGGGTTATACCGCATTTTACAATGTATCAAAAATTATACCGCAGTGTAGGGTATCGCCACCTTTGGGTGTCGATACCCTATAGAAGCCTATGGGCTTCTTTTCGCCACCCGCCGACACAAACCCGCCACCTCGCCGACCCTATGTAGCTAATTTACAGACGGTAGAGATACCGACAGGCATAGAACACAGACAATTGAAATATCAACAACCTCAAAATACCAACAATCAAAACAGACAGGTACAAAACACAGACCAACCACAATGTCGACAGTCAAAATATTGACACAAATACCAAATTTATTTATTTTTTTCAAAAACTGACATTCTTTTCTATACCAGTGGGTATAGAGGGAGAATGTTATAGTGTGCTGAGCGCAGTGAGGTACCGTGCCTGAAGCATGGTGATCTCAGCTGTCTGTTGTCCCTGTTGACATTACAACTGAGTCGACATTTTAACATGTCCTTATGATCATGTTGGTATATTGAGTGTCAGCATTACAACTGTCAGTATTATGTACTGTACCTGTCGGGATATTGACCATCATTGTGTATTTACACCCTGTGGGTATAACAGTGTTGGCCAAGTGATTGACAGTACTTCAGTTATCAGTAAATCATACTAAACCCCACTTAAAATGTGGTCGCTGCCAAATGTTACTAGTGGTTTCTGTAGCCTGTAGGAAATGACTTCTAATCTGTGATTGACTAACCAGACATATTCCTCCCCTCAATGGGCCTTATTTTGGTTCACTCTTTCTGACAAAATACTTCTTAGATGGACAAAACCATGTGCACTGCAGGGGGGCAGATGTAACATGTGCAGAGAGAATTAGATTTGGGTGAGTAATTTTGTTTCTGTGCAGGGAAAATACTGGCTGCTTTATTTTTACACTTCAATATAGATCTCACTTTGAAGTAAAACCCCACCCAAATCTAACTCTCTCTGCACATTTTGCATATGCCCCACCTGCAGTGCACATGGTTTTGTCCATCTAAGAAGGATTTTGTCAGAAAGAGTGAACCAAAATAAGGCCCAATGAGAGGAGGTGGAATAATACTTGAAAAGATGTTATTGTTGCTTTGTTACAGTTGGAAGTAAAAATACATAGCACTATATCCTGGTACACACTGGGCAATATGTTTGCTGAGCGATTTATCGCTCAGCAAGCATATCGCCCAGTGTCCCGTTAATTTTAATCAGCGACCAGTCGCTGATAAAAATGAGGCACTCTCCCGGGGGGAGCCGCTGGTCGAAGGAGCAATGCATGCTCCTGGCGACAGACTCCCTGTACGCGTGGGTATATGGTCTCTCAGCGACCATAACCCCGGGGATTCTTGCTGCAATCTCACCGTGTGTACGGGGCTTTGGAATGCGGCAGCAACCAGCATGTAAGAGAATCTTATTTCTGAAAGTCGAGCTCACATAGTCCGTGGTCAGATATGTGTGGAGATACTGAACCATACACTTACCGTTTTGGTACATGATTAGCGTTAACACAAGTTCTTTATGTGCCTAACAAGTGTATGTGTGCAAATTCTATTAAGACCTCTTGTATTTGTGTATGATAATCCTGATCCTCTCTCCATTATATTATATGGATATAGTGTTTGTACTTCTCATACCACACTGACCGGTTTTATTTATTGCTGCATATTTCTGATACGCCAAGATTTAATGAAGGGGGAATATGAGCTTCTACCTCCGTTTCCTGATAGAAAGGCTTTAAAGATGAGTCTTCATTTTAAAGTGACCAAGGTAAGCCCAAGATTACCGACCCCAACCTCATGGACCAAATCCTTACCAAGCCATAACCTTTGCCCAAGACTTAACCAGAAACAACCTGATGCTTTAACCAGCAGCAGACCTAGCATTAGCTCAAGCAGTAGGTCAGAGAGTGTAAACTTCCTAAAAGCACGCCATAGTTATGCAAGTTCTAAAAATGCACAGCATGGATTGTAATAGTTGAAATACAGATTATCTAGTTCACAGTTTCCCATCCATAGTCCTCAAAACACACTTACAATCCAGGTTTTAAGGATATTCATACTTAGGATAGGATTTAAGTAGTATTTGAATTTAACCATGTGTGCTCAACATGGATATCGCTGAAACCTGGAGTGTGGGTCTGGTTAGGCTCAAAGTATTACCACTCAGCCCATTACATACAGTGTATTATCTAAACAGACCTTAACAGTCAGGAGCAAATTTATCAATGAGTTGTAATATCACTTCTTACTAATGATACATGGTGCTCCAACCAATCTGCTCATAACCGTCATTTTTCAAACCCATAAACCAAATGACCGCTTCAGCACCATGTATCATTCGTAGCAAGAGAGAACAGGAATAACACTTCACAACCCCCCCAGTCACTAATACAGTGGATCCCATATATATCATACTAGTGAGAGCACTTGGTCGCCATCTAACTCATAGGTGAGATTTCATACAGTTATTTTTAAGCCTTAAAGCTCAGAAATGTCCTTGGATTTTATACATACTCAGAGCAGAAAATGTGACCTACCAGAGCGTCCACAGTCAGCACAGGAAACAAGTTCTTCTGCTTGTCCTCTTTTTTTGTTCATGGTTGAGTCTCCAAGGCAAAAATCACAGTAGTTATTTGAAAGTATAGCACCGTCTGACCCTTTGCGAGCTGCAGGAATAAAAAAACATATAGTGAATAGAATATCCCGGACATCATGTCTCAAATTATTTAGTAAGCAAAATGACAGCTTTATAAATACTTATGCTAATGCAACGGGATGCAATCTTTGGGCTGGATTCAGTGGTGGACATGACACGATCACTTATGCATCATTTGGTGGTGGTTTCTCTGTGACTATCTGGGACAGACACCGCTATGAGCTACGGTAGATGCTGTAATACTGCATTACGAGCTGGCGATCGCTAGAAATAGGCTATGGGTTACAGTCTGCAATAGCAGAGGGATCTGGCATTCTCCACTTACATATGTGCAGGGGGTGGTTGACCCAGAAGATACCCTTTGGACTATTCTTCTTTAATAACAAATGTATATAAAGAACATCAATTTTTCAGTATAAGGAATATATTATATGGTTTCCTTGGTTTATATATTTATCCCAATTGGAAGAGCCAGTTCTACCTTTTTCTGTTTATACTAAGGTAGTGGTTGGTGATTGCCGCTGAGAATTTCACCTGTTTGAAAGGCAGGGGATCGGTATTTTCTACTTTTACATAAAGGGGGGCATTCAACCAAGTTTTTCTCCAGGTGAAAAAAAAACCGTCCATTTTGACCCATTTTTAAGTACATTTTAAACCAGGCATGTCCAACGTTGGCCCTCCAGATGTTTTGAAACTACACATCCCAGCATGCTTTGCAATAGTTTTAGCATTCTGTAATAGCAAAACTGTGGCAAAGCATGCTGGGATGTGTAGTTTCAAAACATCTGGAGGGCCAACGTTGGAAATGCCTGTTTTAAACCATGCCATTTCAGTGCTTGTTTTTTTGTTTTTTGTTTTTCTTTGGAGATGCGAGATTTTTCATCCAGGTGAAAAATCGGCATGGGGATTGAATAGGGCCAGTTGAATTCAACTTGCCCAAAAAATGTAAGATTTTTCACCTGGTGAAAATTTCACCAAATATTGAATACCCCCAAAAGTAGATTGATCACAACAGAAATCCCTTCACTTCTCCACATCACAGGGATGGGTTCTATATGTGGATGTAATTTTTGCCAGAGATCCCTCTCTTAATAACTATTTAGATCCAAGTTGTAGAAGGTGTATTAATATTTCAGCAGAAGAGTTTATACTCCATGCATTTATTACTTTATTTTGTTGTCTACTAATTCTCTTCTGTACTATTTAAAGGGTGATATATTGAAACTTGCCTAATTAATGGGATCCCTATTCATGAGATATTTTTAGTATTATTTTATAGTATTGTTTTTATGTAATAAATGTATGTATATGTATTACTGATTTATATTCTTTCCATATAAAATTTACGAAAGTAACAGTGTGTCCAGCATTCATTTTTACTCAGCCAATCAGTGTGTTGTTTCAAATATATATTTTTTTCCAATCAGCAGCGCAATCCACTTCAAACCCCCCAATATCTTTCTTTTGTGTGAGTCTAGACGGGCTCACAGAAGTGCATGCTGCAGCTGTAAAACCATATTATTTATCAATCCAATCTGAACATACTAAAACTGCCTAGCGCCGGGAGGTGTATCTCGGAGTGATCTATCCTATTGTCACCCCGAACCACACTCACCCCCTGTTTCCAGAGTTTATTATTACCAGATTTTTACATTGAATCAAGCGGTAACACAAAGTGGGTTACATTAAAGATTCACTTCGGTAGTGAAGCACTTAAACAAGGTTTGCTAATACATAATAAAAAAGTAGCACAAATTGTGTATCGTTTAATCCTTCAATGTCTGTGGGTAGTAAATACAATCAGATTAGTTGGACTTCACTTCTGTCTATAACAAAGTGCTTGCAATTCAAGCTAACCTGTTTAGCTGTCCCAGACTTTATCCCCCTTGTCACCACTAGGTGGCTCAATACCTCATATGGTCCACATTTGGGAGATCTTATTCTCGCAGATCAACTGAGATTGATGTAACTCTGTAGATTTGCTACTGTAAAAGCACTTCTTTTCGCGTGGCTTTAATTTTCGTGATTTTCGCAAGCCTTCCGTAATCGCGAAAATTTAAGCCGCGCAAAATATTTTCTCCCCTTCTCATTTAATACGGGGGGGGGGGGGGGGGGGTTTCTATTTACAGCAGTAGTTATTCGCGAAATTTTCAGCTCGCGAAATCGCCAATTTCTTCATTATCGCGAAAATTACTGCCCGCGAAATGAAGTGCTTATACAGTATGCGCAAGCCATTAAATACAGTAAATAATACATGGCCAGCATTGTAATTTGTAATGCTTTTCTCAAATATACTCACTTTGAACCATTACTGTATCAGTAAATAGACCAGAGAGATTTTGCCCATAGCAACCAATCGGATTCAAGCTTTTATCCCTAGAAAGGGCAGGGCTCTTCAGAACGATATCTTTTAAAAACTTGTCTAGTATGTACAGGGCTTCATAGCCCATAAGCACTTGTCGATCCCTGCTGCCGCCGATATCGAGGTGCTGGCATACACACTTGCCTATACAGGAGGTGTGTGTGTGCGAGGGGGAGCGAGGGCAGCATGGCTCTCCTTAACAATCCACTCCCTCGTCCATACAGGCATAGTCTACAGAAGGGGGCCCTAACGACCCACGGGAGTGCACATCAGCCATGGCATTCTCACTGTGTGATGTAATGAGCAATATCGCTCAGAAGGGTTACAATGTGTACAGGGCTTAAGTGTTGTTTCCCTCACCCATCTGTCCTTGTTTCTGTTCCTCCTCAGTGCTACAGCAACAGTTCTGTTTTCCACACTGGGCCTAGGGTTACCACCTCATCCCTTTAATTCTGGACACATATTAATTACAGAGGTTCTGTGGCTGGCTGACTTCAAAACTCCATTTCACCTGGTTTTAAACTGCCACATTTCAAGACTCCATTTAACCTGGTTTTAAACTGCCACAGAACCTGTGTAATTAATATGTGTCCGGAAGTAAAGGGTTGAGGTGGTCACCCTAATTGGGCCAGATGCACTAAGCTTTAAAAGTGATAAAATGGAGAGTGATAAACAGCCAGCCAATCAGCTCCTGCCTGTCATACCACATACTGTGTTTAAAAAATGTCAGGCAGCAGCTGATTGGTTGATGGTTTATTATTCTCCATTTTACCACTTTTGTAGCTTAGTTGCATCTGGCCCACAGTCTGCACCACTATGGTTGCCCATTTCTTGCACAATCCAAACTCCTCATCTCTAGAATTGCTTCTTATAACTGAAACCTCATTTTGTAGTAGTTCTCTTCCCTAAAACCCTCTTAGAGTACACGAGGCACTGATCAAAGGTAGATCTATCATATCCACCTCTCAATATCACCTACAAGTCCTGCGTTGTTAACCTCCTACGGAATTTTCTACTATGCCACTTCCAAAGCCTTGGGTTCCATAAACAATCTTTGGTAACCAACATTTGTATGAGAGATTACCCTAGGTCCCATCTATAACATCATAGTGGTTCTCTCCTCTTGCCTCTGCTCCAACTTGTCGGGTTATTCAGACCTGATCGCATGGCTGCAAATTTGCAGGTCAGGTGAATGTCAATAGACTGTTCGCATATGGCTCACAGTATCAAAGTTATCCTGTGATAAAATCTAGTGTCTGTTTTTCCGACAGTCGGGATCCCGACTGTCAAAACACAGCAAGGGGCTTAGTTGCGCTCACCCTGCTGTCCGGTCAGTCGGGATCCCGACGTCGGTGATTGACCGGAAACCAGCATTTGGGGGCAGTAACTGCCCATTTTCTGGGAGTGTCTGTATATTTTCATGTTTGCTGTGAGGTTTCACTTTGCTGATTGGGTACTCTGGGCCAGATGCACTAAGCTTCAAAAGTGATAAAATGGAGAGTGATAAACAACCAACCAATCAGCTCGTTCCTGATATTTTTCAAACACAGTCTGTGACATGACAGGTTGAAGCTGATTGGCTGGCTGTCTATCACTCCATTTTATCACTTTTGAAGGGGCATGTGTTTGAAAAATGTCAGGCAGGAGCTAATTGGCTGGGTTTTTTTTTTTAACATTCTCCATGTTATCCCTTGTGAAGCTTAGTGCATCTGGGCCTCTATCTGCTTGTGTTCTGCTTTATTGCTCATGTTCGATAAAGTACAGATGGAGCATGCTCCATCTTTGCAGGGGCTGGCTCGCGCGCCCCTTGGTGACGGAGCTCCCTGCCGCCATCGCCTTGAGTAACATGATATCTGTACATGTGTTTTCTGTGGTTGATTATGGCCTGCAAAATATGCTTTAAGCTCATGTTTGCATGTCCATTCTGTGGATTCTCCCTATATATGTGGGTGTGGAAAATAAGAGACTGGAATCATTGCTGGCTCCCCCCCTTCTATTTACAGGCTCCATCTTACATGTTCAGAACATTTATTTATTTATGTATTAATGCCCCAATTTAAATACCTCATTAATAAAAACAAGAGTGGTGTGTTTATTTTCCCGTCTATCCTTTAGGAATAGGGTATTGTTTCCTATATTTTCAGCTCGGAGTGGTTTTTTAGGAATGTACATTTTGTTGTATGAAAGATCCAGCTCTGGGAGATGTGTCAATGTATTATGCATTTCAATCCAGGCGTCCTATGGCTTGCATGGTGTCCAATTTGTGCCTAGGAGGAATCCTGCTGATTTCCTTCTTCGCATGATAGGCCCCCAGCCTGTACTAGTCTGGCAGGCTGTCATGGCAACCGGCACCCGTAGATGCTGCCACCTGTCATTATTTTGTCTGTCGTGTAGCCTGTTCCAGGCAGCCATTCTGAATCTGCTGATAAAACGCACTAAAAGATCTGCGCACAAGAACAGGGGACAGTACAGGCTTGAAAAATATATTTGGGTTTTAACCTTTTGAGAGTCTTTGTTAATACAGATCTCTAAAACAGGACATTAAGACCAGGATTTAGCCATTTGCTGTGGGTATTTTAGCTTTTCAATGCAATAGACCATGGTCTTCAAAGGATTTGTGCAGCGTAAATAAGACCCAGGTGATTTATGATGTGCAAAATTAGCTTTGGCCCGGGCATGCATCTAGATTTCCATCCAACAAAGCATACCGGGTCGCTTAGCAAGACTGTGACATCTGCAGAGAATTTACACAGACTGAGGAATGCAAAAGATCATACAAATGTGATAAAGGGGTGTATTGTTAGGGGTGCTCGGTGCTGAGCAGAGGGATATACAGCCTTACTACCCAGAACAATCTATTTTGGGGAAGATGCTGATGGCAAGCAAGTCGAGATATTTGACCATATGCACAGTTGACTCCTTTTCTGCAGCCAGGATCTTGATTGGATCTTCATAGACCTGGTTGGAGATCAGTCACCATAACCATGCATCGTAGGAGGGGTTTTTAATTCCGCACTGAGTGCTCTTACTTGTTCGTCCTCCTATAGTTCATACTTTCATTTTCTCTGTTATTTTTAGTTTTTGTAAAGATTTTTCATACTTTTAATATATTTTTGAGAATGCAGTGCTACCCCTCTCCTATGTAATCTATCGTTGTGTAAAGAAAGGGGGGGGGGGGGGAAATAGGAGATTCCTGGGGTGCACTCTGAAAGTATGTTGGGGGCGACGTCCAACTGATATATTCACAATTTCTAAAATTAAACTTTTATTGTGTTAGTTAAAAAGAGGTGTGTGTGTGTGTCTTACAACCTCTTAAATAAGACAATAGTTAGAGGTGTGCAGTAAGAAAAAGAAATTGTGGTTAAAACCAGGATGTGGATACTTATATTTGAACAATATTCATGTACTATGTCTGTAGAACCCTAATTTTATTCCACAGAATTATACCCCTTTCAGACAGAAAAAAAGACCCGGGAATTTCCCTGCTCTTGCCGTGTCGACCCGGGTTTTTCTTCTGTCTGAAAGGGTCAACACGGGTCTAAAGTTCCGGGACTTCGACCCAGGTATTTACCTGGGTTTTTCCCGGGTCTGTATTCCAAAAACCCGGGTCGCCGGCTGTCTGAACGGAAACGACCCGGGTTTTTGGGATTATTACACATTGTTAGGCACTGATTGGCTCTCCTGGTGGGGTGCTGGCTGATTGGTTGTGAGGATAGGCTTCTCTGATTGGCTGGGAGGGCATGGCAATGGAGCTGGCCTCTGAGGTCATTAGGGAGCTGAAAAAAGGATAGCATGGCCCACTGGTAGAAGCAAGAGATGAGAGCTGCTGGCAGTGAGAGGGGAGGAGGATATCGGCAAACAGATGACTGGGACAGTCAAAGATGCCACAGTGTACTCAAACATTGCAAATATACTGACAGCCATGTGAGGTAACATGTACCTTCCAGTATATAAAAACAATAAAACTTGTTTACAACATATCCTTGTGTCATGCCATGGGTAATGCAATGCAGTGAGCAGTCACCACCCACTTTTGATGACCTCATCTCTATGTGCCTTTAAAACTGTCCTATTCTTATGACACACAGAGTTTTGCAGGAAAAATCCAGCTTCTGTGTGAAAGGGGTCGACACGGGAAATACCCGGGTTTTTGCTCCTGTGTGAAAGGGGGTCAGCCCCTTGCTGCCTAGTTGTACCCGGGTTTTTGTATCCGGGAAATACCTGGGTTTTTGGGATTTTTCTGTCTGAAAGGGGTATAAATCTCTATATTCCTAGGGCTTGCAGTGATGGCTTCTGAGACTGGTTGTTACAGTAACTGATAGGATTTCATGTGTATTTTATAGCACATATTGTATAATTTTCCCTGTACAGAGTATTCGTACTTATACAATGTATCAAGGGTCTAGTTTACATCAGAAGCGCTCCATAGGATAATTATAGCTTGTGCTATCCTCCTATATTGAGTAAATCCTACTGCTTTCCCACTGCAATTATTCGCCCCTGTGTGGGCAGTGTGTGATTAAATATTTTTACAGTGACCTTTTGGAACACTTTTTTTTTTATTTTTTTTTGACGGACAGGTAGGACTTCCAATAGGAATTTGCTAGCAGTCACAGTGTAGCCAGTGCAGTCACAATGGTGGTTTAAAGAGCGGGACCATGAGCACAGGTGTCTATAAAGGGGGCGGGTAACTGCAAAAGAGGACCGAGCTTTGCAACACCCCCCATTCGCATCAATGTCTGGGAGTGCCCAGCACTTTGAGACGCTAGGCTGCCACCAGGCTCTCCCGACCTGGTGAATAGATTTTGTTTGAATTCACCAGAGGTTAAAGTAAAGGGTACGCCCAAACAACATCTATTAACAGGGTTGGGAGAGCCTGGGGGTATGGGGTACCATTAAGAAATATGGTGCCAGTACACCATACCACTAGCCCATCACAGCAACACAGGGCTCATGGTCTCTGTGTGCATAGACAGACACCCTGCACCCACTCCAAAAATGTCCACCGCCTTTGAGAAAACAGATGCTAGAGGTCTTATTTCACCACTAGCATCTGTCAGGGGAGTGCAGTGCACCCAGTGCTACCCAGAAGTGCCGATACTGGGAGAATGTACACCTTCCCATGGGCAACAAGCATGTAACCCCCCTGGGAAACTAGCATGGATCCCTGGGCAATAAGCATGTTATCCCTGTAGGGCGGTATGTATTACTACAGACATTATGCATGTAAGCATGTTACCCTCCTGTAACTCCCCTCCCCTAACTGCGGGACACTGTCTGCGGCCCAGGGTTGGCAGTCCTAGAAAAACAGACCATTGTGGAGTCTTCAGGGAAGACTAGTTTGGGTAATATCATACCTCCCAAGTCAGCTAAACAGTAAAACAAGTAAAAGCGCATCCTCAGTCTCTTGGATCCTGCGAAAGAGTTACGATTTTTGGGGTATTTCCCCGCACCGCTGGAAGAGTGGACATCTTAGTGAATCAGGGTAGAACAGAGAGCTAACCTGCAGTCTGGTAGAGGGGGCAGGGTCTATTGGATCGCACGAGTCTATGCAAACTGTCGTTTGAGTGCAGGGCCAATCGCTGCACTTTCATACATGGGGCAGAGCTTGATAATGCCATTAGTCTTCCACCTTCATCTCTCAGAGAGTAAATCTTCAAAGTATGGCGCATTTTCTTCATTGAACTGTATAATATATTTAAGTTTATAACATCATAAACCGTGTTTGTGTTTAAAAATGCTGTAAGGAAATTCAAATTGTGCTTAATTTTAGAAATAATAAATAACATGTATTTACTGAGGCCACACTTATCTGAGCATGTCACCTGTGTTCCCGTAATCAAGCCTGGCATGGGCAGAGGCTGTTTTCAAGTAAGGAGGCTTAGGCCTCATAAACCAATTCTTTAATCAAATAGAACAGGGAAGTGTGCCTGCAGCGAGACTGGCTTGCCTCAGACAAAAGGGTCAATGCAATTATCTTTCTCGCTTTCCTTTGCATTACACGGTAATATATTGATATGCTTGCAGGAGTCTATTGAGTTTAATATTATTTGCAACAGATGGTCAAAATGTTTGGTTTCCAGACAAGAAATCTCCCCTCATTTACTACCTAAACTTCTAAAATGTTAACTTTAATGGGGATATAGCCATATTATTTATTGACTAGTAAGCCCGCTGGAAGCAAATGCTTTGAAAGCTAGTCTGCTTCCTTGTGATTACCTCTGTTTGTGCATGTGTGAGAGAGAAAGGGATGGATGGATGAATGAATGATACAGAGTAGAACTGTATTGTTATAATATATTGTTAATGTCTGTAAAATATCTTCTCCAGCATGTGTGTAAGATGTATAATCATGGCAGTAGAGAGCCTGGCCATGCCGGGGTACTTTTCAGAGGGCGTGGCCTAATCACGGGAGGCATGGCCATGGACCCTTTGAATAAAATACAGAAAAAATAGCCATTGGCCATTGCCAGCAACAGCGGCCGGGTCCTGAGCTCAACCCAAGCTTCAGAAAATGTCAGCTGAGGATGAAATAGGCTTCTATTTCACCACTTTTGAGAGAATGGCAAAATGGCCACTTGAAGTTTAGTTGAAAAAGCTGGCACCATACTTGAGCAGTGTGGCCCAGATTATACCAACATGTGGTGTGTTAGTATACTAGACTTTAAAGGCAGAGATACTGGCTCTTGTCGGTGGTACTGGGCTAGACCAGACTCTACGTTTCAATGAGTGGTGTTACTCCAAAGAGATTCTTAGAAACATAGAATTTGACAGCAGATAAGAACCACTTGGCCCATCTAGTCTGCCCCTTTTTTTAAACATGTTACCTCAAACCATATTTGATCCTTATTTTTTTGGATATGCTTATCCCAAGCATGTTTAAATTGTACTACTGTATTTGCGTCTACCACCTCTGATGGTAGGCTATTCCACTTATCTACTACTCTTTCTGTGAAAAAATTCTTCCTCACATTTCCCCTGAATCTTCCTCCCTCTAGTTTCAGTGCATGTCCTCGTGTTCTGTTGCTCCTCTTCCTGTGAAGAATGTCTCCCACCTGTACCTTGTTAAAACCCTTGATATATTTGAAAGTTTCTATCATGTCCCCCATTTCCCTTCTCTGCTCTAAAGTATACATATTAAGATATTTTAGTCTTTCCTGGTACATTTTGTGATGTAGGCCATGCACCATTTTAGTTGCTCTTCTTTGTACAGTTTCGAATGTATTTATATCCTTCTGGAGATATGGCCTCCAGAACTGAACACAATACTCTAGGTGAGGTCGTACCAATGACCTATACAGTGGCATTATTACTTCTTTCTTTCTACTGCTGATACCTCTCCCTATGCAACCAAGCATCTGACTTGCCTTCTTCATTGCTTTGTTACATTGCCTACCTGCTTTTAAGTCCCCTGAAATAGTGACACCTAGAGCCCTCTCTTCCTCAGTAGTTTCCATTATAGTGCCATTTATACTTTATTGAGTCTTTGGATTTCTGAGACCCAAGTGCATGATCTTGCATTTTTTGGCATTAAACTGTAGTTGCCATTCTCTTGACCATTTCTCTAATCTACCTAGATCCTCAATTAGTTTTACCCCTCCTGGTGTGTCTACCCTGTTGCATACCTTTGTGTCATCTGCAAAAAGGCACATTTTACCCTCAATTCCATTTGCAATATCACCAATAAAGATATTAAAAAGCACCGGTCCAAGTACAGATCCCTGGGGTACTCCACTTGTAACCTTTCCCTCCTTTGACTGTACTCCGTTTACTACAACTCTCTGTTTTCTGTCCTGCAACCACGCTCTTATCCATTCAACGATCTTAGAATCCAATCCCAAGCTTTCAAGTTTATTTAACAGTCTGCGATGTGGGACAGTGTCAAAAGCTTTACTAAAGTCTATATAAGTTACATCTACAGCCCCACCTTGATCTATTACTTTAGTCACCCAGTCAAAAAAGTCAATAAGATTTGTTTGACATGATCTTCCCCCAGTAAACCCATGCTGTTTTGGATCCTGTAAATTGCTGGTTTTGAGATATTCTACAACTCTTTGTTTTAAGAGTGTTTCCATCAATTTCCCTACTACTGATGTAAGGCTCACTGGTCGATAGTTGCTTACCTCTTCCTTGCTTCCACTTTTGTGCAGTGGGACTACATTAGCTGTTTTCCAGTCCTCTGGGATTACTCCAGTAGCTAGTGACTGGTTGAATAATTCTGTTATTGGTTTTACCAGCTCCCCTTTAAGCTCTTTTAGTATCCTTGGATGTATCCCATCTGGCCCCATTGATTTATCCACTTTCAGTTTTGAGAGTTCTGTGAGGACTATCTCCTCTGTAAATGTACTTGTCTCTCCCTCAGTTTTCTGACTATACTTGCAACTTAACTGTGGCCCCTTCCCCTCTCTTTCAGCAGTGAATACTGAGCAGAAATAATTATTAATATTATCTGCTATTACATTGTCCCCCTCAAGAAAACTTCCACTCTCTGTCTTCAGTCTAATTATTCCACTTTTTGTTTTTTTCCTTTCACTTATATACCTAAAAAAAAAAGTTTTCCCCCCTTTACCCACTGACTGGGCCATTTTCTCTTCAGCCTGTGCTTTTGCACATCTGATTACCTTCTTAGCCTCCTTCTGTCTAACAAGATACACCTCTTTGTCCTCATTTTCTGCGTCTGCTTAAATTTCTTAAAGGCCAACTTTTTTGCTTTCCCAATACTTGCTACTTCTTTTGCAAACCACAATGGCTTTCTTTTTCTTGTGTTTTTCCTAACTCTTTTGACACAAAGTTCTGTTGCTTTTAGAATTGCACTTTTTAATTGTTCCCACTTATCCTGCACTCCTTCCAAGTTCTTTCACTCTGCCAAAGAATCCCTTACAGAGTTTCCCATCTCTACAAAATCAGCCTTCCTAAAATCTAACACCTTTGTTTTTGTGTACGATGAGTCAGTCTCTGTCTTTATTTTGAACCATACTGCTTGATGGTCACTGGATCCCAGATTTTCACCCACATTTATGTCAGATATTCTGTCACCATTTGTAAGTATTAAGTCTAATATTGCGTCCTTACGAGTGGGCTCCCTCACCAATTGCTGGAGGGATGCTCCTTGCAAGGAATTCAGCATGTCCCTACTTCTGGTGGAACTTGCAACAGGCAGCTCCCAGTTTACATAAGGTAGATTAAAGTCTCCCATCATTATCACCTCTCCTTTTAATGCTATTTTATTGATGTCCTGCAATAGGCTCTTGTCTAGTTCCTCTTCCTGACCTGGTGGTCTGTAGATCACCCCTATAGATCACCCCTATTCTTGTTGTCCACATTAATAACAAAAATACTGATGGTGCGATTTCTCTTCTGGTTTTAACCACAACAGATGGTGCAGCTTTTGGAGATTGACCACTGCATACAGATTTTGGACAGGACACGGCAGAACTTGCCATGCTGGTGGAGAGATTTGTGACCAAATCTATGCAAAAACAAATAAAACTGGGTTTCCCAATCATTTCGCCCAGGACCAACTATGACGGGGGCTCCATGACAGAGTAGGGAGAGGGTTGTCATTTGTGAGTGCCATAGGGAAAGTGGGCATGGCATGTCGTTAAGCTTGTATTGTAACAAGGGCATGGCCTTAAAGGGAATGCTGTATCCATATGACATATTTACAGGAAAGAGAGAGTGATGAGGAGATAGTGAAGCTTGGGAGTGGCAGAGGGTGACAGTAAGAGGCAGAGGTTGACATTGATGATGATGGTGGGTGGTTTTATGAGCATGAAAAATGGGTGTGGATTCACAATTCGAGGCATGACCTCCAAGTGAAATTAGCCTCTCCCGATCATACATATACTGACAGTGAGCAATGGGAGATACCAGAGAATGAGTTTCAGAGAGTAATACCAGGGGGAAGCAGTGGGTGATGGGGTGAGGCTGTGGGTGCCAGGAGAGAGGGATGACTGGGATGGATAGCGGGAGATAGGGAGGCAGTAGGTGATGGGTAAAGGCAGTGGGTAACAGGGAGAAGGTGACTGGGAGAGGTAGTAAATGACAGGGGGTGATAGGGAGGGGTGATGAGAAGAAATGGAGAGGATGTGTGAGACAAGGAGAAGGTGATGGGGAGAGGCAGTAAATGACAGGGAGGGGGTGATAGGGAAAGGTGATGAGAAGAAATGGAGAGGATGTGTGAGACAAGGAGAAGGTGATGGGAAGAGGCAGTGACAGGGTAAAAGTGATGGGGACAGACAGTGGGAGATAGGGAGAGAAAGTGGGAGATAGCGAGGCAGACACTTGTCTAATTACCGCCATCCCATAATGTAGACCATAATCCAATGATCCCTCCCCTATTGCATTGCAGATCATAGTCTGTTCAACCTTTACCCCTTATGCAGACCAGTTTAATTACCCACATTCCAATGGAAACACCCCTTCCCCTAATGCTAACCTCTATCTAATGACTTCCCCAATAATGCAGACTATACTCTTATGACCCTCACCCACCTGGAATGTGGACCCCTGCATTGGGGTTGCAGGAAATGAGGCAGGGGACTGCACATTCTTGATTTGCCTAGGAATGGCCCTCCAGCACGGGCAGTCTGTTAAGCATGGGCATTGATACCTGGGTTACTGCATAGGCGATGCCAAAGGAGAAGAGTGTCTGCAGCCAGAGAGGGGAGCAAACAGCAAGCATAGTAAATGAGATGCCACAGCTGCCATATGTCCATGCGGCTCAGAGGAGATCGGGAAGTGCGAAGGAACAGTAATCGAAATGCTGCAGGGGGGCGGAGGCAAGGGGCAGGGCGCACCACCAGCGTGACGAGAAGTAAAGCAGGTGCCTGCTGTTTAAAATACAAAATAAAGTCTGCCTACGACTATATGGGGTGGAACTAATAACATTAGACAGCAAACTCCCTATATATCTGTTTATTAGTTTGTATTTTACAATTCTGTTTGTATCTGCAGATAAACTATCATTTTGAATTGCATATTACGCTTCGCTTGCCTATAATCTCCTGTCTGAACAGACTGTTGTATAGCTTCCAAGTTTAATATACAGATGGATAATGATTCCTGAACTACTACACCAATTAAACCCACAACTATGTCACAGCATTTTAACATCTATATGCATAGACTGGTCTTTGATATATAAAGGGTAATATAAGATTGACTAGTTAAATGCCCGTCAAAATGACAGCTTAGTCCCTTATATGCTCCTACCTTCAACCTCTGTCTTCACCGTCTTCATATCCAGCAAGTTTTGTTTTTATCTTTACTGAAAAACCGCACACTCCCGTTACTAACAAAGTGCCAGAAATCGCAAGTGATTTCTGGCTTGTTCTGAAAAATCACCCCCTATTTGGATAAAAATCACACGTGTGATTTTCAGTTCTCTTCTTGTCACGTCACACAACTTGACCTTTACCTTCCTAGTTGTGTGATTTTAATGAATAGTGAAATGTAAACTATACATTATAGTGCTGAATAATTACATCATTTCCATATGACCTTTCTTATACCCCTTTCACATCGCGATCCCGAGCCAGCGCATTCAGATTAAACCCAGGTCCCCCATTATACAGAGGGTGACCCAGGTTTAAATCTTCTCATAACTCGGGTCGCAATGCCGGGTTCGTTGACCTGGGTTATTCGGTGTGGTGCGTTCACACCGCACCTCGACATGTTCCCAACCCGGGTCTGACACAGGTTATTAGTGTGACGGGATGCAGTTAAGATCCCGGCGGTCGGGATCCCGGCGTTCAGAATCCCGACGCCGGAATCCCGACCGCCGAAATGCCGACACTTTCTCCCTCCTGGGGTGTCCACGACACCCCTGGAGGGAGAATAAATTAGTGTGCCGAGCGTAGCGAGGCACCGGGCCCGCTGCGTGGCGAGCGCAGCGAGCCCGCAAGGGGGGGCGATCCACGTCCCCCCCTTGTCGGCATTTCGGCTGTCGGGATTCCGGCGTCGGGATTCTGAACGCCGGGATCCCGACCGCCGGGATTCAATACTGAATCCAGTGTGACGTGAAAGGGGTATTACACTATAATGTGCTATTTGTTTAACAGAAAATACAGTACTTAACTAAAAATGGAAAAAAAAAACAAGACAACACACCAAAACACTATATACAGCTGTCATACATTAAATGTCTTATGTTTGATCTTTGTGTACATTTTATGCAACTAAAGTATATATTTAAAAACATTTATTCTAAAAAATGAATACACTTAAGCTTAAAGGGTACAGTGGCATAACAATGGTCTGGGGGAGTCAGCGCTGTGGGGGTGCATGGCTGTCCATATGGAATGTGCTGAAAATGTATTGTGGGGGGTGCATATTATTTCCACTGGGAGGGCGCAAAATATTTAGTTACACCACTGTTGGAGCAACTTTAATTTTTGTTTATATGTGTATAATTGGGGAACTTGTGTTGCTGCTTTCATGAACACAGTCTGCAGAATGCAACAAAAGGTTTTAACTAAAAAATAATTAAAAATGGCGCATGTAGGTTTGAGCACCCAAGCCACACATCGCCCCTGGAGATAAAACTGAACTTACGTTTCTGGTTTTCGCTTCTGTGGATGGAAGGAGAACACGGAGATCGAGTTTCCTGGTCTCTGCTGTCTGTACCTTCTTCATCTGCCAGGTGAGTGTGGGCGTAGTGGTAACTGAGACCAGGTCTGTTCTTGTAGCGTTTTCCACAAACTACAAAAAGGTAACATTAGAAAATGAATGTTCTCTTGGGAATGCAGATGTGTATCACAGAGAGAATAGCATTAATCCAATATAAATTAAAAGGTAAAGCGGAAAAAATAATACAAATTAATGATTCACTGGATATTCTATAGTGTTCATTCTAGCACCCGCCATCTTTGAAAGCCCATGCAGTTCCTCTTCCCTGTCTGGGGTGTCGCTGTCTGCTGTGGGGTTTGTAGCACAGATCTAGTTTGTATATCAGTTCTGATATACAGATCACACTGTGCTAGAAACACCACAGCAGACAGTGACACCCCAGGCAAGGAAGAGAAACTGCATGGGCTTTCAAAGATGGCGAGTGCTAGAATGAAGACTATTCTATAGTACTATAATACCATATTTATATTTTTGTGAACTTTATTTGAAGAATATTTGTTTTTATACTTTTATTAATCAAATGTGTAGTATAGATAAACGCAGCATACCAAAGCAGTAACAAGTAAGCAAATATTGAGCAAAAATCTGGTAATACTTATATATTGACATAGTTCTCATTAGCTTAACATACAGATTATTTATAGTCTAAAACTTTGAAGAATGGATTTTGGTTTGTTTGACACATTCAGATAACTAGTGAACAGTATAAACGACCACTTTCAATTTGTTGTCCATATCTAGATGTTCATTTATTGCAAGGCTCTGTACAACGTACAATACCTGGTCCAAGTGCAGAGTCAGCAACCAAACTATAATCGGAAAAGGGGCAGCACAGGAACAGCCTGACACTATCAATGTTATGGTAGCCTTTTGTTCAAGCAAGATGAGAGGCAATAACTTTAAAGTACCTTTGTCAGCTGTTTTTGGGTTATGCGTTTGTTTGTAACTATCTGCAACAGAGAGAGAAAGAGAGAGAGAAAGAGAGAGAGAAACAAAACGAAGTGTGAACCTTGCTGAACAACAAGGAACATGGGGGAATGTATATGGACAAAGAAACTATCACTGTATTGTGCGGCACCTTATTAGGGCTGTTAGTGACCTATGCATTATTGTCTCTGAGTCAGGAACTTGGGCGCATACAGTGAAGCGCAAAACTTTTATCTTTGTAACAGGAAGCATCAAATAATAACTGTGGTTAATGACGGCTGCTCTGAATCCACTATACAAATTTGGTGTAAATGCCCCCATACACTACTGCGATTTGGGCCGATTTCACCCGTTCCCGATGGATCGGCCTGAGAAATCGGGCCAAATCAAAAGCAGTTGATGTCCCATCGGGTCCAAAGCGCAGTCCTTCCGACTTGGACCCCCCAGCAGCGAGGAACAGGGGTCTTATGCGATACATCACATGTGAAAGGAGCACATACAACGAATCGCGTGTGATCCTGTCGCCCGAGATGCTATGATACATCAATGTAGTGTATGACCAGCTTAAGGCTGAGTTAAACACCCTTAAGCTGGCCATACACTTGTGCGATTTTCCCCTCTTTTCACCCGATTCCAACACACTGGGCAGAGGAATCAGGTGAAAAGTGGCAAATTGCATGTGTTTTAGATCTGATCGGCAGTCCCGTGTGCATTGGATCGGAGCACCTAGATCACAAGTGCTGCACTATAGATATATCAGATCCGGCAGCACTTGCTGGGATTGCATTAGATATATATTGCATGCAAAAGGTTCACATGCAATATATCACATGCAATTCTGAGGCCTGGGCAGCTGCCGGGCAGGTGAAGGGGTCCGGCTGTGACTTCTCCCCTCGGAGAAGCAGTAGTAATGCATGGCCAGCTTTAAGCGTTTGATGGACAACAAGACCAGAATGTAAATATTGCTATTGACTGAAGGTCAAATATATGACTTAACCTGGTTTTCCAGTGCAGGTGTGATGTGTTACTTTACTGATGCATAGCTTTTGGCAATACAAGGTTAATGGGGTCAAATAAATTTGCGGACGAGGGACGTGATTTAGTGCCTCAAAATAGTGTATTTTACTAAGCACAACATTTTGTATTATTATTTGCAATATCGGGAGATTTTGTGTGGCATTGCAAAAACACATCACATTAATTGCCCCCGTACTTTACCCCTAATTGATTTGACCTCTATGACAGAGGCTAGCTGACTTTTTACTTTAGATTCCCATATAACTTAAAGCTTTTTAAATTGGTATCCTCTTTTGGTACTTGTTTCCTAGCACGGCCACACCGATTAAGATCGGGGTGGTCGTGCTGAAAAAAATCGGGTCGATCGCATCGCATGCGATTTGGTCGCATGCGATGCGATCGACGCGACCGACCGATTTTTGACCCGATTTTTTCATTAAATCCAATGTAAATTGGGTCCCTGGGACCCAATTTTACATTGGATTGAATGAAAAAAATTCCAAACCCCCCCAAATTGAAGCGCGTACACAGCGCCCCACGATAGACGGCAACCCGAAGCGTGGCGAGCGCAGCGAGCCCGCGAGGGGCGGCGGTACGCGTCCTCCGACCTTTTCATGCCCTACTATCCACTAGGGCGTGGAGTGAGAATAGAATAGTGTGGCGAGCGCAGCGAGCCACCGAGCCCGAAGCGTGGCGAGCGCACGCGGATACCTTCACAGGTAATCGCGTCCCTTCGCGGGCTTCACAGGTGTCCGCGTCGCCACGGACACCTGTGAAGCCCGCGAAGGGACGCGTTTACCTGTGAAGCCCGCGAAGGGACGCGTTTACCTGTGAAGGTATCCGCGTCCCCTCGCGGGGCTCGCTGCGCTCGCCACGCTTCGGGCTCGGTGGCTCGCTGCGCTCGCCACACTATTCTATTCTCACTCCACGCCCTAGTGGATAGTAGGGCATGAAAAGGTCGGAGGACGCGTACCGCCGCCCCTCGCGGGCTCGCTGCGCTCGCCACGCTTCGGGTTGCCGTCTATCGTGGGGCGACGACGGGGACATTTATATTGTGAAATGGGTCATATTGACCCATTTCACATTTTTTTACATTTTTACACCATTTCAATGTTAAAATTTTTTTTAACATTGAATCCTATGTAAAAATCGGGTGCATCGCGTCGCATCGCGTCGGGACCAATGTTAATGGTCCCGACCGACGCGATGCCCCCGATATTTTACCGTTCCCGACAAGATTTCAATGTTAAAATTTTTTTTAACATTGAAGTCAATGCAAATATCGGGGGCATCGCGTCGGTCGCGTCGGGACCAATGTTAATGGTCCCGACCGACGCGATGCCCCCGATTTTTGTTTCCTAGCCGGCAAAATGGACCTGATTTCAAAAGAAATCGGGTCCATCGGGGTAATCGTGTCCCTTAATTAAGGGACACGATTACTTACGATTGTGGCCGTGCTAGGAAACAAGTACCCCTCTTTTTTCTAATATTTGTACGTTGCCTTTGGCGCAATTGCGATTTTATTCCTGGCCTTCCTCCGGGACATATAGGTTTTTTTGTGTTCTAGTAACAATGGTTTTCATATGAAATGAGTGTAATGTGCTGTAAGAGAGGTTGGTAATCCAAAATAAGAAAAAAAGCTAAAAAAGAGAGTGCACTGTGTTGATCTTATTTAGAATTTATTCTTATTAAACCCAATATAAATTTTTTTATTTAAAATATACAGAATAATAAATCAGCATTTACAAAACCAATTCATTAAGCAATAATTGAAATCATTTTTAATTATTGCTTAATGAATTGGTTTTATAAATGCTGCTTTATTATTCTGCATATTTTGAATTAAATGTTTTATATTTGGTTTAATAAGAATACATTCTAAATAAGATCAACACAGTTCGCCCTCTTTTTTAGCTTTTTTTTGGATTTTTATTAGTCTTTTTGGGAGCAGCATAATTTGAGCTGTGGTATTGGTTTTTTTTTTTTTTTATAATTATTATTGATAATTTTCTAAATAAGTTGCACCTGATTTTTCTATAGAGGTTGGTGGATTCACTTAGTTAAAGTTAAGCAATATAATTTATTTTAAAAAATGTATCTAGATTAGCTATTTCTTTTTGTCCTGTGTCAGGTACTCAAGATGACAGTACTCTAAAATATACTCCACAAACACCACCAAACCAGACAATTATTATTCCCTCCTTTAATAATAATCACACACTAATTGGTAACATATAAGAACATTTCTTAATTTAATCACACACAAAAGGTAAAAAAAGGGTAAAATGTATTATACTTCTATTATAGCAGATGTCTAAAGTGATAGCACTGAGAACATGGTCATTACTTTCTGTGAATAAGCTTTAATTTCACAGATCTCTTTCCCTAACTGATTTCCCGCTGCAGTCTTATGCCAAATATTATCCTGATTTAATCTGTTCGCCAAACTAGGATTATCAACTGCCTATAGATAGAAACGCTTATTCATTATTGTAATGTCTAGCCGAGACCATGCTTCAAAGGATAAAAAAATCTTTCTCATTGAGAGACAGTTACAACAGATCTAATTTATAGTTATCAAAGAGTCAAATGTGTAACAATTTATGCTGTTGTAAATTATTTGTAAGTAGCTATTATTACCATTGCGTAGTTCCTTGTTAGGCATTTTTACTATAATAATTTACGTTTTTATAGTATTTTCTCCAATGGCTTTCTTCCCCAACCTCCTGATTGCAAGTCAAACTAACAGTAATTATGATTCTCCTTAAAATGAAGAAGTGATTCCTCCCATTACGTAACAGCAGTTCCTCCTTGGCCCAAACTATAAAAGTCTATGTCCTTGTTCAATCACTGGTATGATAGTTATTTGCTTTCATGGGAGTGATTCCTGTTATACTTAAGATATGTACCAACAGAGGTGTACCATAGTAACCACATGCGTTTCACCGAAGTGTTGTGTTATCGAATTGACTTGAATACTGTTTTCAGTAACCTATTTGTAAATTAAGGTAATCTGTAGACTCCTTCCAAAAACTATTGGGGGGGATTCAATTTGCTGTGATAACACCTTTCAAAATAAAAACGTGGCTTTTATCGTGACCCGTTAAAGAAAGGATATTCAATTGTCCACGATACATTTTCAGCAATAATTCACCATAGGTTTACCAAAAACTTCACATCACTTCTGAGCAAGTAATTAGCTTGAGGAAAGTTCTATTTTACGGTACGAAAAAAGTTCAGAATCACTGAGACCCTGCCCCTGAAAGACTAGTTAGGCACTTAGTAGTTTTGAAACTTTTTTAATTTGCTCTTTAATTCATTTTTTAGGTAAAATAAAGGCAAACTTATGGAAATGGGGAAAAAATAAATAAACAAGACCTGAATATTGGGTTGCTTTATGATTTAGAACAAGTGCTTTTAGGCTTCCAGGTGGGAGTAATGGTTTGGGATTTTTTTTTTGCCTAAAATTACTCAAATATATAACCATATGTACCGTCTATTCAATTTGAGCACTTAGTTTACTGAAAAACACTTACCTGTCTTTAGAAAATTATAAAGTAACAGCCATTTGACGCCGTTTTAGTAACCCTAAATATTTTTATTGTGACCGCTACTAGGGATAAATTTTCTAAAGCCTCTAAACATGAAGAGAGGTGATGTTTATGTGGTGATTACCTTTATGGAGGTGCTCAGATTATGTCTATTTTCTAGAGTGCAATCGAGAAATTATAGACAGAACCTAATGGTTGCTATGGACAACATCCCCTCTTTTTGTTTTAAGCTTTAGTAAATGTTACCCCTAGACTTTTTTGCTATACAGTATTAGCTTCTTCTTTTTTTTTTTGGGGGGGGGGGGGGTGTTTTGGGGGATGGGCAGATTTCCGCATCTTCGCCTACATTTTACTCTGGTTTTGAATGCAATAATTATTGCAAGAATCCTATTTTTGCGAATTTTCAATTGAATAAGATCAATCACGGGAGAGTGAAAACGTTGTCAGCCACATTTCATGGTATTTACTGAATTCACCCCAAATATCCTTTCCAAAATCAGCTTGTTAGGATGGACGATGTGCAGTGTTTGTAAAAAATGTAGAAAGCAAAATTTAAATATATAGAGAGTGTATCTAACAAGGAGCAACCTCCAAATGTTGGTTTCCTGGCTGCTAATAGAAAACTTTAGTATTCCAGGACAAGTTTAAATGAGGGAAAATAAAAACTATAATCTTGAAACCCTGTGCATTTCTTATTTTTATTACTACTAGTTTGAATATACCTTTAACAATGAACAATGGCATGGGCTTTTTAAAATGTGTCTATGAGTATTGAATGCACCTGTGCACATGCCGGGTGACCTGGAAAACGTGAACTGTGTGGAGACAGAGTTTGAGAACCCTTAACATAGAGGGAGGATTTGGATAAAAAAAAAAGATTTAGGGGGGTATTTAATCTGTGCCAATATTTCAATGCTGTCGTTACCTTTACCGATAGCATTGAAGACTGTCAGATCCAACTTTTTTAAAGTCTGTTCAGTTTTGACAGAAACGGTCATAGATTATCGAATTCAAGGTAGTTTTTGCTGATCTCAGGACTTTCCAAAACTCAACGACTGTTGGTACTTTGAATACCAACAGTCGAATTACTGTTGGAAGCTGTAGAAAGTGGCCGGGATTCCGACAGTTGGAATCCCGGATTGAATACAGAGAAGACCATTTAGAAGGCATTACAGAGAAGACCATTTATAAAATAAAAATAGTAAAGTGATATTTTTACATTTATTTTATATTGATATATAATTTTGGGAGTATTTATCAAAGCTTTGCAAGAGAAAAAAATTGATGAATCGTATAAAAATGACAAATAAGACACATTGACAATTACAAATCCGCAAAAAATTGGCTTAAAATATAGTGATCCAAAATTTCTAAATAAGAGAGAAAAGGGTACTTGTTTCCTAGCACGGCCCCACGATATTCAGTCATATGGCATCTTATGCATTGTATGGCATCGCATGCCATATATCCGCATGTGATGCGATTTTAAATTGTATAAGCACCCTAATGGGTGCTTACAATGTTAAATGCACCCCCACTATCAACGCCAACCGGAAGCGTGGCGAGCGCTCCGAGCCTGCGAGGGGCGCCTGTACGCGTCCGCCGACCTTTTCATACCCCCACTATCCACATCGGCATGGAGTTGATTTTATATAGTGCACCAAGCCACCGAGCCCGAAGCGTGGCGAGAGGCGCGTATTACTTTACATGTATTCTGAATGCGCTCGCCACGCTTCGGGCTCGGTGGCTCGCTACGCTCGCCACACTATCTAAAATGAGATCCACTCCGACGTGGATAGTGGGGGTATGAAAAGGTCGGAGGATGCGTACCGCCACGCTTCAGGTTGGCGTTGATAGTGGGGGTGCTTTTAACATTGTAAGCACCCGGTGCTTATACAATTAATAATCTTCTAGGGGGCCAATTTAACATTGAAAACACCCATTGGGGTGCTTATACAATTTAAAATCGTATACCATTGTACATACAATGGCATACAACGCGATGGTATACGATTTAAAATTGTATAACATCAACTTCCATTGCATCGCATACCATCGTATGGCTTATGGTATGCAATGCAATGGGCGCCATGCTAGGAAACAAGTACCAAGAAAAGAACCTCACAGCGGTGTGGCAGACCGCCTGTAAGTGCATACCAGCAAGGACCGGTAATTAGAGAAACCGAGAAAGAGTACCCGAAAAGTGTAGAGAATAGTAAAGAAGTTAACCGACAGAAAAGAGGGGTTGACCTCTAACCAAGATGACACAAGAAAAGGTGATACAAAGGATTGTTAGATACCACAGTTAGAAAAAAAGGGGAAATGTTTAAGTTGACAATGTTTCAGAAACCAAGTGGGGGGGGGGGAGGGATTTTGAGGTCAACCAGGGGGACCAGGTTTTAGAAAACGTTTTAATTGAATTACGTATAATAGCAGTCATATACTAAACATTTTATAAACATATCAAATACGGGATGCGGTCATTTGGTCTACAGCATGATGGTCGACATGGGAAAAGGTCAACATGGGTCTAGGTCGAAAGGTCATTAGTTCGACATTGTCTAGGTCGACCGTCAAAAGGTCGACATGGGGTTTTTCACTGTTCTTTTAAGCCGACATGTGCCGACAGGCAGTATTTTATGCCCTACCATCACTAGGGCGTGGTGGGAGAATAAAATAGTGTGCCGAGCACAGTGAGGCACCATGCCCGATGCATCGCAAGCGCAACGAGGGGATGTGGTGCACTTTAAACTGTGTCCATGTCGACTGTGTTGACATTCAGGTCAAAAAAGAGTGAAAAACCCCATGTCTACCTTTTGACTGTCGACCTAAACATTGTCGAACTAACGACATGTCGAACTAATGACCTTTCAACCTAGAAACATGTCAATCTTTTCACATTTCGATCTAATGACTGTTGACCATAATGACTGTCGACCACATGCCGAACTAATGACCTTTCAACCTAGAAACATGTCAATCTTTTCACATGTCGATCTAATGACTGTCGACCATCATGCTGTAGACCAAATGATCCCAACCCATTAAATACGGGACATAGGGGCAGATGTATGAGGTGTTGTTATGGGGGAAAAGGGGTATCAGAGCACGCTATGTGCACTGATACCGATTCTCCCCCATGTACCACGGAGTCAGCGTGTGGCAAAGGGCTATGCACCCCTGTCCATATCTGCGCTGCTATCTAAATGATAGTAGGCTGAATGTATGAACGGTCAGCATCGCTATGCTGACCGTTCTGCCCGCTACCGGTTTTAGCTTCGCCAGCAGCAGGCTGGCGAAGTCATATCTAAACAGCAGGGACAGTGCTGTCCCTGCTGTTTGCTGTAGGCTGCGCTGGGGATCTCGTGTGAGCAGCAAGATCCCGCTCTTGCGCTCTCGAGCCAGCCGGGGGACAGGAAACAGCGCAACAGTGTAAACGAATGTGCTATCTCCAGGAGAGGACATCACCGTAGGGGGGAGTTAACATCTTGTCTGCCGAAGCGGGGGAGTGCTAATACATCTTGTCGATGTCCCTTCCTGCTTCGCCTTGCTAATGAGGTGAAGCAGGAAGTATTATAGCGGCGCGATAAGCGCCGCTAGAATACATCTGCCCCATAATCACTTGCAGGTGTGCTGGGGAGGACTTTTTCCAGTCAATAGCAATTTGACATGTCATGGCAGATATATGTTGGAATAGTTTATTCTGGTGATGGGTAAGGGAGGGAAGCAGGAAATATTTGGGATCAGAGGGGATAGTTACATCAAAGAGGCTCGAGGTTACGTGATAACTTCTCTCCAAGTGTTGGTAATTTTACGGACAGGACCACCAGATATGTATAAATGTACCCTCCACCACCTATCTGAAGTATCCGAGAACAATCTGTATCTAATTTACATGTTACAGACTGCTTAAAAAATGGCAGTTAGGAACTGATTGCTTGGCACTTTCTCTCTCTCTCACAATTGTATCTATTGTCAAGCTTTAATAAATACTTCCTAATTGAGAGACCTTTTTTAACCTAATGGTGAAATAACAGAAATAGTGTTGCTGCTCCCATGCTGCTGTTGTGTCTTGTGGGCACTTGTGTAGTCAGATGGCTGGGTGATCAGGGGTGGGGGAGTGGAGACGACCGGGAGGAATGGCCGTGCGGTGCTGCCAGATGGTGCACACCTAGATATTAATGGTATGCACAGAACTCTTCTTGGGGAGCCTGCACAGGCAGCGCAGCTTAGCCTGGGCATACCAATGAAGGGGTTAATAATGTTTTTGTATGCAGAGGAAAATGCAGGATTTGTCTGGGGGGGGGGGGGGGGAGGGGGGGGGGAGAGTTAGGATGCAGGGTAGAAAGGTTAGGGGTAGGCACTAATGGGAAAAGTTACATTAGGCTACGGGGGTGGGGGATAATTGAGGGTGAGGGTGGGCACAATATTACCAAGTGTGCGCTACTGGTACTTATATTTTAGGTCACATCTATACAGACCGGAACTAATTTCATCTCCCTTTTGAAAGTAGAAATTCAATCGTTCTCCTTGCAGCTGATCTGAGGTCATGATCAGTGCGAAGGACCAGCTACAATATATTTCTCAGCTTCTTATCGCATGAGCAAGACGTTGAAGTACAATATTATTTCTAAATTCCCTTCTGCTAGTTGTTATAGTAAGAAGTTTCACGTGGGGATCTCTGATTTCTAAGAGCCAGAAAGCCCAATACATCATCTCTGTTTACCGTCCAGTAATAGTGTCATACACGGACATGATCACAGAGCCCCCCGTACAATCACTGTGGGGAACAATGCTAAATAAGTAGGAGAATGTGGTCTGATAGGAGATAAAATAAAAAATTTTTACTGTCATTTGGTATATTGCAGCAATGGGGTTCTCCGTTTTCGCTTTTCTACATTGAAAAATATGGTGTTGGAGGGGGGGGTTCATCGTGACCAAGTCTAGTGCTTCTACGTGAAAAGGGAGCTATGGTATGAATGACACTAAAGAGAACTACCAAAAGTAGTTGGAACTTCATAGAAATGCCAGACAATAACAGTAGATGTGAATTGCACACTAGCAAAAACATGGGATATACAGCGCATGCTGCCTCTCCTGCCTAACCAGTAGTGGTTACCTCCTCCCACTCCACAATCTTGCAGGTGCTACTCCCTATCAGACTCCACCTCTCTACAAAAACTTCAAAAAGGCTCTCACGAGCCACTTCATCAAACCCAACCATCTCTCATCCTAACACTCTGTTCCATTCTTACAGTCTACCACCCCTGTCTATCTGCCCCTCCCCTGTATAATATGCTTTTCCTTCTCACAGCTGTAGCTAGTTGACACGGGGGACAAAGGGGACACTCTGTGAAGGATTCCCGGGATTCCAATTCCTGTATCCCCCTTGCCAGGTAGCCATCTTGCCGAATGAGAAAAAGAAGGAGCGGGAGGCCAGTAACCCAAATCGTTGGACACTGGTAGCTGGCACATTATTGTTTTGTGATGGGTGCGCTGGAACGCATGTGACGTCATAATGCAATGCTGCTGGACAGCAGGGAAGCCTAGTGGCTAATAAGATTGATCTCCAGATTCAGCAATGAATGCAGCAGGATGGAAGTGTGGACTAGGGAGACATGGGCCGGGTGATGGAGACACAAAAGGCGTAGGCTGAGTAAAAAGAGGACGTAGAGACCTAAAGACACGGGGTTAGTGGAGTTGCTGAGAGACACAGGGGACGGTGAAGCCACAAGGGAAGAGGGTAAGGTTGAGAGACACAAGGAAAGGCTGAGAGATACAGGTGAGGTCGGAGAGAGACAGCCAGTGGCTGACCAGCTTGAACCTACCTCATCAGGATAGGGGGCTCAAAAAATATGAGTGTAATTAGACTATCATTTACTCCATACTTTGGCAGAGAACCCTTGGGTTCTACTGATGCTAAATCTACATTCAATGTCTTGGAGCGGATATATTGAGCAGAGTCATACACATAAGTAGAGACTCAGTTGTGCAGGTCATAGAATTTCTTAATTGGCATGATCTAAAACTTTCATATTGAAAAATATATATTAGTGCTTGAATAGAATTAGCAAACAACCTTTCCAGGGGTGCATCTGATATTCCTTTCATTTAAATTTTGTGTTCGTTCTACTTTAAGAAAAAAACAAAAAACATCTCAAATGAATCTGCAGCAAAGACACCATGTTGCTTGCAGCATTAGTTAAGTGTTCACCAATTTACAAGGCAACATAGACAACATACAGAGATACTATGCCTCTAGCTACAGCACAGAAGCAAAACAAAGCACATGTGAGGCTGTGATTGAGTTGTACAAGGCTGAGCAGTATGAACTAGTACCAAGGCATATCAGGAGAATGCTACTTACTGTCACATACGTAAGGTTTGTCATGTTCATCGAAAGACGTATCATTCCTCCTCCTTCCACCACGAGCCTAGGAATGAAATTAAATATTTACTGACTGTGTAACCTTTAGCATACCATTACCATGTATACACCAAATTTTCAACTTTATCGGGCCACTAAATCTGATTTGGTAGACATCCGGTCCCGTGCACATTAGATCGGAATCAGAGCTTAGACCTGCTTGCACATCTGACCTCTGACTTGGACAGCCTCCCAGCAGTGGGGAATGCAATACATCACATGTCAAAGCACCATGTGATGTACCAAGTGGGATTGGATGGCTGTAAACTGCTGCGAGAAGTCACAGCAGAGTATGGTCACCTTGTGTGTAGAGGATATTATTACTGACGGACAGATTCAAAAAAAAAGGTGACACAGAAGCAGCCGGGCACAGCTGGACCATGAAGAAAGATGGGGAGCAGTAGATATAATTCTATGCAAGTTTAACGTACAATCTGTTGCCCATATGCTACTGTATATGACTGGTTTGTGTCTCGTACAGGGGAAGAATATACAGTGTGTGTATATGTGTATATATATATATATATATATATATATATACACACACACACAGTATATGCAACCCTAGAGTTCGTACAGGTATGAAGGGGCAGAGACCAAAGCAATAGCTCTGGCTGCAAGATAAACTCTAGAGTCATGTTTTTATATATGTAAATATACATACAAGGAAAACGGCAGGTATGGGTTTTATGCACTTATATTGACATTTTCTAACCTCTCAAATGCTTTTTTTATTATTGGTAATCTTTATTTGGCCCCAACTGAATTACAGATAATACCACACCGCTAGGGACATGGACATGCTAATAAAGTACAGTATGTGCTCCCATATAGCAGCGACTTTCTCACCCGGCCCCTGCTCCGATTCTTTCTTTTTGGTATATCCTCCTCGAAGTCCTCATCACCAATTGCATCTTCAGCATTTTCATCATTTTCTAAAACTCTCTAAAAGAAAAAAAAAAGACAAAAAGAATCCCACAAGATTACAAACAACATGCGCACAAGTATTAGTACAGAAACCCATTATTATCTCAGGAAGAATCATTTACAGATTGGACACCTTTTGTGTGTGTCCACAAGTTCTATCCACCACATATGGTCAAATCAGGAAGATACAGGTTGAGTATCCCGTATCCAAAATGCTCGGGACCAGGAGAATTTTGGATAACGGATTATTCCGTATTTCGGAATATTTTAATATTTCAATCATGTATTTTGAAGTATCTTGCATGTATGCTGTATAAACACATAAAATACACACAAATATATTTTATTACCACATAAAATGCACACAAATATATTTTATTTGTTCAAAAAACAAGGTTTCAAAACATGAAACAAAATTTGTGTACTCTCAGATATTGAATTTGAATGCCAAACAATCATTTTCTTGCACATATATAGTGCCAGTTACATATCATGTTCTCAGTAGTGCTGTTACAAATGTCCCCAGTGAGTTTTTAGCAAAAAAAAAAAAAAAATTTCACTTTCTGGAATGTATGGTTTTCGGAATAATTCGGATAACGGATACTCGGATACGGGATACTCAACCTGTATAGTAATGTGGGTTGTACCCTATGGGGCTGAGTCTGAGACATACATGGAAACTAGTCCATTGGAGTCTTCGTAACAACTTCCTTGGTGTAAATCCGTGCATCTAAATGTGCAATGACATTACGACTTGGTGCGTTTTTAGTAGAGATAAGCAGGTTCAGTTTTTTGGGATCTCAAAGTGGGATCTTATTGGCTATCCAAAACACGTTACAGCCAATAGCACAATTTCAGATTTTTACGATTGGCTATTTTGGCGACAAGAACCGAGTAAATCAGAGTAAAACGGAACCCGTTCTTCTCTAGTTTTTAGATGCTCTGTAACAGTACAGTTTCTGAGTATAGCCTCCTATGTGAGCTGATGGAGATATGAACCCCTTAAATAACTCCTTTAGTTGACAGATGAAAATCCTTTCCAGTCGACTGGGAGTTCAGAGACGAAACTATAAGCAGTTAGTGTCCAGAGCAAACTGAACTGAATATCCGATTCGGTACAGCAGATGTTTTTAAAACAAGAAAACAGTTTGTCCATTTAGTTTCTATATGTCACTTAGATAAGAAAAGGCTGAATCCCTAAGATAGCTGTCATGTTCCCACACACTCCCCATCCCGGCACCTGGCTGTACCCAATTCTGTCTTCTGAAGGCTACTTATCTATCCTTCAGTGTGGGTGCAAGTCTAAATTACTTTCACAAGAACAATGTCAGAATTACTAATAACTATCCAGCATATATGGGTTAATAGTACAAAATGGCTGCTGTAATGCTAGCTATCTCTATCAGAGCGGTTTGACGTCACTGGAATGAACCACTTTGGGACACATGCCTGTGTCACTCCCAAAATAACAGTGCAGAATTGTCCCTAATATTTCGGGTACCATGTTTCTAAACCTGTACTGCAGTGTCTGTGCTCTCAAAGAAGGCTTCAGGAAATTATCACAGATCATCCTTAACATATGTCCCATCCCCCTTCTCTCCTTAATGATCCTCCTTAACCTTGCTCCCTGAGTCATAAGTAATATAGGCAAGTCTTTTCCATGAGTGCCTCTGCCTCTCGCCCCATATGCATCTACAGATGGAACCGTTGGGTGCATTTAACCCACCAGTGCGCCAGAGATGGGGATGCGCAAGAATCTCACGCACGCGTGCCCCATTCTCGATAAATAATGTGCGGCTCCATCTGTATCATTTCACCTCCCATATGTCCTGAAGCATGCCTCTGACCTCCCTGCCCAATACGTTTCTCTGTCATCCTCCTCCCCATGTGTTCCTCAGACCCAGTCTCCGTTTGCTCCTCTGATCCCTTTGTGTGATGTGTTCCTCTGACCACCTCTCCCTATCTAACTCCTAGTGTGCTACATATATTTGGGTCATAATGCCAGTGCATGTGCAGTAAGCGGTAATATATGCATAATGTATAATTCAAGTGCACAGTCTGCAACCTGAATACAGCAGGGGGTTGGCCCACAGCCAGTGTTGCCCACCGGGGGTTTCCCCAGTATCCACATGTACGCCAGTCCGACCCTGCGTACAAATCAGGACTATTGGCCTATTTGGTAACAACAATACATTTAACTGCATACAAATTGTTGTACTGATTTAGAAAACTTGCATAAAATAATCTGTTTCATGGTCCTATAAATGAGTTACCTGGATTTCTTGTAGGCTGTCCTCATCTTTCACATCTTTCTTGTCTAGTACCTCTCCCCGCAGCAGGGCCTCTAGTGTGGTCCCCTCTGACATCACATTATCTTTCCGTAAAGGAAAATCTCCCTCTGGAATAACAGAGAAGAAAATTAGAGATGATTCCCCGATCATCTGACGGAAGTAGACAGAGATTGACATGTAGCTGAGCTTAGTATTAATATGTAGCTTTTACTTTGTCACTATATTTAACATGTTATATTTATATACATTGTACATTTACAATTCGATTATTTACACGGCGACTTTTTTCATCTATTTGGACATTTGGCTGTCAGCATAGGTAGTATAAATAATAGGTGGGCAAGGCTTGACACCATAGGCGTGCGCACATTGAGTGATAGGGGTGCACAGGCACCCCCCTAATGCTGTGCTGTGCCCACCCTTATGAACACATCCCTGCCGCTAGCAATACCTTTTACCAAAGATGTTTGTTTTTTGGAACTGTATTCCATTTAAAGAAGCGTCCAATAATCAGTTATATGTGTTTGCATTGCTAATTGGACTAGACCATTGTCATATACATACCAGAGTCATCCATATATGTTTTTGACATTATTTGCATGTACTGTTACACAGAGTAATTAGAAGATTAAAACTGAAAAAGGCAGGAGATTATGGTGTGGCGAGTGCCAATAGATGGTGGTAGGCATGTGTGATTGGCGGTGTTGGACACACCCAATAGGCGGTGCTAGATATGCCCAATAGGTGGTGCTAGACAAACCCGGTTGATGGTGCACCCCCTAATAAAATGTGCTGCGCGCGCCTATGCTTGACACACATTGATTGTAACTTATGGCTTGTCAGTTTGTGTATTGCTGTCATTATCGCCTGTTAGAGCCCTCTGTCCGTTCTTCAGCTGTGTCACCAAGTGATCTTGATCGTATGCAGTACAGCAGTGATGGCTAACCTTGTCACTCCAGCTGTTGTTGAACTACACATCCCAGCATGCCCTGCACCAGTTTTACTATTTGGCCATGCTAAAACTGATGCAGGGATGTGTAGTTCAACAACAGCTGTAGTGTCAATGTTAGCCATCACTGCAGTATAGTAATGCTGGATAGAGAATATATATATGATCATGCTGCACCTGTGATTGAAGTCTTGCACTGAACCACGAAATTGATTATAAACGATTTCAAGACTTGTACATTTTAAACTGTTTTATTGTAAAAAAATAAATTTTCTGTATTTTTACAAATTGTGGACTGGTGAAACCACCCCTTGAGCGCACCTCTACATCTTCCTTCCCTTTTCTTCACATCAGACTCCCACTAGCGGCGGGTCTTTAGAGTAGTGCCGCTCACTTACAAGCGCAGGACGGGGCCACAACCCCTCTTTTATATTTATATATATATATATATATATATATATATATATATATATATATATATATATATATATATATATATATATATATATATATATATATATATATATACACACACACATATATACACAAAGTCCAGTAACCAGCACTCAAACAACCATGAATACTTGAACGGGTGCCCCCATTAACCAACTTCAGCCCAAACAGCAGGTGGTCACATATAAATCCAATACAGATGTGGCACTCACGCTTCTTCATAAATAAATGTAGACAGCAACTACTGTACTAATATAAATATATATATTAGTACACACAGAGCTAAGCAAGTGGATGTAACTTGTTGTAACAATTGTGATTGTTATTTTCATGACATATTTTTTCATTTTACACTGTTGTATTAAAAAACCTACAATTTCCATATCCTGTCAGGTAGTCCAAAATAGAATAAATAAATATGGAGAGGAACACTAAACTGCCAGTGACTTGGTTAATATGTCACATACAGTAGATACTGCTACTGCTCTGTGAATTATTAAAATACTTTTAAATCATTCTCTCTTGTTTTGCAAAGCAGTATAAAATAACTTAGAGCTATATAAAAAAAAAAAAAGACAAAACCAAAGTATTCGTGCATGAAGAATAATCATTCATATAAAATACAGCGATTTACTGTATCTGACCGAATCCTCCACAGCTTCACTGTTTGCGTGGAACACTGCAAAAATAGGAACAGGTCTAGTTCTGCAGATCCAACTTCTGGCACATTCACAAAAGAGGCCCCTTCCTCTCTTCCAGGTACACCTCCTAGCATCTACAGACTAAAGCAGGGATGGGGAACCTTTTGGCCCTCCAACTGTTGTTGAACTACACATCGCAGCATGCCTTGCAATAATTTTAACATGGACAAATAGCAAAACTGTAGCAGGGTATGCTGGGATGTGTAGTTAAACTGTAGTAGCAGGATGGGCCGAAGGTTCCCCATCCCTGGACTAAAGCCTCATACACACTAGATGATTCAATAAGTGATACCATCCGTTATGTACCCTTGCATTTTCCCCATTGTCCCGGGCAAACAATATTGACTGTACACATTAAACAATATCGGTAAACGATATAGTCAGTGACGTCACCTGCCTCCTACTGCTGCATGCCTAATTGACAATATAGTCAACATTGAACATGCAGGACGGCGGACAGAGGGGAATAAACAATGTGTGGGAGTGTGCATAGTTGACAATATTGAGCATAAACGCGAAGTAATGTTTTAAAAAGATAGCGCTCAGAAGGGCTAAAATGACGGATATCCTAAAACCTTGTCTAGTATCTGTGTGTGGGGTCTTTGTATCATGTTGCATTCCTATAGCATCTCAGACATGCCAGGCCTCTGCTGTGCCCTCAAAAAAACAACCTCATGTCCAGAAGAGAACCTTGGTCTGTTTCCCATGTGGAGTCTTTTTGTTTCTTGTCCTCTTTAGAACATGCAAAATAATAACAAGGCTCTCTGTCCAGAAACTGCAATCCAAAACATTGGAACGCATGTAGTAATATACCAGATTAATAACAGCAACGCGTACACAAAATATATCACATACTTGCCTACTTTTGAAAACTAGTTTCAGGGAGATTATGGTTGGTCATTGAATTTTTCATAGCGCCCCATTTAAGGGGTGTGTAATGCTCTACTTAAAGGGCGTGTCTAATTCCATATATGGAGAGATTGTGAACGTGGCTCCTAGAAGCGTGGGTGCATGCTCCCACATCTGAGAATGATCTTGTAAAATTAGACTAATGAGGGAGAGAGGGAGATTGCTGCTGTCAGGGAGTCTCCTGCAGAATGCAGGAGGGTAGGCAACTAATATATATTATGTAGGTCTGTGAAGTATAACGTAACATACATTATGTATGTGTAACATAAGTGCACAGTCTGGAACCTGATCCTTAGAGAAGGCGGCAGTGTGGGGTTTTCCCCTGTACACCTGTGGGCCAAACCTGAATATAGGGTTATCCATAAAGATTGTTAGAGTGGTAACAATTGGCGATTTTGCGATATACTGTAGTCAAAGCTTAAGTGTCTGTTTTCAGGTATGTAAAATACCCAAGGGGTTCTCTAGGAATTACTGAAATGCGTCTCTTAGATATTGCTTCATGGTCCAAGTTTCCTAGATAGTAATCACCTGATAATTACCAGGTACCGGAGTGCCATACTGTATATGGGGGGTTACATACACCCTCACAAACATACACGTATAGGGCTTAGTGACTATTCAGCACAGAGTTGCCTCAAACTGTATACACTATCACATTTGTTGAGAAAAAAAGCTTTTGAATGAAACCTAAGCAGCAAAAACCTATACAAATTGTAGTAGTGAAATGAATGACAAAAGTGCAAAGCAACAAATAGGACCAATGTTAATCCCTGTTTGACAAAAGATTCTGACTGAGAAATACAATCACTACAGTGAAGAATTGTTATTACCATGTTTAGAAGTGTTGTATTAACACACCCATCTTGACCCATTGAGAGTTCTAGGAAAAAATGTATAACTATTGTACTCACTAACTGTGAAATAACCAAGAGTCCCCTACATACTGTACTAAATGTGTTTCTAAAGATTGTTTGCTTAAATGTACATCTTAAGAGGGTTCATTGAAACACACCAGAATACATTTATTTCAGTGTATCAAAGTGGTTCTACCGACGTTTCTTTACTACCCTACACAGTAGTAGTTTAGGTGAAGTTGGCGGGTGTAAGCGGTATGCAGATAATTGTTGTATTAGACAGTTCCAGAGAATTAGAGGGTGGTCCTTTGAGTACAATATTTTAGATTCTTGGGTGTGGTAGCCTCCTTACCAATATATGCTGGTGTACAGGGATGCCACAAAATTTTTAGGCGGGGAGGTAAGATATAATCATACCTCCCAACTGTGGTACCTCTGCCGGCGGGACGCTGCTGCTGCGCGCCGAAATTTTCGGGGGGCGTGACCTAATTTGGGGCATGGCCTATACTCGCGGCTCCCCCGCGAGGCCACGCCCCCATTTTGCCACTATGGGAGCATGACCCAGAGGCTCTGTGAGCCTCTAGCCATGCCCCCAGCCCCCTGGCTGCGGGAATAGACGCTGTGCGCATGCGCACAGCGTTTATTCCCCGCTGTTTAGCAGCTGACGGGGGGGACTCCCAACAGCCCCCCCACACCGCGGGACACTGCCGCCCGCGGGTAGGACATCGGGACAGGCCCTGACAATCGGGACTGTCCCGATAAAATCGGGACTGTTGGGAGGTATATATAATGTTACTGCCCCTCCCACTCCTCTGCTGCACCACAGAACAGGGTCCAGGAGCTGCTGGTGGTGGAAAGGAATCTGCAACCAGAGAACTTTCACCCCTCTAAACATGCCTATCTCTAATGTCCATTGATGTGCAGACACTGCCTGGATGGAGCAGAGACGGGGTCGTGCCAAAGCCAATAACACTGCTGACTGGTGGATTAATAGGGGTCGTGCCAAAGCCAATAACACTGCTGACTGGTGGATTATTAAGGCTGGGCACAACACCAGTTTCCTCCCAGTGAACCGCTCCCCTGGAAGACACTTCTTCTGGACAGATGACCAGATCCTAGCGGCATAAACAGCATGCCTCCATCAGCCTTTGTATCTCTGTTGTGGCTGAGCAGCCACAGCAGAGATACGAAGGCTGATGGGAGGCATGCTGTTTATGGTAGCAGAAAGACTAGGTCAGTGCCCCCATTCCGCCAGCCCAGTCCCTCCTCTTCTCCCCATTTCACTGATGTCTTCTATCGCAGTGTTTCCCTCTTCTCCAACCCAGCGTCCCCCACCATTAAGGTCTGCTCCTGGGTCAACCCAAAAGTGGAACCCAAAGTATTCAGATCAGATGCCCTAAGCTTCAAAAGTGATAAAATGGAGAGTGACATTCAAAAGTGATAAAATGGAGAGTGACAAACAGCAACCAATCAGCTCCTACCTGCTATGTCACAGACTGTGTTTGAAAAATGTCAGGCAGGAGCTGATGGTTGATTGATATGAATCCTACTCAAAGCATGAAATGCATTTCCCACAGTTAGAGGTCTCTTGCACCAGATTCCATTAAGTGGTTACACTGATAAAAACCACAATTACACCCCCACAAACCCCCCGGGCGAAATGTAATAGGGTGTGATTTTTGGACATGTGCGATTTTGGGTCAAAAACGGCCGAAATCTCACATTTTCCGAAAATCGCACATTTAATAGGTTGAAAATCGCGGTAAAAAATCGCACTTTTTACCGCGAAATCGCACTTTTAGAAGTGCGATTTTTAGTCACATTTCAATTCGCATCCAGATGTTTTCCCATTATAAAGTATACAACTCGCAAATGTAATAGGGTGTGATTTTTGGTAAATGTTACCAAAAATCGCAAAAAAAATAGACCAGGTTCTGACAGGCGAATTTGACAGAACCATGCACAGATCATTGAGATCTGTGCATGGTCCTGTTAATAAAAAATGTGTAAAAGTGTTTTTATTAAAAAAAAACGGCGTCGGGTCCCCCCTCCTAAGCATAACCAGCCCCGGGCTCATTGAGCCGGACCTGGTTCCAAAAATACGGGGGGACAAAAAGCATAGGGGTCCCCCGTATTTCTGAAACCAGCCCCGGACTCTTGGACCGGTCCTGGTTCCAAAAATACGGGGGACAAAAAATCTGGGGGTCCCCCGTATTTTGAAACCAGCACCGGGCTCCAACAGCCCGCGGTGTCATGCCACAGCCGGGGGACACTTTTTATACAAGGTCCCCCGGCCAAAACATGAGCACCGTGGCTGGTCAGCCTTGGACGGGGTACCTGGAGGAGTGGGGACCCCCCCAATAAAGGGGTCCCCCCCAGGCTTCACCCGTCCAGGGCTGAAGCCCGGGGCTGTCACCGGCGTCCGTGGCCAGTGGACGCCGGCCTGATAGGGTTAAATCGATCATACGTTACATTGCTTTATACCGGAGAACTACAAGTGCCAGCAGACCTCCCCCGCATGCTGGGACTTGGAGAACCACAAGTCCCAGCATGCGGGGCATTAATGGGCCCGCTGGGACTTGTAGTCCACCTGTAAAAAGAATGTTTATAAAAAACACACACACAGAGAAGTAAAAGTTTATTACACACACACACACCTCACTTTTACACCAGCGTTACTTACCATTCCTGGATCCAGTGCTGATCTGGCTGCTTCACAGCCGGCTCCCCCCGCACTGACAGGCAGCGGGGAGAACCGGCTTTCTCCGTTGCCTCTAACAGCTTCTGTAGCGCTGTCCGAGTGCTACAGAGGCTGAGAGCGCGATTGGCCGATACGTCTCCATGGAGACGCATAGCTCAGCCAATCGCGCTCTCAGCCTCTGTAGCACTCGGACAGCGCTACAGAAGCTGTTAGAGGCAACGGAGAAAGCCGGTTCTCCCCGCTGCCTGTCAGTGCGGGGGGAGCCGGCTGTGAAGCAGCCAGATCAGCACTGGATCCAGGAATGGTAAGTAACGCTGGTGTAAAAGTGAGGTGTGTGTGTGTAATAAACTTTTACTTCTCTGTGTGTGTGTTTTTTATAAACATTCTTTTTACAGGTGGACTACAAGTCCCAGCGGGCCCATTAATGCCCCGCATGCTGGGACTTGTGGTTCTCCAAGTCCCAGCATGCGGGGGAGGTCTGCTGGCACTTGTAGTTCTCCGGTATAAAGCAATGTAACGTATGATGGATTTAACCCCATCAGGCCGGCGTCCACTGGCCACGGACGCCGGTGACAGCCCCGGGCTTCAGCCCTGCTGGGGGGGGGGGACCCCTTTATTGGGGGGGTCCCCACTCCTCCAGGTACCCCGTCCAAGGCTGACCAGCAACGGTGCTCATGTTTTGGCCGGGGGACCTTGTATAAAGTGTCCCCCGGCTGTGGCATGACACCGCGGGCTGTTGGAGCCCGGTGCTGGTTTCAAAATACGGGGGACCCCCAGATTTTTTGTCCCCCGTATTTTTGGAACCAGGACCGGTCCAAGAGTCCGGGGCTGGTTTCAGAAATACGGGGGACCCCTATGCTTTTTGTCCCCCCGTATTTTTGGAACCAGGTCCGGCTCAATGAGCCCGGGGCTGGTTATGCTTAGGAGGGGGGACCCCACGCCGTTTTTTTTAAAACTTTTTTTTTTTTGCACAAAATCGCATTTATGAAAATGCGCACATTTTCATGACTGAAAATGCGCACATTTTCATGACTAAAAATCGCCCGAAATCGCGGCAAATCGCATTTTTTGCCGCTAATTCGCATCTCATTACATATGCGAATTCGCTGCAAAAAACGCGATTTTTAAAGGTGCGATTTCTGGCGAGTTTGGAACTCGTCCAAAAATCACACCCTATTACATTTCGCCCCCCATGTCTATAATCCAAAGTAGTTTCTGTATTCTCCTGCACTGTTCTAATTAATCTTTACATTTTGGGATTTTTCTTTCTTACAGAAGGAAGACTTGGGATGAGACCTCTCCATCCCCCATATGGCATTACATTCTAAAACTGGTTGATGTGCTCTGGAAAAGGAATATAAATGCAATCTATGAAAACTTTTCTTGCCACCACGGAATACCTTTTAAAATAAGAAAAGGAGATGATAAAACCCAAGAAAAAGTTGTCACCTCAATTTTGGTGCTTTTTTTTCTGCAAATGTCTGACTATGGGCCTGATTCAGAGTTGATTGCTGATCAGTGACTTTGCCATTCAGAGAATTATGGAGTGATTGCACGTGCGTGTCAGCTGCATGGAGCCTGCGCAGCTGCAATTCGTAAAAAATTTTTGTGACCTCACAGTTTGACAGGAATCGGGTGTTTCTGGACATAAACCGGCTGCATTTTGGGTGTGGTTGAAAAATCGTGGGTGTGCCCAGGCGTTTTAAGGAGGGTTTGTGATGTCAGCGATGACCGCAGACTGGAAAAATAATTTAAATCTTCGTGAACTGCATCATGGGAGTGGATAGAGATTAGCGACTCATTAACAATCTTCTCCCAATTTAGCAAACGGCACCTTCTCTTTCTATCTGGGCGGCGGCTTTTTCCTCACAGTCCGCTGCGACTTCTCACATTAACGATCAGGTCTGAATCAGGCCTAATGTTTTAATTGCCAAACAAAACTGTTGTTGTTTATTGTGTTTTGAATGTTGTTATACTCTATTTGTGTTGTCAAAATAAAAAATAAAAAGATTTTCTTTAAAATATTATAAAACAAAATCTTTCCCTGCTGCTCCAGAATATGTTCGAGATTAGGAACCTTATTCTGGTCCACACGCAATGCTGCAAAATGTGCAGTGTTGCGTGTGGACTAAACACCGCCCACAGTTCCGGCTGCCCCGCCACGCACGCCGCGATCCCCGCCACGGCAGTGAATGGTGATTTCCCTAATCATCCCTTCGCAGCCTTGGGTGCAGGGGAGATATCATTAGATGGTAGGTGACCATGAAATGATTTCTCCAGCGCTCGCGGATCAGAGACACCTCTATGGTGTCTCTGATCTGCTAGCGCCCTGTGCGGGAAGCAGGCGGGCAGCTGACATCCGCTGATATCAGCTGCCCGCCCTCCTGCATCACAAGGTGATTACTATGGGAACACCCAGCGGTTTCATGGAAATGCCCATGACACACTGGGTGTTCCCATGGGCCCCTGCCGCTGCCTCCCGCACTGCTAGGTGGGAGCGGGATGGTGGAGATGTAGTTCGCCATGTCTGCTTGCACCCTGCATCTGCACATGTGCAGAAATGGACCAATAAAATTACAGTAACCCCATAAATTCAGCTTCACTTGGATTTGTGAGAACAATTCTAATCTGGAAGGATGATGCGCACTTGCTTCCCATGATCGGGACTACCTGATAATGTGTAACTAGCATTGTTTAATGCTTCATACTTGGGATAAGATGACAAAAACTTTCATTTGCCCCTTTCCTTACTTAGGGAGAGATTCTTTAAATTAAAAAAAATGCGGTAAAACACCATTATCGGGTTTTTACAGCATTTTGGGATGCTCTAAGCATCCCCCGCTGGGTTACCGCGACGGGGGGGGGGCCTCACCAGAAAAATCTGGTGATGCCCCATAGAAGCCTATGGGCTTCTACCGCGCCCCACACCGACCCACCGCCGCCCCGTACCGACCCCCCCTCACCTGTGTTCGGGCAGCACAGAGCTGTGCTGCCTGGACCTGTGACCTCCTCCTCCCTGCACTATGATCCTCTTCTGGGTGCAGGGAGGAGGAGAGCCCAGCACAGCAGCGCCAGATAAGGGAGGGAGGGGGAAGCTGTCCTTTGCCATAATTATCGCATATGTTAGAGCGGGCATGTCCAAAGTCCAGCCCGGGGGAAAATTGCGGCCCGTGATGTCACTTCAAGAGGCCCGCAGCCTCCAGCCAGAAGCGGGCGGCTGGAGGCTGACATGGGACACACAGCACAGAACTCTAGAGTGACTTGCTGTCTGCATTAGTGAGGGGATGCCGGCTGCCACCGTGAGACGTGTTTGCCGTATTTCAGATGAGTATGTGTCCAATTCCTGCTGCTGCAACTTTATATCACCCTCCACCGTGATCACTGTGACAGCAGTGTGTGGGGAGGGGGGGAGCAGCAAAGGAGAAGCTTGCTCCTGTAATATGCGGAGCGGAGAAGGGCGGCGGCGGGAGCCCAAGCATCTGTCTCCTGCAGGGGAATATAAAGTGAAGGGAGGCAGTATGTGGTACATTCAGAGAAGGGTGGGCAGGCTGGGGGACACAGTGAATGGGGGCAGAGTGGGAAGGCATACAGTGAATGGGGTACATACAGCGAAGGAGGGGCAGTTTATGGGAATATACAGTGAAAGAGGCAGAGTGGGGGACATAAAGTGAAGGCGGGGCACGCTGGGGAACATACAGTGAACGGAGGCATGCTGGGGGACATATAGTGAATGGGGGCAGAGTGGGGGACCATTCTGATGTGATTAATGATTCAAAGAAAGTCAGGCTGAATGGTCGGCGCCCATACATTTTCATGTCAACATTTTCACATCAACATATCTGGCCCTCTTTTCAAAAAGTTTGGACACCCCTGTGTTAGAGCATATGCGATAATTATGTATGCGATGGGCGGCGAAGGGGGGGGTGGTGCTGGGCTGCAGATGTAAGAACATAAAAACCATACAAGACCAGACTGCATATATGATAAAAAGCTGAAACTTTGTTGAACATTCATTTTGAGGGGTGTGCTGTGACTATTTTGTATTAACCGCACAGCAAAATAAGAAACCAATGTAAAAATAAAATAGAAACCAATCCGTTCCCCTTTAAAACTGGGTAAGATTTACTGTCCTTCCCAGAGGCAGAACTCTGGGAGGCAATGGAGGCACCTGCCACCGGGCTCCTGCTCCCAAGGGGGCACTTCTCCCCCCCTTCAAGTTTAAATCAGTTAATTGAAAACTGTCAATATCTCTTTTGTAATGGAGTTTTGAAATATGTGTTCTCTCTTTCTATCTCTCTCTAAATATATATACCTATATAGAGCACACACATTTCAGAAAATATATATAATGTAAAATTTAAGGTTGTGTGTGTGAGAGGGAGGGGGGCACCAATATTAATCTTTCCTCCGGGCAACTGGGACAAACTTACGCCACTGGTCCTTCCCCATTCACAGCATCTGGTCTGGATTGCTGCTTATCCCTGTTATTATTTATCTAATCTGCCACCATAATTTCACCTAGTGAGACATGAATTGACAAAATATTTAAACTGCCTGAAGGAAGTGGAGGCTATAATGCCTCATTCGGACAGGAGCAGCGGGAGAGAGATTGGCTGGTAACATAATTGGTCCACATTGGAGTCTTGTCACATACTATCCCAGTACAGCTGTTTGTTCAGATTTGGAATCAAATTGTGCAGATCTTGCTGACAGACGGGCATTTCCCATAATACTGTATGTACGCGGTGTGTAGGGATATCTAACAAAAGGGATAAAGACACATCATGCTCTGTGGGATAATTTGTGAAAAGTAAATCCTTAAAGGACCAATGAAGCAACAAACTTTAATGTGTGATATATATATATAGCAGACCAGGGGCTTATGGCAGAGCCCTTGGTAATGAGGCGGCACTCCACGGGTTTTAGTAGAGATCAAAAGTTTTTAATATAGTTGGTGTCGATACATTGTAGTCGTCAAAGTTTCAAGGCCGTGTCGGCCTTTTCATCAGGACGTGCAATGTTGTGCATAAAGTGCCGGTGCTCTTCTGGGCATGCAACTAAGTGGCACAATGCCATGGTGGTCACAGAAAGGATTAATTCGCAAAGTGATTGACAATCAGGGACCATCTGGGGGCAGTAAGGAGTTGTGATGGCGTATGGGGACGGTTTTTGGGGGTGTGTCTCAGCCTCCGACTGCATTCCCATATGCAATACCAGTGGCTTACTTCTTGTAGCCATGCTGGGTGCCCTTGTGGCCACATAGAAGCCTGATAATCTGTAGCTGCACCTTTGTACAAAGCTGTTGGGAATGCAAAGCCATCGGTGGACATCTCAAGACAAATATAAGTGGCTGCAGTATTTGCATATTCCTGCACAGTACCTTCATAACATTCTCAGCTCTAGTATTATATCTATATATTAGTGTGTGTGTTGTGAGCATATTATTCAAAAGTATGCATATAAAATCACTGCTCTCTGGTATTTATAAAAGCAGAGGTGGGGAATAGTGTTGAACCCCTATATATTAAGCATAAAACAACCATCAGCAGGTTTTGTTTTTTCTCAAGGAGACCAGGTTGATGCTTCAATATCCTCGTCAGTGGGAAATAAAGTACATTAGTGCTTGGAAAGTGTCCCGGAAGATTAAGGGGGGGGGGGGGATGAATGTTCTTTCAGCGCCTCATGCAAAAATGTGTTTTATCAATTATAAATATATACAGAAGATCACATGTTCTCAAACTCTGTCCTCAGGAACCCCCCCTCACAGAATCACAAGTGTAATAATTAGCTCCACCTGTGGATCTTTTAAAATGTCGATGAGTAATGAATGCACCTGTGCACCTACCGGGTTACCTGAAAAACATGTACAGGTTGGGGTTTGAGATCCCCTGCAGTAGATAGAGAGAGCGCAAAGCTATCCTTGTGTACCCTTTGTAACATTACATTTATGTATGGCTTAAGAGAAAATTCCGGAGCAGGGTTTCTGAATTCGTGCCAGGTGGTATTTCCATGGGATTATAAATGTAAAGTTGCATTACCCCTTCCCTTTAGCAGTGGCACCAGTATTCCATTCAGCTGGTTCTGAGTGCTTCAGAACAATTATAAAAGCAGATTAGAAAAGAGGTAAATTAACTAAAGCTTCTAAATATTAAGAGGTTAAGTTGCCCATAGCATACCTCCCAACATGACCCATTCCAGGAGGGACACAATGCTCTGTTCCTGGAACTCCCTCTTAATTTAGGATTGCCATAACCTGTTTTAAACAGGTTCATTGATAAGAAAGGAGTTGGTGAGCCTAAATTAGGAGGGAAGTCCAGGAATAGAGCATTGTCCCCCTCCTGGAGAGGGTCATGTTGGGAGGTATGCCATAGCAACCAATTTCTGTGTGACATTTCTCTTGCATCTTAGAAGATGACAGACCTAATCTTATTGGTTGCTAAGGGCAAAATCAACACTTAATTTTTACCGGCTTTGGTAAACTGACCCTTCAGTATCTGGTTATGTAGCAATACCATCAGTGCAAATTATGGTATATAGGTGGTAATAGACATGGGGCCTCATTTAGAGGTGGACGCAATCTATAGTTTGCAAATTTTAGCTTTTTTTTCCATTCTTCACATAGAAGCAAATAATTTCATGACTGGTGAGAAGCACTTGGCCACTGCCTTTGGATGGGGCAGACTAGATGGCACCTATGTCTGAGTCACACTGCACATGAGCAAAGATGGATTACAGAGTAAAAAGACGTTGTGGCCAAGACGAGGATGCTGTGCACGTAACACTCCTAAAAATGCCCCTCCCCTTTTACACTGTTTTATTCCTTTATATAGTTCTTCTGAATGCACACTAAGTAATGAATATTCGTTTCCATCCAATTTAGGGTGACCAACTCATCCCTTTAATCCGGGACACATATTAATTACAAAGGTTCTGTGGCAGTTTAAAACCAGGTGAAATGGAGTCTTGAGGTGTGGCAGTTTAAAACCAGGTGAAAGCCAGCCACAGAACCTGTGTAATTAATGTGTGTCCCGGATTAAAAGGGATGAGTTGGTCACCCTAATCCAACTCCTCCCATTGGTCAGTAGACACTTTTCTTTGCCTACTGTCTTCAAACTTGCACCCCCAAGTTAGACACACCTGATGCCCAACAAAGCAATTGCTGATCACTAGTCTGATTTGGGCCGTACTGACCAGCTTCCGACAGATCAGGTCAAGAAATCGGTACAAATTGGATGTGTTTGACATCCAATCCAATGAGAGGTTCTGTGTGCATCAGATGGGATCCGTAGGTCGAATCTGCAAGTAGGTGCGAACTCCAACTTGAAACACCCTCCCGGCAACAGGTAACGGGGCTGCATGTCATACAATGCATGTGAAAGGACCAAATGCGATCCTGCCCTCCGGAAAGGATATATCTATATCCAAAGCACATATGCAAAACCGGTGTTTGGGATGCTGGCAGAAGACAGACAGTAGCATCCTGGTAATCACAATATGCAGGAGGGCAATAAAAACAAAGAGCCAACAACCTGTTGACATTTCTATAGGATATCCACAAATTAAGACTAGGGTTGTAAACGTCTACCAATGAAATAATTTTCTTTCAGTGGTATCAAATGTATAATATAGAACGCAATCTAGACAGCTTTGAGCAAACAAGGACACGCACATAGGGACAAGGAGCTACATATCCGAGCACAGTAGAGGCCATCACAGCAGAAGATGTTCTACTCTGATAATCTGGCTTAACATATATTATCCCATATACAGCATGACACAGGCTGAGTCATTCTTGCCTTCAGCAACAAAGCTAACATCATCCCTTCACCCAGGTAATGAATTCTAAGTACCACTCTGAGCAGCCTTCGGAACAGGAAGAAAAATGGCAGCAGACAAAAAATGCAGATGGATCAGCAGAGCCTGCAGGCTCAGCATGAGGAAATTAAAAGTTAAGGTGTAAACAAGGTCATCTACAAAGTCAGCACGCGGTCCTTCTGAGGGAGCCAGAAGGCATTCCGCGCACACATCTGTCATCTGTGCTGGGTGCAGCCTGATGTGACCTGCACACCATTACTCTGTAGCTGGAGATGCTGCGGACAAGAACATGGAAACTGGAGGAGAAAACACAGGATTTGTTCAGCTTGCTTGTAAGCAACACATCTAACACATCTACAGGCTTCTGTAGCTATTGTATCAGTTAGCAGAAGGCAACAAATGCCCGGTACTGAGCGACTACAAACTGCATACTAGACAACATTGTGCCATTGGGGCAGCACAGACGGTGTAATAATTAGCATTACTGCCTCATAGCGCTGAGGTCATGGGTTCTATTCCCACCATGGCTCTAACTGCTGGGCCGAAACTAGGTGAAACCGGGTCGGCAGTCACTTGGTCCCCCCCCCCCAAAGCAGATTTTGAAAAGACTTGCCTGACGCTGATTGGCTGAATTCAACCAATCAGCGTCCGGCAAGTCTTTTCAAAATCATCAGCGCTTCCCGCCGCCAGGCAAATAGCGAGCGGCTGTGTATGTGAAAGCTGCCGCTACACCAGTCCCTGGACCCCCGCTGCCAACATACCTGTGTGCAGCCAGCAGGGGTAGGCAGTGTCCAGGGGTCCAGGGATTGGTGTAGCGGCAGCCTTCTCTCACTCCATCTCCTAGCGCTATCTGCCTGGTGGCAGGAAGCGCCGATGACTTTGAAAAGACTTGCCGGATGCTGATTGGCTGAATTCAGCCAATCAGCGTCCGGCAAGTCTTTTCAAAACCTGCTTCCCGCCCACCGCCCGGCAGCGCTAGTAGGAGCCGGAGTTAACCCACCAGTCTCCGGACCCCCGCTGCCCGTCCCCGGGACCTCACACTAGCGCCCCCACCCTCCAGTGCCCGGTGCGCGTGACCCCCTAGCCCCCCCTAGTTACGGCCCTGCTAACTGTGCAGCGTTTGTATGTTCTCCCCGTGCTTGCGTGGGTTTCCTCCGGGTACTCCGGTTTCCTTCCACAATCCAAAAATATACTGGTAGGATATTTGGCTTCCAACTAAAATTAACCCTAGAATGTCTGTGTGGGTGCAGTAGGGAATATAGATTGTAAGCTCCATTGTGGCAGGGACTGATGTGAATGTTCAAATATTCTCTGTAAAGCGCTGCGGAATATGTGTGCGCTATATAAGAAACCGTTAATCCACCATTATCAGGACTATGGCGATAAAGCACACTGTTATGGTTAAACGGACATTCGAGTGCAGCTACGATGAGAATATAATATAACCCCACCACTATAGGATGCTGCATCACCTCCCACATCTCTAGGACAGAACCCCAATGGGAAATGACACAGGTCAGAAAGCAGAGACATGAAGTGCTTATGCTGCGTGGGGAGTAAAGAGGAGTGGAGACAGTGAGGACAGCCACGGGGGTCTGCACTGCCACTAAGTCTGCATATCAACTAGGTTCATGGCCCAGCTTCACGGCACACAGCACATCCTCCTCCTCTTCTGTTAGTATGAACTGCTATCTGAATATAAAACCTTTAGGATATAGGATATCATCATACCACAAGTGACCATCTGAGAACATCTATACTCCGAATGTGCTGTGCTACTAAAAGTTCTACGCAAACATCAAAAGAGCCCTCAATCCGACTGAACCTGTGGAGTGGCCTAATAATGAGGGCATTGTAGAGGAGATCCCCTTACAATTTTTGCAGTGTGATATGATTGTAAGGATCTCAAGAGTAATAAAAATAAAATTCCATTTGAATGACCATTTTCTGCTTCTGTTATCCATGACACAGTAGTACAGTGACAGACGGCAGGTATGTGTGTCGCAGAGTTATCTGAGAAATGACCAGGCTTTAGAAAGAGGAAAACAACAAAAAAAAACCTCCTGTACAATATCAATGTGACATGGCTTAACAAATCTATGTATTTAAAAATGGATGGATGGATGGATGTTAGATAGTTACATAGTAGATTAGGTCAGAGCCGGCCCTAGCCTAAATTATGCCCTAGGCAAGATTTTGACTGTTGCCCCCTAGCACCGCTACTAGTTCCGTCTCTGACCCTGCTCCCCTTTCCCAGCATCATCAACCCTCATCATTGCAGTCATCATTTTGGTGCTCCTACCCGCAATATTTTAAATAGAAACAGCGCACCCATTCGGTGCGGAGCCCAAACAGGGGTGTGTTCTTGCTGGGAAGGGGCATGGCCACACAATAGTACCCCCAATTCAAATTATGCCACACAGTAGTGCAACTTTATTCACATTATATCATGCGATGGTGTCCCTTATTCACGTTACATCACACAGTAGTACCACTTTACCTTATGTACATTACTCCTCATATTATTCACATTATACCCTTCGAAAAAAATCCTGAGAAAATATTGTATTTTAAGCACCTCCATGGCCACACTGCAACCCAGCATAAAACAGTGTGTGCTGGATAGAGGAGAAGAGCTGCAGCTGCTGCCACTAAAGGGGACGGGGCCCGGGGCCCCCACTGGGCCCTTTCATCAGACTTTGGCCTGGGTAATTTGTACCCCCTACCCCATTCTCTGGGCACCCCTGATAATACCACACAGTAATGCCCCTTACACATGACACACATTATTAATGTCCTTATAACCATAATGCCCCTTACACATTATGCCAACCTTTATTAATGCCCTTCATACACATAATGACACAAATAATGTCCCTTACACATATGTCACACATTATTAATGCCCTTATACACATGACACACATTATGCCCCTTACACATGTCACACATTATTAATGCATTTATACATGACACACATAATGCCCCTTTACACATATGCCGAACACTATTGCACAACCCACCCGCAGACAGGACTCGCACAGCCGCTAACAGCCTCACTCACACACACAAAATAGGCATGCTGCATATCATTTTAATCAGCAGAAGCTGCTGATGCCCCTAGGCATTCCAAATGCCCTAGGCAATTGCCTAGTTGGCCTATGCCTAAGGCCGGCTCTGGATTAGGTTGAAACAAAATACATATGTCAAGTTAAAACTTTGGATACCGGTAATATCCCTGCATGATTTTAATGTAATACATGATTGTCTAGCCTTAATTTAAATGAAGTTATTGTATCTGCCGACATCTCCTCACATGGAGAATTCCACAATGTGTATTAATATCCACCCACTACATAAAATGGGTCAGGGAAGTAAGATATGGCAAAGTTGCATAATATAGAAGGGGTATTGAACATTGATTGGTTTCAGATTAGGTTCACAGCCACATAGACCCACAATCCCAACACCGCTGGACAACAAAATGTACCTAATCTAGTACTGTGTAAGTAAGTAGAGCAACAGATGCAGTCATAATAGCATCATTTCATGTCTACAGTAGCTCAAATCTGGAAAATTGAAAATAAAAGGTATTCTTAAATATAAGTAACAACAGATTATTAAAAAATACTTCACTGGCCTCCATATAAAGGTCATGTCATTACGCTTTATACAATTTCTTATTAAAAAAATCAAGGGTAGGACTAAGAACAAGCAAGGGCCAAATCGGCATGAGAAGAGTTCAGAATCACAGGTTTTTTTTCTATAAGGCAGGAGACAAGCTTGTCAGACAGAACTGGTTAAAGGTGCTGTCTGTCAGTGGGTTAGCCAATCCTGGGCCGGGGAGGTGTTCACAAGGCCTCTTGGCAAGCTATTCTTTCAGAGTCCCACCCACCAGCCCAAAATCTTTTTTTTGTTTTTATCATATTGTCACTGCTTTGTGTTTGTGGTGAGGTGCAGCAGGGCGAGGGAACGCTGCATATTTTGTGGCTTTTAGGGCTTACATGATCACTCCAGGCCACCTGCCCTCGAATCATTGGTGAGTTTGTCCTGCTCTGTGTGAGGGGACCTGGGCATTAACGTCCGGCCCAATCTGGTCCATGAGGGTTGGGTGAGCCCCCGTGATGATAGGTGCAGCAATTTGAAGGAGGACATTTCAGTCGTTCTCTAAGGCATGGCCTAAATAAATAAAGCTAGAGCAGGAATGCAGTGTCCCCTGCCCACCTCTACCTCGTTAGGGTAATTAACATTTGGAATAAAAATCTGTGACCTTTTTAAGCCAAGCTGTACTGTGTCCGTGTCGTTATTTCACATCACATGAGCTAAACATGGTTATGATCTAAGGTTGTCTCATAGGTAGGTTTCATTCATGTTTGTTAAAGGTTATGTGTTAAGTTCTCAAGGTTGAAGGTTTTAAAGGAATAAACTGATGGACTCTTATTATAATAAGAATTTGGATTCCCGCAGGAAGAAGGGGCTGCAGGAGGGAGCAGGAGTATGAAGCATAGAGGATGGAGGCGCTGGGATAGATGGGGGTGGAATGTTTCTCAGCTGTTCTAGATCATTACCTGGAGAGCATATGATAGGCCTGGAGAGAGAACCATGAGACTATAGACAATAGAGAACACAGATCTGGAGATGGCGAGGAAGTACAGTGGTGGCATAGAGTAGCAGAGATACCAGGTAGAAGTACGTGTGACTAACATTCTTGCTTTTTAATGCAATTTGAATGTGTGCCAGGGTTTGGGAGAAAGGTACGTCTTTTATTTTCCTTTTAATAGATTTAACACAAATTACCGTGATCCCATTTTCAATGCAGTTAATGGCATCATTACTCACATTTGTCTAGAGCAGCACGATATACAATCCTGCCGGGTGATCCTCATAATGGTCAGTGATCCCTTTTTAAAGTCCTCCCTGCTCTGCATTCTGATCTGATCGTTGCCAGATGGATAGAACACGGCTATGGTATACTGACTGACTTGGTACCCCTTGTAGGAGTATGGGTACCCATCCAATAGGACTACGGTGTCTATCTTAATTTGACTGTCAATAGTTCGACATATGAAAAAGTCTTCATGAATTTTTCACTTTTTCTTATCCATCTTTTTGGACTTTTTTCTATACTTTAACATCAACGTGGACTCTGATTGGAGGGTCCATGTCAACAGGTGCCAACATTGATACACAAACAAAACTTATGGGGAATACACATGGGCTGAATAAAGCACCATGTCTAAGCAATCTATGCAGCACGGAGCGCTCCGAGTGTATGGCCCCGGTGACGGCACGGTCCCGCATGCTGTATAATCTACTCATCGCCAGTGTTCTCTCTATTGAGAACGAGGGCAGTGACAGATCATCAGCGCACAGCGCTGGTGCAACTCTGTGTGCTGAGTGATCTGTACTTAGCTAGATTGCTCAGCACACTGCTCCCGTCGCTACCATGTGGACGAGGCATAAAACTCATTTTTTACACAAAGTATGGGGAGCAAAGTGACCCATGTGAGGGTAGGTGCTACACTAATTGGGGGTTTATGTCGACACAAACAAAAACTATAACCTATACCTCGTGCACCTCCTTCTTAGCAGGCAGGGCAGGCCGGAACGAAGAGGCAGGGCAGGCCGGAAAGGAGGCGGGCGGGCGCGCGTGCGGAGGAGACGAGAAGGGGTGGGCACAGGAGAAGGCTGCGCAGCGTGACCTCTACTGTCACGCTACGCTGGCCGCACGCAGAGGTCAGGATTCGGGAGCTGGGCAGCGTCTGAGCGAGTGCTCAGACGCTGCCCGGCATTAGACTGCGCATGCGCAGTTTAATCCCGAAATCCCGGGATTGGATATTCCAATCCCGTGATTGAAATCCCGCACTTTTTGAGGCCAAATCCCGGGATCCCGCCGATCCTGATCCCGGGATTGGCCACCCTACTTGTGGTGTCCCGGGGCTGCAGAGGAGGTACATAGTGCAGGTTATACTAAGGAGGAGGAGGCACAGTTCAAACCTATACTGGGAGGATGGGGTGGATTAGGGGTACATACATTAAGTAATGATTGTCTCAGTTCTTTCAAACTCCTGCTCCTCCAACCACCCATAACCTCTCCCTCGCTTATTTTTTTCTGTATTGCTCTCCCTCCCCCAGATGCCCTTCTCTTTCCTGTATGTTCCCCCTCTCTCTCTCTTTTTTTTTTTAAACTCTCTTCTCTCTCCTGCCCTCTCTACCCCTCCTCTCTCACCTCTCTCCTTTTTTGCACTCTCACTCTCCCCTTTTCTCTGACACCTCCTATTGTTCTATCTCTTGCTGTCCTCACCTCTCTCCCACTTACTCTACCCACACAGTGTCTCCCCCACTTCTGTCCCCCCAGCCCCCATAATATGTTTCTCCCCCCGTGCCCACCCTCCCTGTCTCACCGCTTTCCTCTTTATCTCTCTCTCTCTCTCTCTCTCCCTGCCTTATAAACTCTCCTTTCTCCCCTGCTCTCTCTCCCTCCTGCCCCTTTGTTCTCTCAACCCTCTCTATTACTCCCCCTCCATTGCTCTGACCCTAGTCTTTCTCCTCATCTTTCCCCTCTCTCTCTCTCTCTCTTTCCTTCCTTTCCCATTCTCCCTTTGTCTCCCTAACTGGTGTTGAGTTAACTCTCCCAGACAGCCTCCCTGACATGATCTCTAACTCCTTCTCATACCCCTCCCTTTTCTCTCTCTTGCGCTCCCCCTCTCTATCCGATACCATTTTTCTCCTCTCTCTCACATTCCCTCTTTTTCCATGAAGTCCTCTTTGCCTGATGCCCTTTCTCACCTCTATTTCCCTGACACCATCTTTTTCTGTCACTCCCCTTACTCTTTCTTCCACACCCTTCTCCCTTAATGGGCATTGTAGCAACAACGGTACAGGGGGGCCCCTTTCAAAATGTTGCTATGGGGCCCAATAGGTTCTAGTTACGCCCCTGCTGCTGATCAATTATGGGATCTATTGGGCGGGTTTCCATGTGCGACAGAGCGATATTTACTGATCGGCCATGGAAATACACTGTTCTGTTTTGGCCTGATAAGATGGTGTATGGCAGGCATAGGTAAAGGTGGCCCCATATGAAGTACTAGCTGTTTTTGCTGATGATACATAATAAGGATCATTTATCAAGCTATTGCCGGTAACTGCACCATACAATCTGACCAATACTGTCAGAAATAGATTGCAGAGGTTGAAGCGTTTTTAGTTGTGAACATTTATGGCTCATTTTAATGTGCCCTGCTGCCCACAATACAGATGGAACCTTCCCCAGCCAGCCTTCTCAGGATAGGCCAAAGCTGCAATACAATACATAGAACATTACAGTAGGGGATTAGCAGACAATTCCTATTACTCGCTTAATCCTATTACATAGTTACATAGTAGGTAAGGCTGAAAAAAGACTTGCGTCCATCTAGTTCAACCTGGTATAGTTATCAATTGCTGATTTGGTAGGTTCTGGTATTTTACAGACAAATTATATTTCTTATTTGTACCCATGGATGTTTTTTTCCAGTAAATGTTTGTCCAACTTTGCCTTGAAAGCATTTAATGAGCCAGCCGTTACCACCTCTCTGGGAAGAGAGTTCCAGAGTTTGACTGTTCTGACCGTAAAGAAATTCTTTCTACTAGCTGAATGAAATCTTTTTTCTTCTAATCTATACTCATGCCCTCGCGTCCTAGATTCCTTTCTAGTAGAAAAGAGGGTGCGTGACAGTTCTTTATATTGGCCCTTGATATACTTGTACATGTTGAGCATGTCCCCCCTTAAACGTCTCTTTTCTAATGTAAATAGTCCCAAATTGCTTAATCTCTCCCCGTAGTTTAAATTCTCCATTCCCCTAATAAGCTTTGTTGCTCGCCTTTGGACTTTTTCTAATTCTATGATGTCCTTTTTATAGTGTGGGGCCCAGAACTGTACTCCGTACTCTAGGTGAGGTCTCACCAATGCTTTATATAATGGCATAATTACCCTCGAGTCCCTAGTTTCCATTCCCCTCTTAATACATGCCAGAATTTTGTTGGCCTTTTTTGTAGCTACATTACAATGGGCACTACATCCTAGTTTGCTGTCTATTTGGACTCCTAGATCCTTTTCAAGTATGGAATTACCCAGTTCCTCTCCGCTAAGGTTGTAACTTGCACACTAAAGGACTAGAAGAGGAGGGCTCCATCTGTTTATCTGATTATTCGTATGTGAACCTGCCAGAATCACTCCTCCCACACCCATCATATTTCCTGTATCTCTATTGCTGTGTAATAATAAAACTGCATGCAAATACAGAAATACAGAGCTTGCTAGAGATGTACAGTAGAGGTAATGGGGACAGTAGATGTAATGGAGAATTGTGATGCTTTCCATTGTCACACAGCCAACTATGCATTGCAGAGTCCTTTGGATTTGGGTTTATTATGGAGAGGGACATGCGAGATTGGAAGTGCGAGGCTGAATCAATGTAGGATAAATTGAGGACTGGGTTTGACTACCTTTTATTCTATCAATAACATGGACAGGGAGGGAGGCGACTGGGGAGACTGGAAGATTGATCACAGCTGATGCACACTGAGCACAGTGATCAATAGTGGCTCCCTCTCCCCTCATCTGCCCTGGGAAGCGTCCAATCTCCAGGCTGCGCTGGCTGACAATGCCATTTATAAGGGCTGCAGCTGCAGGCGTGCAGGCTCCAATGCTCTTTCAATAGAGGCATGTTTATTTTGTTTGCACCTGGCAGCTGGAATGACACTGTACAAGCTGAATATGGGGGGGGTGAAAGGTTGCAGATACAGCAGAGGAAGCCCAAATACAGCTCATCTATGTCAAATAAATGAAAGATGTTCTCATATCCTTCCTGTATTCACTCGCCGCTTTTGTCCTTGCGCAGAAATGGCAGCATGTTCCTTTCTGTATGTCATTCATAGTCACCGTTTAACTACATAAACGTCTTATTATTTAATAGTAGTATAAGGAGGAACTGCCAGCTAGCATTTGGGAGAGCTGCCCTAAAGCATTAGGAGAAGGCGGTGCAGCCGGCTTCCTGACACCAGCAAACTGAACGGATAAAGGCCCTTATTCAGTTCTGATCGCAGTAAAAAATTGTGCTCCAAATGGGTAAACCCATGTGCACTGCAGGTGGGGAAGATGTAACATGTGCAGGGAGAGATACATTTGGGTGGGGTGTGTTGAAACTGAAATCTAAATTGCAGTGTAAAAATAATGCAGCCAGTATTTACCCTGCACAGAAACAAAATAACTCACACAAATCTAACTCTCTCTATGGGCCAGATTCTCTAAGCTTCAAAAGTGATAAAATGGAGAGTGATAAACAGCCAGCCAATCAGCTCCTACCTGCCATGTCACAGACGGTGTTTGAAAAATGTCAGACAGGAGCTGATTGGCTGGCTGTTTATCACTCTTTATTTTATCACTTTTGAAGCTTGGAGAATCTGGCTCATTGTATGTTACATCTGCCCCACCTGCACTGCACATGGTTTTGCCCATGTTGAGAACAAATTTGTACTGCAATCAGATCTGAATAAGGGCCAAAGTCTACACCTTCCTAAAAGACAGAGACTGAAATGAAACAAAATAATTGTTCAACGCTTATTAGATTTCACATAGGTCTACAATAACATACAACTACCGTCTTTCCCCGATAATTAGACCTACCCCGATAATAAGCCCTACCCCAGATTTTGGACGCTGGTCCAAAATAAGCCCTTCCCCGAAAATAAGACCTACCATTTTCCCCATGTAATTGTATGTACACCTAATGTGTAGCCTCCGCTCGGCCCCCGCTGACTCCCGCTGACCCCCGCTGACCCCCGCTGACCCCCACTGCCCTCCGCTCACTCACCAGCAGCACCGCAGCTCCCGTTCCCAGGGATGCATTGCGGTAGGCGCGGCGTGACGTCACGCCGCGCACATCGCGCCGCGCACATCACGCGGCTGACTGGCTGGCTGCTGCTCACCACACAGCGCCATCAACGAAAATTCAGTAAAACTTCAAACAAACAGGTGTGTAGCCTCCGCTCGGCCCCCGCTGACTCCCGCTGACCCCTGCTGACCCCCGCTGACCCCCGCTGCCCTCCGCTCACTCACCAGCAGCACCGCAGCTCCCGTTCCCAGGGATGCATCACGCGGCTGACTGGCTGGCTGCTGCTCACCACACAGCGCCATCAACGAAAATTCAGTAAAACTTCAAACAAACAGGTGGGGGCATGTAAAATACCGGCACATTAAATTGTGGGGCTATTAAAATAAGCCCTCCCCCGAAAATAAGACCTATGGTCTTTTTTGGGGAAAAAAAAAAATAAGACAGTGTCTTATTATCGGGGAAACACGGTATATTGTGGGTAAAACAATGTCAATGTTCCACTTACTGACTTTTGATTGGCTGCTGGCTCTCTACTTGCAGCTGATGTGGCACTACAACACACAGTGCTATTAACTAGCATTGAAAATACTGTCCCTCTTTAAGCATGGATGGTGTTCCCCTCATGGCATACTAATCATAGGGGTGTCGTGGCTGCCTTTACCCCATGTTTGTTTTATATTGCCGTTCTGCAACATAGAGGCACTAACCAGACACTTTTAGAAGAGTAGGACATAACCCAACACACTCTGCTCTCAGTTGCTGCTGCTCAATAAAAGTCCTTTAAAGATTTAAAGGGCCCATTTTAACGGTCATCTGCTGAAGGACCTCACAATTCTAGGGACCTTCAAACATATACAAGCTGGGCTGGGGAGCATCTAGCGTGCCGACACGTAACATAGCTACTTAACAAGTGCAAGTGATATTGTCAGGAGGGGATTTATTCAGCTGTAATCAGTGTAGCGGTTTGGACCTTGTATCTTATTCAGATCTATTAGGGACCGATGTTGTGCCCCTGTGCATGCGCAGATACATTGCTGCACATGTGCAGATGCAGGGTGCGTGCACCCACAGCGAACATTCAGTTTGCTGGGTGCATGCACCCTACACCACGGGCGAGCAGGAACGAGCAGTGTTTCATGGCCGTTACCAAGTGTTTCTGAACTGCGAGTGCTGGAAAAATCGACCATCGAATGATTTCTCTCTGCCTGCGAATGGATGATAATGGAAATTATCCATTCACGGTCGTGCGTGCGAGGGTGGGAGCAGCCGGCACTGGAGGCAACGGGCGACGTCTGATGGAAATTCTTGAGTCAAGTAGAATAAGGTCCCTAGTTTCCACAAGCTAATGCCATTGCAAAATGGTACTCTGCTACTATTCTCTGAGGGCAAGCTTGATCCAAGCACACTGCAACGGTACTGCTTCCCATACTGTATATGCGGCCTGCTGGAGCTTGGCTAATGTAAAAGAAACCTACAATAAGAAAACCGGTACTTGTGTAGTTTCATGGCGGCACTTCCCTGCAGCTCGTATGCAAATTGCATGCGATATTTGCATACGATTCGATCTGCGATGCGATTTAGCACACCCCCACTATCCACGTCAGCTCGAAGTGTGGCGAGCGCAGCGGTACGCATCCTCCCGACCTGTTCATACCCCCCACTATCCATGTCAGCATGGAGTTGATTTTATAAAGAGTGGCGAGCGCAGCGAGAACGAGCCCGAAGCGTGGTGGGCGCATTCGGAATACAAGTAATCAGTGTCCCCTTGCGGGGCTCACCGCTCTTGCCACGCTTCGGGCTCGTTTTACGCGTCCACTCGCCACCATTTGTAAAGTCAACTCCACGCCGACGTGGATAGCAGGGGTATGAACAGGTTGCGTGGACACGTAACGCGTCCGCTTGCCACGCTTCATGCTGACGTGGATAGTTGGGGTGTGCTAAATCGCATCGCGGGTCGAATTCTATGCAAATCGTATGCAAATGTCATGCAATATTTGCATATGATGCTATCCGCAGGAAGTGCCGCCGTGAAATAACACAAGTACCAGGAAACCTCCTGAACACAAAGTTGATTGCTGCTGGCGGTCCCATGTAATGGGGGCATCACACTGTAGGTTACAAAAACCACTAGAAGAAACTTAATATTCTTACAAATTGTGAACCTTTAATATTACCAGTTACTTTTATTAAATACCACACAGCCATGTAACAACAATACATCACATCCTAAACGTAAAATCATCCACTGTATGACGTGCAATGTATCATTACATTCTACATTTAATTATACCATGTAGGCTATAGGACGCATTAGAAAGTAATTATAAAGTAAATACCCTGCTTTAATCATGGGAGATTTCTAAACACACCACAAAAGAGTTGCTGATATTCATTAGACTACAAAGGTTACAAAAGGATTTATTTGCCTTCACAACCTGTCAGACAGTTTTAAAATCCATTGAAACTCAGGAGTGGTTGTCCTTCAAAGATCACTCCTACCGTGTTTCCCCGATAATAAGACACCGTCTTATTTTTTTTTTTTGTAACAAAAAACACCCTAGGGCTTATTTTCGGGGTAGGGCTTATTTTAATTAACATGCCCACCATGCCCCCAGTCCTGCTTTTATAGCCATAATGCCCCCAGTCTTTCTTTTACAGCACCTTGCCCCCAGTCCTGCTTTCACAGCCCCCAGTTACAGCACCATGCCCCCAGTCCTGCTTTCACAGCCCCCAGTTACAGCACCATGCCTCCAGTCCTGCTTTCACAGCCCCCAGTTACAGCACCATGCCCCCGGCCCTGCTCCTCACCTACAACTTTCTTCCAGTTCCAGTTGTTCTTCTTGCTTTCCACCGGCACCGCTGCTATCCGCTCCCGCCATGTACAGAAGCCGCGTGATGAGCGCAGTGACATCATGCGCAGGGCGCGATGCATCCCTGGGACCTGGAGCTGGGATATTCAACGGCAGAACAGCATTGTACTGTACAGCATCCCTCAAGCGGCGGTGAAGGGGGTTAGCGGGGGTTAGAGTGGACCTGAGGGTATTGAAGTTGGTGAACGCACTCGGGTAATGTGAATTTTGATAGGGCTTATTTTCGGGGTAGGGCTTATTTTGGACCAGTCATCAAAAGCCAGGGTAGGGCTTATTTTCGGGGAAACACGGTATATAACATTCAGACAGTTCTCAACGAAGTCCAGTGTATCTGCATCGTGCACTGGCTAATGTCTGTGTTCATGAGTTCACCATCAAGCAAGGACAGGAAACAGGAAGTGCGCACTCTTCAAGTATACTGCTGATGAGCCAGATGAGCCAGAAGAATACGGAAGGAATGTTCTCTATATGAGTAAGTTTTAAACCCCAACTTAATCTTTTCCCAACGGGTCATGTTTTGAAGATTACTATCTAAACGGATTCAAGGCCTGTACACATTGGAGGCCAGATGTATTAAGCTTCAAAAAGTGATAAAATGGAGAGTGATAAACAGGCAGCCAATCACCTTTTAACTGCCATGTTACAGGCTGGGTTTGAAGAATGACAGGTAGGAGCTGATTGGCTGGTTGGCTGGTTTTGTATGCTGCCACCGATATCGGCAGCAGCAGGGACCCGTTATCAGCAATTGCATACACACTTGCGGATGCAGACAAACTATGGTGGGGGAGTGGAATGCTGAATTTTGAAGCATGGTCCCATTAACAATCCCTGAGGGGTCGCTAATGATCTCTGGGAGAGTGCATCAGCCGTCGAGTCCAGCATAAACACTGGGTGATAAAATGAACAATATCACTCAGAAGGGCTAAAATGAGCGATATCACTCACTTTATCACCCAGTTGTATGCAGAGTTTAACGCACCTGTGTTGGTGGGTTTTTGGGGACTGGAGTTGAGTACAAATATAAATGTGTGTCTTAAGAGCTCATGCTAGAAAGCCTATCTACATCAACCAAACATCAAATTTGCCTATACATACTTAAAGAGTATATTGACCTCTATTACAATGTATATATACATAGTTACATAATTACATAGTAGGTGAGGCTGAATAAAGACTTTCGTCCATCCAGTTCAACCTATGTTTATAGTAGTTTATCCCTTGTTGTATAGTATGTTCTGATATTTTAAAGACAGATTATGGGCCTTATTCTAGTTCATTCTTTTTGACAAAATCCTTCTTAGATGGACAAAACCATGTGCACTGCAGGGGGGGCAGATGTAAAATGTGCAGAGAGAATTAGATTTGTGTGAGTTATTTTGTTTCTGTGCAGGGTAAATACTGGCTGCTTTATTTTTACACTGCAATATAGATCTCACTTTGAAGTAAAACCCCACCCAAATCTAATTCTCTCTGCACAAGTAACATCTGCCCCACCTGCAGGGCACATGGTTTTGTCCATCTAAGAAGGATTTTGTCAGAAAGAGTGAATTAGAATAACCCCCTATGTTACTTATTCATACCCATGGATATTTTTAACCAATAAATGTTTATCCAACCTTATTTTAAACATATTTATAGTGTCTGCCGACACCACTTCTTCAGGAAGAGAGTTCCAAAGTTTGACTGTTCTGACTGTAAATAATTTTTTTCTTGTAGATGAACAAAATCTTTTTTCTTCTAATCTAAACTTGTACCCTTGCGTCCTAGATTCCTTTCTAGTAGAAAAAAGGGTGTTTGACAGTTCCTTATATTGGCCCCTAATATATTTATACATGTTGAGCATATCCCCCCTTAAACGTCTTTTCTCTAGTGTAAATAGTCCCATGCACCCGCTCACTTCCTTGTCCATTCAGTCCTGATCACAGTAACCAAGCAACAAGCTAAGAAAGTACACGGGACTAGCATTGAAACTGAGCATAGACAAAACTACCTAATGGGGCATACACATGGGAGGCCGCCCGCAGTGCCCAGTCGCTTGCACACAGCCGCAGCGCATACATTACTATGCGCAGTCACAAAAAATTGTTGCTCCACTGCGAGTACGCTAGAATAGTGCCCATGGTTTGATTTGAACAAGTTTTCGATACGAAAGCAAAGTAAAATTGAAAGCAAACACTGCCTTTAATCCAGATGCGCGGCCAGGCGGCACCGGGATAGAAAGCAGAAAGCAGGCAAGTCTATTTCGGCTTAGATCTGGAAGATCGAAGGTAGTTCCATGCTGCGCCATGCAGCGTTTCCCATCCGTCCTCCACACGCGTCGCCCTCCTCTTTGACGCCAGCACCGGCCGGGTCCCGGCACCTGTTGATATCAAAATGGCATCGACGGCCGCCGCATCGAACAGTGTGTCTGCCCCATTAGTAACATGCAATTATAAACCATCAAGATGACAAACTGCAAATTTCACCAAAGTGCTACATGAGCAGAATGTCTCAGAAAACTCCAAGTAAAGAATTCAGGCAGGTGAGTATCAAGTGTACCTTTAATCCTGGGAAAGAGGGTATGGGTTGACTTGTTGACAGTAAAAGGTTGATCGTCATTAGGTCAACCACTATTGGTTGACAGGTAAAAGGTTGACACACAAAAAAGGTTGACATGCATTAGGTCGACATTGTCAAAAGATGAACCTGCAAAAGGTCAACATCAGTTTTTTGCATTTTTTTGAGGTGTCTGCCGACGAATGTCGACATGGGCGCCGAATAAGTGTACCGCTTTCATCGCCATGCTATTATATTCCCCCCTCCATGAGATGGCAAAGTCCTTTTTTTTTTTTTTTTTAACTCATGTCGGCATTTTTTTGTGAACTTTTTGTCTGTCGACCTAGCATATGTTGACCCTTTTGGTGTTTGACCTATTGACTTCATATTATTATTGAAAAAAGTATAGCAGGTGATTATCTGCAAATTACACAATATTCTGCATCCGTAGATGCTGGAAAAACTTTAACCCTTCATCTGAAAGTTCATAAAGCCCTCTCCCATCTATACAACACCTCCGAGTACCTGTCCATATCATTTAACCTATTATTGAGCTTAAGGGAAATTCATCAGGAAACTGGCAAGCCTTTATTGGCCAAATGGTGCTATTTAAACCTCTCCAGGATTATGCCCCTTTCAGACCGCACATATTACCTGGTATTTTGCCGTTTTTTTACCATTTCAAAACGGTAATATGTGCGGTCTGAAAGGTCCGCAGTGAATTTACCTTTTCCCAAAAAAAAGGTATTTGGAAAATCGGGTCCTACCCGTTTCAGACCCTTTTTTTCCAGTCTGAACGGGTCTGAAACGGTATTTAGGACCCAGCCAATAGTGAGCACAAGCTGGTCCCACTCTGGTGCATATCTAATGAGCAGGACCCGCTCCGTGTAGTGAATATTTAATGAGCGGGTCCCCGCTCCCTGCATATGGAAATAACGGGACCTGCTCATTCCATATGCAGGGGGCAGGGACCCTCTCATTAAATATTCACTGCACTGGGTCCCGCTCATTAGATATGCACAGAGCGGGACCTCAGCAATGCTCAACATGCAATGAAAGGGATGAGTGGCAGGGAGCTCTCACCTGATGCCACGCCTGGCGCCGCCCTGCATGGTGGTCTGGATGAGCACGCTGATGGGCCTGTGCTGCAGGCGGTGGCCACATCTCTTCCCTGAGATTTGCCATGGGCACGGAGTGACCGCTGGTTCCATGTCATCAATGGTATCACTCTAAGTTTGCTTTCGCACGCAAAACCTGCTTAGACCAGGTATAATACCGGGTATTATATGCGGTCTGGAAGGGGCATAATCCTGCTTTGACCAGTTTTAAAAAAACGTTTTAAATACCAGGTTTTGTGGTGTAAAAGCAGCATAATCATTAGGTGGGATGTGTTCTATGGTGACCCTGACCTGGAATTAACTAGATGGGACCGTGCATTGCTATCGCTATGGCCCCTACACACAGAGCAATGGGTACTTGTGTACTTTCACGGCTCCCATCGCATGCCATCGCATGCGATGGGATGCGATTTTTGCCGGTTTTAAGCATTTTTTAAATCGCATGCGATGCGATCGCATGCGATTTTTAACAGAAATGCATCAAAATGCATTGAAATTAGTATCAAACATGTTCAATGGCCTCCAAATGTCATTTTTGAGGCTGTACCACCTCCACTATCAACGCGAACCCGAAGCGTGGCGAGCGCAGCGGTACGCGTCCTACGACCTTTTCCTACCCCCACTATCCACGTCGGCGTGGAGTTGAGAATAGAAAGTGAGCGCAGCGAGCCACTGAGCCCGAAGCGTGGCGAGCCCCACGAGGGGACGCGGACACCTGTAAAGCCCGCGAGGGGACGCGTATACCTGTGAAGGTATCCGTGTCCGCTCGCCACGCTTCGGGTTCAGTGGCTCGCTGCGCTCGCCACACTTTCTATTCTCAACTCCACGCCGACGTCGATAGTGGGGGTATGAAAAGGTCGTAGGACGCGTACCACTGCGCTCGCCACGCTTCGGGTTCGCGTTGATAGTGGGGGTGGTACAGCCTCAAAAATGACATTTGGGGGCCATTGAACAGGTTTGATACTAATTTCAATGCATTTGGATGCATTTCTGTTAAAAATCGCATGCGATGCGATTTTTTACTATACGATGGACATCGTGGGAGCCGTGATTGTACACAAGTACCGAGCAATGCAGGGGCATTTTGCCCTGGCATCGCCCCATGTGTAGGCCGGTTTAGTGTTAAAGTAGACACATGAGTTTTGTTGGCATGTGGGTATTACTAGTTAAGAATGGACTGAATATCCTAAATGTCAATAAATAATATGTGCACAGCTTTCCTGCAAGGAAGGAAATTGAAAATAAAATTGGAACGGACTGCAAGCTGAATTTCCAGTGCATGAAAAGGAAGGGATGAAAGGAAGCCCAACGACTACAATATTCTTTAAGAGGTCAGCTCAGAATAACACAACTGTCATATATTCCTGTCCCCTCCATCCTTCTATATCAGATAAAGATAAAAAGGCAGACAATGCAGAAAGATACCCAGCTGAGAAGCAGTGACATCTAAAGCTGCTTTCAAAGCCAAAAGGTTCCACTTTTTACCGGCTAACCCATTTTTCCCGAGTTACCTTACAGAAGAAATCTTTATATGAAATGATAAGCTTTTCATCCAGCCGGTTTGATCAATCAACAGTGGAAGCCCTTCAGAAAGGGAAGACTTTTCCCGCTACCTTTGATGTCTAAATTCTTAATTTTACTTCCAACTTCACTTTTCGAGAATAAAGGAGAGTAGTTTGGGCCAACCGTCCTTTTATATTTAAAACCGAATAGTATAATGCAGATAAGAGGCTCGATTTTTATCTTACAGCTTTAATAACAGCGGTAAGTACAGTTCAACGGACTGCAGAGAAATGAACGTCGATACTTAAACCAACAAAAATAAAGGAAAAATATTCACCTGCACCATTTGTAAAGGCTAATACAATTACCTACAAGAACATTTTATAGAACATATACAAAAACTGACCACATCCACATCATTCTCGCGTAGCGAGCCACCGTGCCCGCAAGGGGCTTTGTTGTGCTCGCCAAGCTGCCTGAGTTCGGGCAGTCGGGATCCAGATAATGACTGTGGGGATCCAGACTGTCGGAACCCCATACCACACCCGTGAGAGAGAGCTTCCCCAGGGAGCTTACGGGGAGACAGGGTTGTGAGGCAGCTAACTCTTGTCTGGGAGCTGGCTTCTGGCACCAACAGCTCACCCTCTCCTAAGTACTGGCCCCTGGAAAGCCTGTCAGATGGCTAGTGCAGCTCTCCCAGCAGCATACATGTTAAAACAAGCGCTGCATTATAATATTATAGTATATTTTATTTATAAGGCGCGACAAGGTTTCTGTAGCGCCGGACACAGAGGCTAACACTGACAATATGAGCACATGCAGCATTTTCACAACCTGATAAATGTATTGAATTATAATAAAATGTTTTATGTAATTTATTGGTGGTCTTGCATAACTAAATCGTGGTACCCCTTGGGGGGGGGGGACCACAATTTTGTTGTCCAGCGCCCCTACAGACCTTAATCCGGGCCTGCTAATTTAAATCAACATATCTTTACTACAGCGAAGGAAGAAAATCCCCCATAATCAACTGAAACAAAAAAAGGAAAAGTAACTTTCTTTCTATGTGTGTTGTTACATTGTGCAGGTGGCGATGTAACATTTTTGCTGCAGACACATAAATCAGCTTGCACCACATAGGCACGACACCTAGAACTTAAATACATGTTGTAGAAACTCTCTCGGAATTTCTGGGAAACTTCCAGATTTAAAGAGACTCCCATGAAAAATACTCCTGCCACTTATCAGTGACGTAATGCTGTGAATAGCATCATAAAGTCACAGGTGGATTCGATTTTTGGCTCCAATGCCACCAAGACCACTTCATGGACCCCATGGAGCTCAGTATTCAGAGAAGGCAAGTCTGTCGTTCTTATAGGAAGAATAGGTCAGTGCACAAATTGGAAGAGGACTCCTGCACTTCCCACATGCACTTTTAGTATGTTTGGTTGGGTATTTTCCCGATTAGGCCACATAAAGATTGTATTCGAGGATGCTGGACGGAACCTACTGAAACTCAATAGGTATCATACAGTATTTGCCTTTTGTTTACATTTGCAAATTAATGCTGTAATCTAAAGGTGGTTACGCAGCAAATATAACAATAACCAATAGCACCGCAGTTTTAGATTCTTAAATTAATTGGTAAGGAACCTGCAACAGCAAAATGTTAGCCAGTGATGGCTGTCACTTGCGTTTGCACCACAATATGAAATAGTTTGTCCTATACAGGTCACTGTAGTCAAATAGGTTTGTTACCATGGTAACTGGTATGAAGTATGAAATAGAAGGTACTGTAAGTAAGAAAGTGACAGCTGAGAGGATCATCTGAAAAATTGTATCTAGAAACATTGATGTTATTCTGCTCCTCAAAGGCTGTGCCTCATAACATACTGTAATTGGTTATTGCACTTTACTATGGATTCACATGGTCAATATTATATGAAAGGATCGCTATGCCGATGCTTGTAGAAGCCTTTAAAAGCCGGAACATAATCACATACTGTAGCACATTTGTGGCTCCTACTTCCCACTGTGCAAGTGTCCGCTTCAGATACAACAACCTGTGCATGAAACTGCATCACATATTGCTCCTTCCTCAGGTGGGATTTTTACAAAAAAGAGAATGGATTGTCATATGGCGGTGCACCATTTATAGAAAAGAGTCATAAAATTTACCTTTTATTATTTATATTTTAAAAGTGAAGAACACGAAATATGACAAACAACAAATAACATTAACACAAGTGAAAACAGTGTGCTATTAAAAGGCACTTGCGAGTTCCCGGAGCAAATTCCCTCTATTCAATATTATCAATTACACTACTAGCTTTCTCCTTCTTGACCTTTAAACAATTGTTTGAGGAGAGAAGTGTGTCAATCTTAAATAGGTTTGTGTTCTATATACAAATGTAACAGCCTGTCTGTTAGCTACTTGGATGTGGTGTTTGGTACTTAAGTTGATTGAGATTGAATTAATTAGCTCAATTAATTACCAGTTTATCTGGCGTGGTGCTGTTTGTATTATTTGTATATTGATAATACAATTGAGCTCTGTGTTATCACAGAAATGCAGTAATATCACTAATCGGTTACCCCTTTCCGTCTGAGGTCACTATTAAATCAGTGCTTACAGAGCGGGTTTTTAGGGTGATGCAGCACCTCTATTATATATATGGGTTACTGCTAGTGAATCAATTCAATGCCCGGATAAACATTGCTACCTGGGCTAGGGTTATTAATTAAGCTGATGGTGTGGAGTTATTTCCTTACGCCGTTTATTGAGAATATAGCTTATAGTTACGGTCGCAGGGAGACTCTTTAACCAGTACAGCTTAAACCTGCCCTATATGGACGGTAAGCAATGATTCCCCCAAAAGGAGAGGCTGGTGGTAACGGTAACAATAGTATTACAGGTACTAGGTAGAACCCCGTGCTGTCGACCTGATACTATGGTCGCGTACAGCTAGCGGGGAGCCGTCCGTTCTCCGTATAACAGGTAGCTATCGGCGCGCGCTATCGGCAGGTTGCCCTGAGGAAGACCTACGAAGCGTACGCCGGCCGACCCAGCCGTGCACACGTTCCTCCAGCAATTCCCTACCCCCCTTTTTTTGTGTTCTATGAAATGTATTTATTAGTCCTTTTCAGGACTCTAATGTATTAGCAGCCTCTTGTCACGAGTCACCCTAAGACCACGCCAGCAGCAGTGCGAGCTGACAGTGGCACAGGGTTGGACTCAAAGACATACGGCAACTGAAATCCTGTTTGCGGCACTTGTCCCTAGGACAGGGAGTGCGCGCCGATAGCTACCTGTTATACGGAGAACGGACGGCTCCCCCCTAGCTGTACGCGACCATAGTATCAGGTCGACAGCACGGGGTTCTACCTAGTACCTGTGATACTATTGTTACCGTTACCACCAGCCTCTCCATTTGGGGGAATCATTGCTTACCGTCCATATAGGGCAGGTTTAAGCTGTACTGGTTAAAGAGTCTCCCTGCGACCGTAACTATAAGCTATATTCTCAATAAACGGCGTAAGGAAATAACTCCACACCATCAGCTTAATTAATAACCCTAGCCCAGGTAGCAATGTTTATCCGGGCATTGAATTGATTCACTAGCAGTAACCCATATATATATAATAGAGGTGCTGCATCACCCTAAAAACCCGCTCTGTAAGCACTGATTTAATAGTGACCTCAGACGGAAAGTGGTAACCGATTAGTGATATTACTGCATTTCTGTGATAACACACAGCTCAATTGTATTATCAATATACAAATAATACAAACAGCACCACGCCAGATAAACTGGTAATTAATTGAGCTAATTAATTCAATCTCAATCAACTTAAGTACCAAACACCACATCCAAGTAGCTAACAGACAGGCTGTTACATTTGTATATAGAACACAAACCTATTTAAGATTGACACACTTCTCTCCTCAAACAATTGTTTAAAGGTCAAGAAGGAGAAAGCTAGTAGTGTAATTGATAATATTGAATAGAGGGAATTTGCTCCGGGAACTCGCACGTGCCTTTTAATAGCACACTGTTTTCACTTGTGTTAATGTTATTTGTTGTTTGTCATATTTCGTGTTCTTCACTTTTAAAATATAAATAATAAAAGGTAAATTTTATGACTCTTTTCTATAAATGGTGCACCGCCATATGACAATACATTCTCTTTTTTGTAAAAATCTCATTAAATAAATTGTCGGTGGGAGCACACCCCTGGATCTAATAGAAACTGAATAAACTTGACCAGAGGGGGCCAATTAAATAAATAAAAAAACGATTCTGATATCTATCTCCCTTCCTGTGCAATTGATCACCAAAAGCTCCTACATACCTTCCTCAGGTGGTAATGGTGACTGCGAGGAAGAATAGTGGAAAGTCTAAACAAAGTACCAGGTTCACTAGATGAAGGAAATCCGTCTGCCTGCTGGAACTCAGAGCATACTTCTCTAAAAGGTGCCAACACTGTAATACTTTGAAGCAAACTATGTTTTACTGAAGCAGAGGTGTCAAGGGTCTTCATTAGCTCTTCAGAATGAGCAAATGTGCCAGGGGACCACCTGTCCTAGATGCCTTCTTGGCCTGGCTTGTTACATTAGAGCAGGGATTCTCAAACTATTTTGCTCTGGGACCCAATCAGACAATAAAAATAAATACAAAAATGGTACCAGGTGTTATACAGTTAGAGTTTCGACCTTATATGGAGACCATTAGAAAAAAGATTTTTTTTTCTAATGGTCTCCATATAAGGTCGAAACTCTAACTCTATAACACCTGGTACCATAGCGTAGATTACTAAGTATGGAATACACATATATGCACATGTGTATGTTTTCTCTTTATATGTGAAACATATATGTGCATATATCCCTCTTTCTTTCTTTTTGCTTAGGATATATGTGAGATATACTCTTAATGTATCCTTTAAATTATTATATATATATAACTTTTAGATATACACCCTCTTGTGTATATATACATATATAATTCCATGTTCATGCAAATACCACTATTACATATTTTCCCCAACCCCCGGGAAAATTAGGCATATTATTGAGATTAGGTCATTATATAGATATATATATATATTTTGTTATTATTATTTATGTTGTTCGTTTACATTCTTTATTATTTCTATTGTGATAATTACCTATTGCATTATTCATTGGATGTTCATGTATGTGTATTCATGTCCTTTAGATTATTATTATATTATTATATTATTATTATACTATGATCTGATGAATTAATAATCTGTACTCTATTTACCGCACCAAACAAAATGTAAATATTTTTATATTGTGTTCCCCCAAAAAAACTTAGCAAAACTAAAAGAACTCTTTCATTATATAAAAAACTGCTATAAAAAGCTGCTGCATTATCCATTCTTGATGTATATATATATTATATCTCCCCAAAAGTACTGTGGACACCAGAGGAACTTAATCTTAGCGTGTCATACACTAATATGCATGACACGCATATGCGTCTCACCTATACTATACAGGCGGCTCTTAATACAACAGGACTCCGGACTTCCGGGTCCTGAGCGCCGTGACACGCATATGCGTGCCACATGACGCGGCATGGGGGTCCGTCTGCACAGTCACTGAATGCGACGGTTCCCCTGTGCACTCGTCATTGCTAGTGGACGCGCACAGTATGCGCTCCACAAGCCGGAAGGTGGAACGCAGCGTGCGTTCCAGCCGGCTACAAAACATTACAAACAAACGGGGTTTTCTCCTAAACTTCTGCAACAAAAGGTAAATAACCATATCAATGATTGTTATCAACTCTATATAGGTCTGCCTCCTATACCTACTAGCATTTGCACTTTATATTTGTATAAAAAAAAAAAAAAAAAAAATTTTTTTAGTACATACGTTCTAGGGATCAATTGGTTAATTGTTTTCATTGTATACTTCCTGTCTAATGGGTATTTAAAGCCAGCCCACTGACCAAGTGCCATACCTTTGATAAAGCCGTGAGGTCACGGTGAAACATGTTAGGCAGCACTTGCTTTTATTGATTAAAGGACCAGGAAGAACCTCTCAACTCTGCCTTCTGCCCTCCACCCCCACCCCTTGCCATCCACTCTCCTGGAAATTTTCCCTTTCATTGCCACCTTTCATTGCCACCCTCCGGATCCGATCCCTATTGCTATCTCCTGTGGATACCCAACATCGCACAATCGTGAGGACCCTTCATTCTGAAGGTATACAGATCTTCCTCCAGCGAGAAAAATAACCACAGGTTCCATCTATTACTGGGATCAGCGCAACCTAGTGAGGACCCCAAATTTTTGGGAACCAGAGCATCCTCCAGCGTCTTCTATTATTATCCAGGACGGCAAAACACTAGTCATCAAATCGGTAGTGCACGATCCGGAGAGTCTTCCCCCCCCTTATCCTAAGGGACAAAAAGGCAGCTGCGCAGAGACATAAGTATTGTCCTCCTTGTCCTATATACTATATATGTAAATTTTTTTATGTTATGGATTTAATATTATTGTCGTACTAATTGTTTTTTAAATATTTTATACTAATAAACTAGTGATATCCAATTTATCCACTTAGCGCTCCACCCCTTTTTTTCCCACCTTGGATCACTGGCTGAGAGATCAGAGGCGTTATCAGCAACATTGTGTCGTCACCTCATGCTAAGATGTTTGCGACCCACTTTGGGGTCTGGACCCACAGTTTCAGAACCGCTGCATTGGAGGAATTCGTTCCATGAACAAATAATCAGGGTAGGCCCTACCATTACTGCAGAAGAGTACGGCACCGCAGTCCGACATACCCTGCCTCAGTAGGTCACAACCCCGACAACTGCCTCATCTTGTCCTCTAACCGGCGCACAGCCCCATGTCTTCCCTCACCCCCTACGCCACTTCTTTCGGTCACACTTGTACAAGCAAATGTCTGCCTGTGCAAGTATGACCATAAGAAGCAGCTCTGGGCTGGGATCATCCACACCATTGGGTCCACCTGTCTTTAAACATTAGATTCAGGTTTGAGAAGATAGCATGGGGGTCGCCGTGTGCCCCCTCCTAAGCGGACTTCAAGTCTGTACTTAGAGGAGCTTCTTCTCCAGACTCCATATGTTGCACTGCCTCCAAGTTTCAATGTAAAGTCTTCCAAATCTCTACTGAGATATGCAAGGGAGGGGGTTAATAGAGATTATTGAGATGCTCTGGGTATAGAAGGATATAAACAAGCTGTTATTGATTTAAATAATTGCTGAATACAACATTCACAAAAAAAACACAAATATAAAACAATAACATCTACACAATTATAGCACATTTTCAACTAATGAACATTTTTTTTTAAGTATTAGTAACCTTAAAAATGCTAAATATAGTTTGATTTCTCAAAAGAGCTCAAGTACTGTAATTTTTGCCCCATAAAATACATCACTACATATTCTATATGTATTTGTGACTGTATCATGCCACCTGTCATTGTATGAGACTATCTACCTGGTAAAATATTTTACAGCAGGGGTTTCCAATCTTTTTCGAATCATGGCACCCTAGAGTATCAGAATTTTTCCACTGCACCCCTAGGCCCCCCCCCAAAAAATATATAAAATTAAGTAGATTGTGTTTGTGTGCTTCTTGGGTTCAGTTATGTGGTAAAGGGCAGGATTTGCTTCTGACCGTACACATATTTTATGATTACCAGCCACCAGCACTGGTTTTGTCCATAAATAATTGATCATAAATAATTTGAATTGATGCTGGACCACCAACCCGTGGCACCCCTGCAAGTGTCCTGAGGCACCCCAGGGAGCCACGGCACACAGTTTGGGAACCACTGTGTTACAGTGTTTGGCTGGAGAATACTATAGCATACATTTTTTTGAATGCAGATACAGTTGCGACTACATACAGAATAGAGGAATACTATATATATATTTTTAATCAACAGAAGCTGCTTGTGCGTCCGATTTGCTGAATAAGATGCATTTTATGGGGAAAAAGTACAAAAACTACATGTACAGTACATGAGCTGATTTGAGAGATCAGAGTTTATTATATTTAAGGTTAGAAATACTTTTAAAAATGTTTGTTACAATTTTTGTGTAATTGTATACTTGTAAGTGAATTTGAACAATGCCAAATACAACTCGCCCCCCCAAAAAAACAAATCTTTGTCGAATTTGTATCTCGGCTCCCATTACATCAGCCAAGTTGTATGTTAAACATGGTGAAACCATCTGGATCAGACGTTTCACTGGCCACTCTTATGCAGAGGCAAAAACATCTGACTTTTAAAGAACGTGGCCGCAATTACATTATCCGACTTTGCAAAATGTAATTTATGACTTTGGTGGTAATATCAGACATTGGCCCTTATTCAGCTCTGACCGCAGTACAAATATGTTTGGAAAATGGGCAAAACCATGTGCACTGCAGGTGGGGCAGATGTAACATGTACAGAGAGAGTTAGATTTGTGAGAGCTATTTTGTTTCTGTGCAGGGTAAATACTGGCTGCATTATTTTCACACTGCAAATTAGATTTCAGTTTCAACACACCCCACCCAAATTTAACTCTCTCTGCACATGTTACATCTGCCCCACCTGCAGTGCACATGGTTTTGCCCATTTTCCAAACAAATTTGTACTGCAATCCGATCTGAATAAAGGCCATTGTACAAAATCGGACCAAAATAGTCTAATTACAACTTGGCGTATAATTTAGCAGATGCTTTATTCTACATATACATGGACACAGGTATTACAACCTGTAACACTGCTCTGTTTCTTTTGTCTACAAACTTAAGTGAGACATATTTACTATGTAGATATGGGTATTTTCTTGCACTTCAGTTAAGTATTGTGTCCTCAGGCTGCAAATACAGGGTAACGATGAAATCATTATTCATTCCTTTTCATTATGTTAAGCTTCTTTGCCACATTGATTTCCAATGTGATACAGTCTCTGTTGCAGCTTCATATTAAGTAAAGATCTTTTGTTGAAGGAAAGTGTTTAAATGGACTTACTTCTGTTCAATATCATATGCATACTAATATGGCAAAGTCTTCATTAGAGCCGCCTTATAACACATTCCTTTATGTTACGGTTCCTGGAACTCTGATGTAAAGGCAGCATTATGTTTTGTGGGTTTTCTTTGCAAAGACAAAAAAAATGTCTTAACCGATGTAAACAGTGCTGTGAGCGGTACCACACAAATAGGATTTGAATGCAATTCCGGATGCTGGAGACAACATTTTCTTTACATTCTTTCATACGCTGTTTCATAAAAAAGTTTCTAGTCATTTATAATTTCAATTGAAAAATTTGTGTACGCAAATAAACACACACATATAATCTAGACATTATACACAAAGATATGATTCACATGTCTCACAGTGATATTTCAAGGTGAAGTTTTTGTACAGTATGCCACCCATTTATTGATGATGTACAAGTGCAAAACTTGTACATCATCAATAAATAATATTTATTACAAAACTTTTTTGTGTTAAAAAAAAAATAATGGAATATCATATGCTCAATACCTGGTGTCAGATTCAATTACTTCAGTTAATTTAATTTAAAAGGTCTCTTTTCTGCTTTCTAATACCCCTTTTAACATCACACCTAATTACCGGGTTCATGCCGTTTTTTTTATGCCGGTTCGACCCGGTACTTGGTGCGATGTGAAAGGGGTTACCGGGTCCCGCAAACCAGTAGCAAAATACGAACCGGTAAAAAAGAAAGGTTCCGGTTCATTGGTGCATTGCATTGCGGTGTGAATGGGTTAATAGTTTCCCGTTCACATCAATGGGGGAGCCAGTGTTTGGAGCAGTGCCAGCTCTAAGCGCTGCCTCCTACCCTTCCCCGATGCCTTTCTGCTGCGCCCTCGGATGACGTCAGCAATTCGGCAATATTGGCGGTTTGTTTATGAGGTCCGCATAGACCAAAATGCAGGGTCGCACTGGGAGTGAACCATTTGAAAGAACCGGTGTGACCCTGCATTTTGTGGTCTGAAAGGGGCATAAATGTGCATATACTGTACAAGTAGTAGGTATGGGTCATAGGGTCGACATGCATTAGATCGACATGGCTGAGGTCGACAATGGGAAGGTTGACAGTCAAAAGGTCGACACGAGTTTCGTGGTTTTGGCCCAAATGTCGACTTACTCAACATGGACACCGTCTAAGTGTACCACTGCGCTCACCATGCTGCGGCTCAATATGGTGAAAAACGTATGTCGACCTTCTGTGGTCAACCTAATGCATGTCGATCTTCATAGGGTTGACCTAATGACCCTATCCCCAAGTGTAGTAAAATACAGGGAAGGTATGGAACTCCCATCTGCAGGTTAAGAAAGAAAAAAAAAACTTTTCCCTCATACAACAAAACATAACATACACATCCCACATCGTTCATCTATCATTTCAACTCATTATCTGCTTTTCACAGAAAAGGACATGAAAATGCTCTTTTGTGGCTACAATAGAACCTTTATATGCAATATTAATAATTAGGAAGTGTGTAACATTTTTAGGATTTCTCCCTTCCAAACCAGCATTAACGCAGTTTCCTAAATAAAAATCAAAAATATTCTGAAGAAAAATGCTACAAAATAGGCCTTATTATAGTTCACTCTTTCTGACAAAATCCTTCTTAGATGGACAAAACCATGTGGACTGCAGGTGGGGCAGATGTAACTTGTGCAGAGAGAATTAGATTTGGGTGGGGTTTTACTTCAAACCGAGATCTATATTGCAGTGTAAAAATAAAGCAATCAGTATTTACCCTGCACAGCAACAAAATAACTCACCCAAATCTAATTCTCTCTGCACATTTTACATCTGCCCCCCTGCAGTGCACATGGTTTTGTCCATCTAAGAAGGATTTTGTGAACTAGAATAAGGCCCAATGTAACTTTATTATTATGTGTATACCTACAGTAAAAATCATTTTTCCTGCCTTCCCTGTTACTTCCACCAGCTATGTATCTTGTGTAGTCTAAGAACTAATGAACCTTGCAACTTATACTGTTTTTGAATGGTTGTTTTTTTTTAACATGATATTTGTGCACACAGTCCTGCTTTACCTATAACAATTCCACCTTCAATGGAGAGCTTTCAGGTTTTCACTTTGATTTTAGGCCATCAATACAATACAATGCATACGCTCAATGGGAAATAATCCTTTTGTGCTAAATGACAGCATTGTCTCTGAGCAGGGCTGCAGACAGTGTTATCTGTACGCAGGCATTTCTACAGAAGGTACAGGAGAGCGAGGGAGAACGCAGACCGGTTTCAGGAATGAGACTTCTGCTCCCGAGGCCACTAAGCCGAGAATTGCCATGGAAACAGACCCTGGCACACAAATGCCCCTAAGGAATTGCCCGTTCCTGCTATCACAGCTGCCAGTGTCTGCACAAAAGGTTTGATGGTATGTTTGTATCTTTATAGAGACCCAAACTGCCATCCAGACATGTAAGCAGCAATTCATATGAATAATTGTGTATGGACAATGAACAGAACAATATATCCACACTACACCGTTAGCTTGTACCAAAGATAAACTAAGGACATAGCAGCCATACCTAGAATATGATCACATGATCTGCTGTTTGAACTAAAAAATAATTTTTTATTGTCATTTGTTCATTAAAACAACATGCAAACAGCTGTTTTAGCAGCCCTGTCTCATCAGCTACAGCTATGACAATATCATCATGTTAGAAGTGTAACCTGTATTGGAAATATACAAAGCAGATGCAGCACAACCTGTGTTCCCCTAGCCAGTTTTAGCTACAGATCTCTTCCACTTATACGAATGATTTCTAACACAAAAATAGAGGATCATTACTTCATCTTCGTCCGTCTATACACATACAGTATTTAAACCTGTCCTGCTAAGTCACATCACTCAATGTCAAGCAGCGACTTCCAGGTCCCTCTAGAGTACGGAAACCAAATCTAAAATCCCATAAAAAAAAAAATGATCGTGTAGAGTTGGAGACGGTGGGTAGCCATGCAACAAGCAAATTAAAATGGATTAAGCATTGGCACTTTTTCCATTTAGGCTGATCACACAGATGGAACCAAAGTCTACTCATTATGTCCAGCCAGCAACACTGACGAGGCCATACATCAAACAGAGATAGCAGACTGCAATGATCATCTGCTCACAATTTACTTGTTTATCTTGCACACAGTGCCTCCAAATATGGTGGCCTATTTAAGATACAGCTAAGGTGGGGGACAGAGAAAGGCATAACATGCTATGTGAAAATACACGTTGGCACAAACTTACAATATAATGCATTTTTCTGTATTTCCTGCTTATGACTGAACTGAGAATACAGCTACTTATTGAATAATAATGAGCGTGAGACTGAATCGAAAACACGTGTAAAGCGATTACAATTGCGGCAGCTCCCGGGATTTGGAAATCCTGACTGCATGCAGTTGGCCGCATCTACATGTATTGCCATCAGTCCTCCACTTCTGAGAGCACCCAATTTACTATTATCTGCATTGATAATAGCCCATCCTTGGTGCAGGAGAGCAATCTGAAGTTAGATGGTTCTCCGCATATGCTCTAAATAGCTCACATATTACACCAACACGCCAGAGGGTCACTAATCCTACCTGCATGTGTAAGACCCATTCTAGCCACGTTGCTAATCAATAAGACCCTATTAGCCTCAAGTAAGATCATAGTAGCCTACCCTCCTGCATTCTGCAGGAGACTCCCTGAAATAAAAGCAATCTCCCTCTCCTCTCTCCCTCATTAGTCTAGCAATCTCCCTCGTGTCACCTAGCCCACATTACACGGTTACATTTTTTGGGGAAAAAGGAATGAGAGATATATTTACATTTAATCATCAGCGCCATTTCCCAGCACCTTAGCAAGTATAGTATCTCTTACTAACTGCTTTTGGCTCATCTACATTTGGATACAAGTCATTTTACAAGATCATTCTCAGATGTAGCAGTACACACCCCACGCTTCTAGGTGCCACGTTCACAATTTCTTTTCACAATCTCTCCATATATGGAACTAGACACGCACTAGAAGTAGAGCATGACACGCCCCCTCAATGGGGTGCTGTGCAAAATTCAACGACCAACTATAATCTCCCTGAAACTAGTTTTCAAAAGTACACAAGTATGAGCAAGATGCATCTGAGAACCACATAACTGATATGCTCATAACTCCAATCTGCATAAAGAGGTCACAACCTATGTAGAGTTTTCTTAAAAACAATTTAATAATATTCACAGGATCCATCCACATTCAGATTTCTAGGCAATTTTGAATCAGGCCCCTCCCTACATGTTTAGTAGAAGATATTTGCTCAGAGACTGAAGCAGATTCCTTAGCAGCAGAACTCTTTGCTCTTCCAGGGGGCACTGTATACAGTACAACTACACAGCTGACAGCAGTAGAAGTTACCAAGTCTGGGTTCACTTCCATTATCCATGAGAGAGATGTGTTGCACCACCAAATGGCAGATAAACTCACGCCCCTCCCTGTCCGATTTTGTCCTAGGCTGGCATGTTTTTGTACATGGCCCTTTGAAGCTACCGTAAGTGCATGATATTGCCACACTAATTTGCAGGTGAAGCTGCCTTGCAACTAATTGAATCAACCCCTCTTGTTCTATTTAACGGATTTACAGTATCCAACTACATAGTAATCTTTCTCTCAGACAGTTTGTGCCCAAACCTTCAATAACAAAATAATCCTCAGAGCATCAATAAGGGTTTGCAACCGGACAATACAAAACGTGGTCACCTACCTGATTTTAACTCCAACAGCCGTAACCTGGGATCTTCAGGGGGATGTAAACGTCTTTTCTTTCTCCAACACCGAGCAGGGTACGTGTACAGCTGTCCTGGGGCCACTCCTAAACATAGAAAGAAACACCGAAGAAAAAAATGTAACCGCAATCTTAAATTTAACTCTAAGAAGTTTTGCTCTGGGAAAAGCATTGGTAATGTATATTGGGCCTAATTCAGGTTGAGGTGTAGTTTTGCGACTAATCGTAAAACTACAATTGCCGGTGGTAGCATGCAGGGGGCCGCCCAGCACAGGGCAAAGTCGCATCAGCATAGAAACAGTTATTGTCCAAAGATTTAGAACTCTACTTTTCCAGATTTCATTAGTTTAATGTCTCAATGTCCTCATATTACATGATAGAGGGTGGGATGTACTTACCGCCACTATACTAATCACATATGTACTAACATATGCAATTAGTAGTAATACATCAGACAGCTCTTCTGATAAGACCTGTCCTTTGCAATGTCGGGACTTCCGGCCACCAGGAGTCACTCTGCACAAAAGCTGCCGTTACTCTATACCAGGGATGCGGAACCTTTGTCCCTCCAGCTGTTGTTGAACTACACATCCCAGCATGCCCCGCAATAGTTTTAGCATGGCCAAATAGCCAAACTGTAGCAGGGCATGCTGGGATGCATAGTTCAACAACAGCTGGAGGGCCAAAGCTATATATGCATCAATGCCCAGGATACCCGGGCTTATTACATATGGGGAATACGGGCAAAGCTTGTGAAAAACACATATCCCGCCCAGAATAATTGGGGATAAGGAAGAAATCATAGAATCATTTCAACATGTGCGCAATGGCAATCCTGGTATACTTTGTATTTCTGTACCTGTATAACTTGTCAATAAAATTTGTTTAACCAAAAAAGAATAATTTCAAGAAAGTGTAATCTAATTTTTTTTTCCCCTTCAAAGCTGTAACTTTGCAGATACAGTATCACTGCCCAACACACTTGTAGCAATCTTTCTACAATGAAATTCTTCTCAATACTGGTGCAGAAGCGCACACAAATTTGTTGTGCATGCTTTTACTATTCTGTCCAATCTCCCTCTCTCCCTCATTAGTCTAGCAATCTCCCTCATGTCACCTAGCCCACATTACACTATTACATTTTGGAGAAAAAAAAGAATGAGATACACATTTACAGTCAATCATCAGAACCATTTCCCAGCACATTACCAAGTATAGTAGCTCTTACTAACTGCTTTGGGGATCATCTACATTTGGATATAGGTCATTTAAAAGATTCCTCTCAGATGTAGCAGTACACACCCATGCTACTAGGTGCCACGTTCACAATCTCTCCATATATGGAACTAGACACGCCCTTTGGGAGGAACTTGACACGCCCCCTCAATGTGGCACTGTGCAAGATTCTATTACCATCTATAATCTCCCTGAAACTAGTTTTCAAAAGTAGGCAAGTATGCCACTACCCCTTTTTCGATATCTTGTCTCTATTACCCACAGGGAGTACAAAGGGGTACACTCATCCTAGGCCCCAACAATCGGAGAAAGCTGGGCTGCATTACCTAAATAGAAACTATGCATGCCGGCCACACATCCTGCATCGCTCAAATAGTCTAATGAAAACAAAAAGGGCAAAGTTTACAACCACCGGTCACAGTAATACCCCTTTCCCACTGCAGGCTTTACACGTGTAAATGCCGTTTTTTTAGCCTTTTTAAACGGCTAGAGCTGCAGTGGGAAAGCTCCAGGTTGCTTTACACGGGTAACAAATACCGGTTTTTGTTACCCGTGTAAAAAGCAGTGTTTTTACCGTGTTATAGCCGTTTTTTCGGCAGTGGGAAAGGGGTAGCCCTTTACCCGTTAAAAAAAAACCGGCATGGGGTCCCCCCCCACTGCCGAAACCAGCACCAGGCTGAAGGAGCCGGGGCTGGTAATAAAAAATCAGGAAACCCGACAAATAGGGGTTCCCTGATTTTTTACAACCAGCCCCAGGCTCCAGGTCCGGGGCTGGTTCCCAAAATACGGGGGACAAAATGACTAGGGGTCCCCCGTATTTTAAGAACCAGCCCCAGGCACAACCAGCCAGCAGGGTAATGCCACAGCCGGGGGACACTTATGATATAAGTTCCCGCGGCCAAAGCATTAACCCTACCGACCAGTCAGCCTGGCCAGGGGCCCTGGGGGAGTGGGGACCCCCCCAATAAAGGGGTCCCCCCCCTCCAGGACTTACCTGACCAGGCTGAAGCCTGGTGCTGTCCCCGGTGACCCTGGAGCGGTGGTCACCGGGCTGATGGTATTGTGTAAAAAATAGAATAAAAACCATTGTCTTTTACTGGTGAACTATGAGTCCCAGCAAGCCTCCCCCGCAAGCTGGGACTTGGAGAACCACAAGTCCCAGCCTGCGGGGCATTAAAGGGCCCGCTGGGTCTTGTAGTTCCACAGTAAAAGAAAGAGTTAAATAAACACACTGACACACGTGAAAAATAAAAGTTTAATACATACATAACACATACATACTGATACTTACCTATCTTGAGCCCGTAGGTAGCCCTGGTCCTGATGTCCTGGTCCGTGTCGGCGTCTGTATCCAGTCGGCATCCCTGTCGGCGACGGCGTCGGCGGTCCGGAGTCCGAAGAAATCCATTTGGGAAGCTGTGGAAGGAAATCCTACTCACCTGTCCCAGCGCGACGTAGTCCAGGTAAGGTCTTTGCAAAAAAAACAAACCGACACCCGAACCAGACCGGACTGACGGAGACACACGTGTGTTTGTTTACATCGTGCGGCTCCGCCTCCCGAATGCCGCTATTGGCCGCCTTGCGGCCTAGCGGCTCCTGATTGGCCGCTAGGCCGCAAGGCGGCCAATAGCGGCATTCGGGGGCGGAGCCGCACGATGTAAACACACCGTGTGTCTCCGTCAGTCCGGTCTGGTTCGGGTGTCGGTTTGTTTTTTTTGCAAAGACCTTACCTGGACTACGTCGCGCTGGGACAGGTGAGTAGGATTTCCTTCCACAGCTTCCCAAATGGATTTCTTCGGACTCCGGACCGCCGACGCCGTCGCCGACAGGGATGCCGACATGGATACAGACGCCGACACGGACCAGGACATCAGGACCAGGGCTACCTACGGGCTCAAGATAGGTAAGTATCAGTATGTATGTGTTATGTATGTAATAAACTTTTATTTTTCACGTGTGTCAGTGTGTTTATTTAACTCTTTCTTTTACTGTGGAACTACAAGACCCAGCGGGCCCTTTAATGCCCCGCAGGCTGGGACTTGTGGTTCTCCAAGTCCCAGCTTGCGGGGGAGGCTTGCTGGGACTCATAGTTCACCAGTAAAAGACAATGGTTTTTATTCTATTTTTTTACACAATACCATCAGCCCGGTGACCACCGCTCCAGGGTCACCGGGGACAGCACCAGGCTTCAGCCTGGTCAGGTAAGTCCTGGAGGGGGGGGACCCCTTTATTGGGGGGGTCCCCACTCCCCCAGGGCCCCTGGCCAGGCTGACTGGTCGGTAGGGTTAATGCTTTGGCCGCGGGAACTTATATCATAAGTGTCCCCCGGCTGTGGCATTACCCTGCTGGCTGGTTGTGCCTGGGGCTGGTTCTTAAAATACGGGGGACCCCTAGTCATTTTGTCCCCCGTATTTTGGGAACCAGCCCCGGACCTGGAGCCTGGGGCTGGTTGTAAAAAATCAGGGAACCCCTATTTGTCGGGTTTCCTGATTTTTTATTACCAGCCCCGGCTCTTTCAGCCTGGAGCTGGTTACGGCAGTGGGGGGGACCCCACGCCGTTTTTTTTTTTTTAAATTCTCCCCCCCCCCCCCCCCTATCTTTACACTGCTTAAACGGGTTTTTAAACGGGTAAGTGTGAATGTGACAAAAACAGCTTTTAAACAGTAATTTACCGTTTAAAAGCTGCAGTGGGAAAGAGTCTTATGGCTCTTACCCGTTTAAAGACCCGTTTAAAAAAAACGGGTCTTTACCCGTGTAGGCAGTGGGAAAGCAGCATAAAAGTAGTGTCGACCCTGCGATCACCCCTCGTCACCTGGTGGCACAGTCATTTTTCCGTGTCTGTGGTGTCACCTTTTCCTTTCTGTCCATTCCTCCTACTATAATTTATATTCTAATTAAATCTCCCTCTCACCCTCTCTCTCTACCCCCCTGTCTCCCTAACTTTCCGCCCTCTCTCCTCATCACACACGCACATTCTCCCTCCTTCTCCCCATACCTCTCTTTCTATCGCCAATTTATCTTTTTCTCTTCCCTACCCACTTCACCTCTCTCTCCCTCTGGGGGTTATTCTAGTTCATTCTGTCTGACAAAATCCTTCTTAGATGGACAAAACCATGTGCACTGCGGGTGGGGCAGATGTAACTTGTGCAGAGAGAATTAGATTTAGGTGGGGTTTTTCTTCAAAGCGAGATCTATATTGCAGTGTAAAAATAAAGCAGTCAGTATTTTCCCTGCACAGAAACAAAATAACTCACCCAAATCTAATTCTATCTGCACATGTTACATCTGCCCCCCTGCAGTGCACATGGTTTTGTCCATCTAAGAAGGATTTTGTCAGAAAGAATGAACTAGAATAAACCCCTCTATTTGGACTCCATCTTTCCCCTACCCACTTTCCCTCTCTCTCTCTTATCTTCTCACTCACCAACCCACTTCATCTATCTCTGGGCAGGATGTTCTTATATATACGGACATATGTGATGAGCAACGCAAAGGGCAGCTCTCTCGATAAGAGATGCCCTTTGTGACCTCCACCGCTGCCTGGACTTCCAGGTCTAAGGGCCAGATGTATCAAGCTTCAAAAGTGATAAAATGGAGAGTGATAAACAGCCAGCCAATCAGCTCCTACCTGCCATGCTACAGACTGGGTTTGAAAAATGATAGGTAGGAGCTGATTGGCTGGTTGTTTATCACTCTCCATTTTATCACTTTTGAAGCTTGATACATCTGGCCCTAAGTCCGTCTGTGGATGTGCAGAGATGCTAGCGACCACAGGGCATACTGGGAGAGATTTGTGTCTGGCCCCTCACTCAGCTGGGCTGCCGAGAGGAGCCCAAAGGCTTCTATGGGGTTACATAAGCTAGCACTGGCGTAACCCTCCGCAGCGGAGCCCTACCGGAAGGGGCTTTAGTACATTTGAAAATGCGGTATAAACCCAGAATACTGAGGTTTGACCTAATTTTCTTTAGTACATCCCACATACTCTCGCATGTCTCTATCCCCCTACCCATTTCACCTCTCTCTATCTCTCTGGTCCCTTTGTGGGTGGGTGATTTGGACAAACTCTGCATAGTTTCTTAATGCCCAGAGGAACGGGCAGTCCTTCAGCTATGAGTCCCCAGATGTGTACCCCACAGGAGCTTTTGCCACCCCTGACTACTGAAGGATTATTCTTTGTCATGAGCCTTCTGTCATCTTATTTCCACTTATCGGACAACTTTGTAAGAATTGTCGGCCAATCTTGGTCCAGAATTCAGAGTAGCGTTGTATGTAAAAGATCACTGCCTGGCAAACTTCTTAGAAGTAAAAAAACAAAATACTACAAAATAATACCAATAATAAAGTCACTATAATAATTATATAGCACCTGTTTTCAGTAGGAACCAATGTGCTTTACAGAATCTCTGAACATAATACAGAGGTTTAGATTTACATAAAATACAGAAACCATAGGCGTGCGCAGCACATTTTATTAGGGGGTGCACTGTCACAGCGGTGTGCCTAGCACCACCTATTGGGCGTGTCTAATAGTGCCATTGGGTCTGTCTAACACCGCCTCTCAGCCACACCATTGTATCCTGCCTATTTCAGTTTTCTTCTAATTACTCTGTGTAACAGTACATGCAAATAAAGTCAAAATCATATCTGGATGACACAGATATGTAGTGATATGACAATGGTGTAATACAATTAACAATGCAAAACACACATAATTGATTGATGGGCGCTTATTTTAATGGAATACAGGTCTAAAAACAAAAGTCTTTGGTAAAAGGTATTGCTGGTATTACTAGCAGCAATAAGTGTGGGGTGGGGGCACAGCATTAGGAGGTGCCTGTGCACCCTTAACACTCAATGTGCGCATGCCTATGACAGAAACCATGAACATAACACAAAGGAAGGGATGCTGTTATAATTCCTTTGATCAGGATGCCGGCGTTCAATATACTGACGCCAGCATCCCGACTGCCCCTTACAATACCGGCGCTGGAACTCCGAATCAATCAGGATCTCAACGCCAGAATACTGACAGTCAGGATCCTGATCAGTAAGTGTGTAGGTCTCACTAGCGGGTGGCCAGGGAAGGGGGGGGGGGGTGGACTATTGGGGGGACTAAGGGTTAATCTGTGGGGAAAGAAAGGTTAGGGTTAGGTTGGAAGTTTGGAATAGGCAACAAGAATGGGGGTTAGACTAAGGTGGCGGAGTACAGGAGTTTAGGTTAGGCACTAGCGGGGATGGTTAGAATCAGGAGCGGATGGGGAGGAGGGTTAGGATTAGGCTGCTAGGGCAGGTGGACAGTAAGTATTCCTACATGACCCCTGTTGCGATTCCTTCCATTTGGATGCCGGTGTAAGCATCCTGTCCACCAGTCATTTGGATGCATCCTTAAAGGAGGAGGAAGCCATTTTAGGCGCACTACTTAGGCATAGGGGGGCAGATGTATTAAGCCTGGTGAAGAGATAAACTGGAGATAAAGCGTAAGTAGATAACGCACCAGCCAATCAGATCCCAACTGTCATATTTCAAACACAGTTGATTGGCTGCTGCGTTAACTCTTCCAAGTTATCTCCACTTTATCTCTTCTCCAGGCTTAATACATCTGCCCCTATGTCACTAAATCGACCCTATTTAGGTCAACATGCATTGGGTCGACCACTGAAGGTTGACAGGCCTTAGGTTGACACCTGAAAAAAGTCGACCTTTTGATCGTCGACTTTCCCATTGTCGAACTAATGTTTGTGTCGACTTTCCGACCTTAGCCACGTCGACCTATTTTAGGTATCGACCTGAGGCCTGTCGACTGTCAGTGGTCGACCCAATGACCCATACCCGGAGAGATCCCTGCTAGATGATCAGAACCGGCGCGAGGCGTGTGAGCTTCCCTGGGAGAACTACAGAGGTTACAGTGTGCGATTAGCAATACATGAAAATAAGACAAACAAGAGGAGAATGAAAAGTGATGAGCGGCTCCCAGTGGGGAGCGAGGAAGACGGTCTTATGCTGGGGTTGCTTTTATCTACTGTCTATAAGGTGAGCGAAGAGGAGACACATGTAATAATTCCATATCTGATGGGGATAAAAGACCTAAATACAAAAAGCTCTATTAATGATGTGACACTCTTAATGTGCATACCACATATATGAAGCCCACATGGATTGCTGGCACCACATGAGTGATGCGATAACTGTTGGCGTAAGGGTGCCCGTACCCGGCCGTTTAATGGGAGTGTCACGGAAAAACTCAGGCATAAATAGGCATTTTCAGGGAGGGCCTCTGACATCAGCTAAGTCCAGGGCTACTCTGACTCTGCCCACTGTGGGGAAATCATCCCGTGGTGACTGTGATGTGTGTCTGGTTCCGCCCCCAAATGGTGGGCAACAGTGACGTGGGAACTTCTGACGGTCTCCTCAACCTGGTTAGGACAGCGATCACCAGGCATGATGAGTGGCAGTGTCCGCTATACCCTCATTCCTCTTTCTGCAGATGCCCGCTAGAACCTCATCCTTCATTCCACCATTAACATTGAAAGTACACTGGAAGCATACTGCAGTACCCGAACATTGGCAGGACTGAGCTAAAGTTAAGGATGTGCAGACAGACTGATATATGTGCCCTCTCTGCGTTTCTAATGTATGACTGATAGTATAAGGAGCGGAAGCAATTCTGTGAGATAATAATAAGTGGATTACAGAGCACTTGGGGCTATGGCCAAAAAATGCAAAGTCATGCACTTGGGTCTCAGAAATCCAAAGACTCAATATAGTATAAATGGCACTATAATGGAAACTACTGAGGAAGAGAGGGATCTAGGTGTCACTATTTCAGGGGACTTAAAAGCAGGTAGGCAATGTAACAAAGCAATGAAGAAGGCAAGTCAGATGCTTCGTTGCATAGGGAGAGGTATCAGCAGTAGAAAGAAAGAAGTAATAATGCCACTGTATAGGTCATTGGTACGACCTCACCTAGAGTATTGTGTTCAGTTCTGGAGGCCATATCTCCAGAAGGATATAAATACATTAGAGACTGTACAAAGAAGAGCAACTAAAATGGTGCATGGCCTACATCACAAAACGTACCAGGAAAGACTAAAAGATCTTAATATGTATACTTTAGAGCAGAGAAGGGAAAGGGGGGACATGATAGAAACTTTCAAATATATCAAGGGCTTTAACAAGGTACAGGTGGGAGACATTCTTCACAGGAAGAGGAGCAACAGAACACGAGGACACGCACTGAAACTAGAGGGAGGAAGATTCAGGGGAAATGCGAGGAAGAATTTTTTCACAGAAAGAGTAGTAGATAAGTGGAATAGCCTCCCAACAGAGGTGGTAGACGCAAATACAGTAGTACAATTTAAACATGCTTGGGATAAGCATATTGATATCCTTACAAAAAAATAAGGATCAAATATGGTTTGAGGTAACATGTTTAAAAAAAGGGGCAGACTAGATGGGCCAAGTGGTTCTTATCTGCCGTCAAATTCTATGTTTCTATGTTTGGTATTGATACCGTGAAGTGCTGAAGAGAACTAGATGGATCTGTGTTTTTGTAATTTATCCCTGGAAAGTCAAAGTTATTGTTTGCTAGAATCAAGAGAGACCAGCATTAGCTGCTCATCCTATAACCTACCTGTATTGCAGACTGCAAACACATGCATATTATAGGACAGTAGCCACAGAGTACTCATACGACGGTACTATGGGGCCGATTCAGACTTGCTCGTTCAGATACGAATTCTTGCCCCGTCTCCGATGGCAGGGGACTGCGCATGAGCATAGACGCTAATGCGCATGAGCAAACCCCTGCAGCGAGATTTCACTTGAACACTGATTGGCAGCCAGGGGACGTTCCGGAGTGGACACACGGCATTCATGGGCAAAAATGGTGGGTGCGCCCATATAAATGCTGGGTGGGCCCCAGGGAACACAGGCATTCCTCGGCCTGCTCTGGGCAGATGGATGACGTCACATGACAATAGCGCCCGCCCCCAAATCAAATCAAAGTTACTCCTGGCTTACCATTCTGCTGCAAACAAAGGAAAAGTCATTTGATGGTGAGCAACCACCAAACGATTCCTCTTCTGTGCAGGCGCATGTGAGCGTACACATCCACTAGCAGCGTAACAGGGAGTTCAGGCCAGAGCAGGTGTGAATCAGGTCCTATGTGTTTCCATTAAAATAAATGACTGGTGCACTGTATATCGCCAAAGTCACGTTTAAAAAAATCCACAGATGCCCCGGAAAGCGCGAACTGAATATTGTATTCCACATTCATTTTTTTTTATTGCATTATAAATCTATAGAACTGGTGCATTTCACATTCACTGACCAGTACTCTACCTGGCCCTCGGTGCCGCTTCTCCATCCAAATGTAGCAATTGTTCTGAGCCACACCGGTCTGTGAGTCCAGAAAGGGAAGGCGAACGCTGCGCTCGGCACAGAGTCTTGCATTGTAGTTCCGGCAATGCTCGATTGCTTCTTTGTAAAACTGATCCCCAAGCCTGCAACCAAAGAATGGGAGAACACTGCGTGAGGTCACAAGTGTTATTGGGAAAGAAAAAAACAGATCTGTATTCATGTACATGGCTCATGCCTCAGCCAGCTCTGCCCGGCATACATCATACATCAGACCACCTTGCTCCTGCCTCAGGTCACCTGTCTGTTTTCACCCTCCCCCCTAGATTGTAAGCTCCTTGGTGCAGAATGCATTTAAAACGAGTTATGCCCCAATATGTCAGAATATTTCTCCGAGTAACATAAAGGGGTGCTACCTCTGTACTGAGACTAGGTGTCTTTCAGCCATAGATGCCCCAATGATTTTTCAATAATCTAACGTCGAGAACAAGACCACACCTCTGACATATCCAAATTGTTGGTCTACGTAATACTAGTAATGCCACTATAAAATGAGCTGTCAACAATTGAGACAACACCACAAGTCTCAAGAAAAATAATACCACAAAGACTTAACAATTTAAAAAATAAATAAACCAAAAACACATAACGTACTACAACTTTTTGGCTACTTGTAATATTAGTGATCACTTCAATAGGAGAAGCAACAGGGAAAGTTAGATGGTCACAATTTATAAAATTGATAATGGAAAATGGATTTATTTAGCAACCTGCAAAACAATGTTTTCAGCTATTGTTTTTACAGGGGTAGGGAACCTGTGGCTCCCCAGCTGTTGTGAAAATACAAGACCCAGAATGCCTTGCCACAGTTTTGCTATTAGGGAGTGCTAAAACTGTGGCATTGAATGTAGCTTCCCTTTTAGAGACAAAGGAGGGTTCTTCTGGTTGATTTGCAAGGCTGTGAATTCGCAGCCTTGCAAGACCAACAAACCTCGCCTTGCAAATGGTGGCCTGGCCACCCCCCACTCGCAAGGGCAATTCGCTTGCAGGGCCTGCGCATGGATGTTACACAGTACAAAATGGACTCATGCCAGAAGGCGAGCAGAAGCAGTCAAATCAAGAAACAGAAGGACAGAAATGTGAAAACGCAAAAGAGAAGGTGTGAATCAACAGGCATCAATTGACAAGAGTCCCTTAAAATCACTTGTGTCACCACAATCCTTCCATTATTAGCTGCTTAACAAAAAGAGTAAAAGCCTCACGAACAGTACATGTGATGGACACCCTGCAGGTGTCATAGCTTTGTTCTTTGTATTTCTCTCTTGCATATTAAAACCACATTAAATACGGATTATCAACATATAATTTCTGACCGTACATGTCCTCAACTTGTGTTATATACTACAATAATCCAGGTTTCTTACCCTTGTTTTAAGAAAACCACAATAGATAATCAGTAGTCACAATCAGTGTCTGCCTGATAACCATTACTGAAATAAGACAAAATGGCAGCATGTCTTGTGACACACTGTTACCAACCGATTTTTTAAAAATTACTATAGACTAGAACTATAGACTATGGGGGTTATGCAATCCAGGATCACAGCTCTCGATCCATCCCAACAGCCGTGATCCTGGCCCGTTTTCTGTTTGCAAGACAGTAAATCGGCATTCAATGTCCCATCTGCCAATTGGCGAAAGGGGGCGTGGCCGCAAACATGGCCGTGATATCGATCTAAGTTCGAAATCGCAACAATCCACGGCCGATATCGGCAGAACATGTCCGACAGCTTTTAAAGTCAAGCTCATTCTGCCATGAACCCTCTTCAATGCGGTCGGTAAAGACAGCATTGAATAGGGCCCCTCCGCTAATTCCCGTGTCGGAAATAGCGGCGGACGATTGCATACCTCAGTATGACTGATGGACTGGGAAATTCATATTTTGAATAGCACCAATTTTTTTTTTTTCATGACCCATGTCCACTTTTTGGGGGGACTGTCACTGATATAAATGAGAATGGAGAGTTCTGTGTTCGGGTGATGCATCCAGCCAGAGGTGGGTGGTTATGGCCAAAACAAGATGATGAGATATAGTACCCATCTGCCAACAGAAAGGTAAATGACCCTGTACCAGTTAATGCAAGGGGCCTTTTTTCATTTCCTGATTAATGTATTTGATGGTTTACATCTGTTGTGATTTTCTGGTTACATCAGTTACGTATACATTCCTTTACATATTGCCAAGGTAATAAGAAAAACTTTCCTGAAAATTTTACTAAAACAATCTGTGAGGTGTATGCTTTATTGTTAAAAAGCATGGAATACATATTTGTTGTAGTTTCAGAGAAATCAGACATGTATTTTATTTCAGAAATTACCATGCCTATCCTGGTTACATCTGTTACATTTAAACAATGAAGTGATGTATAGCAGACAACAATGGTGAGGTTTGTTCACACTTCATATTTTTATTCACCAGTGGTAGATAAAATTGTGGTAACATTTGCTTAGTTGTGTGCATTTAAAATTTCTAGCAATCTAGATGTTTACCACAAATATTGTATCTGAGAGTTACATCCGTTACATTGGAATTGCCCATATGTGTGTGTGTGTGTGTGTGTGTGTAGTGTTTAAATTATGTTGTCTATGTTTTAAAATGCATCCCATTTATGCTGGTTACTCTACACAACGCTGGACAAGTTGTTTTTATGGGTTTCAGTAAATGTACACTTTGCCCTGTGATTAAATACATTATCTGATGACATACTGTTAAAGTTCATACTGTGGTAATTCATGATGGAATTAATCAAAATAAAAGCAGAGTCCCTGCTTCCTTTATGAACAAATTACAATGGGGGTGCCACAGCGCAGAGTCCCAATGAATGTCAGCCCTCTGCGGAGCACCCATCACCAGTCCCTGGGTGTACATTATAATACTTGTTTGTTTTCTACTTATGCCCTTATATTTTCTGCTTACTCTATCTGAAATAATATCAGTTAAATTAAAATATTACATTCATATTAACATTTATCAACTCAGATTATTGTAATTAACAAATATGTAGGAAAAGCAGATAGAGTATCCACACAACTTTAAAGGGGTTAACAGGTATGTGATTGTTCATACTGATTTCACCCTGTAGGTTGCATGTAAGTTGTTTCTCTAGAGCAATGATTTTTAACCTTTTTACCTTGCGGCACACTAAATAAGATTTTAAAATTGCTAAGGCACAAGATGAGATCCCCACAGGGCAAAACACATTTGCCCCCACAGGAAAAAACAAACCTATTTGCCCTCCATATAGAAAACAATCCCACTGGTCCGCACCGATAAAAAAAAAAAAAAATACATTGGCCCTTTACATGAAAAGAACAGACCAGTAAATAACAGTTGAACTGGTGGTGGCTGTAAACTGGTTTGGGCATCTCTAGATGTGGGGGCACACTTGAGAACAGCTCAAGGCACACTAGTGTGCCATGGCACAGGGGTTGAAAAACACTGCTCTAGAGAGACTCACATTCCCATCTGTGATATATTCAGCTATAATCACTTTCTTTAGTTCCTTATAGTGTAGATGCTGCAAATCACAAAAACTTTTTGGGATAACAAACAATGGCAACAACAATGGTATCCATTGCCCTCTGGGCAAAACCATGTGCACTGCAGGTGGGGCAGATGTAACATGTGCAGATAGTTAGATTTGGGTGGATGTTCAAACTGAAATCTACATTGCAGGGTTAAAATAAAGCAGCCAGTATTTACTCTGCATAGAAAAAAAATAACTCACCCAAATGTAACTCTCTCTGCACATGTTACATCTGCCCCCTGCAGTGCACATGGTTTTGTCCATTAAAGGAGTTTGCTTCTGTAAACCCACCTGAATCACCCTCTTAATGTAATGACCTATTACCAATACACCTAGAAGGCCATTCTAATCACCTTGCAGCATTGTCACCCCCATGTCCTGATTGTTACTTGACGGGTTATGTAGCTGCTAGGCCAACCAGCGCTGCTTGCTGTACACACAGCCACATCTGATATTGTGCTGTTGGAAATGTGCACGTCGCTGAGGGGTGCGAGGAAAAGAAATTGCACACCTTTATATATCCTAGTTGTCACCAATCCCCAGACCCTGTCTGCAGGGCTTTATTGAAAAGATAAAGATAATTTGGCTCATAAATTTCCCCCATGACTCCTACCGACAGCAAATGATCCACAAACAGACCCTGCTGTCCTAGAGATAATTACTTCCTCTGCAGGACTGCAGGCACCTGGCAGAGCAGAGATTATGAAATCACATCCCAGGCCTGCACCAGAGTTGGGAGTTGCTACATACAGATACTACTGTACTGTATAAGAGTTAAATGGAGACTACTATGGGAATGCAAACATTGGGAATGATGTATAAATAGAAATCCTAGCCGTTGGCTAATGACCAAAGAGCTTACATAGAGCCCTCACAAGAAGAAGAACAGAGTCAGATACTAGATTGTTATAAAGCAGAGGACTGTGGACATAAAGTACAAACATCAGTCTGCGATTATTTAAGTAAGCACAGGCACCAGGTCTATGAATCTAAGGATGGCTGAAGTTGTGTCACGGTCATAAACACTACACTTTAAACCGACAAACCAAGGTAACAGTATTCCAAAAGGTGTCTGTGGACGACAATGCTGGCAAAGGTCAGACTGCACCAGATGATTTCTTAGTGAGGAGGTTAGTGACAAGAATAATAGAAGCATTCTCATAGGTAACCACACCTATCAGTGTTAGCCCTAAGAAAGAATATTTTTATTAAGATAGGTAGGTAAAAAATGTCCCGTCGACAGTCAGTGGTCAACCCAATACATATCAACCTAGTGACCGTATCGTTTGGCTAGATTATCACTCTCTACTTTATCATTTTTTGAAGCTTGCTACATCTGGCCCTTAGTACAGAGATGCACAGCACTTACATCTTACATTATTATTGTATATTTGTAAGATACCACAGTGCTCTGACACACAAGGTAGTCAAAACACTGCGCATATAGTATGAAGACAGGGCCGATGCTAGGGTGTTCTGTGCCCCCCCTGCAAACTATAAATGTGCACCCTCCTATACTTTAAAAAGGAACAGCGTGCACACAAAGAAAGAGGTGTAGTTACACAAAGGTGTGTGGCCACACGTTTCAAATAATGCCACAATCTTATTCACATTACACCGCAAGAAGTGCCCTTGACTCATATTGCTCCACATAGCAGTGCCAATAATTCACGTTACACTTCACAGTAGTGGCCCTTACACACAATGCCCACAGTAGTAGTGGCGCTTATACCAGTGCCAGAATGGGTATTGCTGCCTCATACATATAGAACACCTGAAGTTGGGGGTGTGGCTTTATGGGGAAGGGGTGTGGCCAAATAACAATAATAACACCATTATACCCATTACACGTTATTCCACATACACACACCAAATGCTTACACAATGTGAAATATGGAAACATTTCTACACACATTCACATGGATATCCATCTCTCTCTCTATGATATATATACTGTAGATAGATATAGAGCTTTGAAGCAGTATGCACACTACCAGCATATTTAAAAAAAATAGGGTGCTAAAATGATATAAAGGTTGTCATACAAAAATTAGAAGTCCGCACAACCAAAATTGCATGAAAAAATAAGTTTTCATAGAAAAAAAAGTCAATCAAGAAATGTCATAGAACATCCATAAAAAGCAAATTGTTAACAGTCCCAACAGGGACATATTTTATTTATTTACAGGTATTAACAGTTTCTTACATATACATGTATATAGCGCACACATATTCCGCAGCGCTTAGAGTATAGTTGAACATTCACATCAGTCCCTGCCCCAGTGGAGCTTACAATCTTTATTCCCTACCACATGTACACGCACACATAGACATTCTAGGGTTAATTTTTTTGTTGGGAGCCAATTTGCCTACCAGTATATTTTTGGATTGTGGGAGGAATCCGGAGTACCCGGAGGAAACCCACGCAAGCAAAGGGAGAATATACAACAGGGTTGCCTACCCTCCCGGAATTTGCGGGAGTCTCCCGAAAATCGGGTCCTTCCTCCCGGCCCCCGGAAGGGTGGGCAACCCTCCCAGAATCAGGTGGACCCCCACTGAGCCCCCCGATCGCGGCATTTATATGCCGCAATCCGCGGGTCTCAGGGGATGGGGCGGAGCTAAAACGGCACAATCGTGACGTTTTAGCCCCGCCCCCACCATGGATAACTGTTATATCGGCTATTTCTTGTAATGGGGGCGGGGCTTAATGACGTCACAGTTAAGCCCCCAAAACGAGTAATGCAAGATTCCTCTCCGGGCTTCTCCCGGAGAGGATTTTTTCAAAGTTGGCAACCCTGATATACAAACTCCGCACAGTTAAAGCCATGGTGGGAATCGAACCCATGACCTCAGTGCGGTGAGGTAGTAATGCTAACCATTACACTATCCGTACTGCCCAACATATAGGCCTATGGGGGGAAAAAACATGAAATTAAAAGTCCATCAAACAAAGAACGGCATCAACTGTGGGTTAGTCATATTGCTCTACAGCTGTTTCGATGCTTCCGCACCGTCCTCAGGAGCGAGCTAGATAGATATAAATATATAAAGTTACTATAAATTGCAACTTGCTCTTTTCATCTTACTGGCCCAATAGCTTGTCTGGCTTCTTTCACAGCATTTTAGCTTTGAATGCAAATCATCAAGCAAACTTTTCATTTCCTTGGAATAGGACACATCTGCTCCCTGCACTGGATAACACTGTAACCAGAAAGCCATCATGTGTTGTATCCTGAGGTAATACAAACACAATAAGGGCCCGAATAGCACGCAATGCTGATATTCGCACAAATATTACATTTTATTCAACTGCTTACTAAAAAGTCACACAGTGTATGCTCCCCATGGTGAGAATGCACAGAGCTGTGGTAAAGATTGAGACACAAAAGGGGGCAATTCAATTGTTTTTAGACTTGTTGCCACTAGATGGCGCCAACTGAGCTATTACAGTTTATGCTGCGTTCAGAAACACATGTGCGAAAACACAGTGGTAACGCCGACATTCTTGAACTAAAACTGGGCAAACACTAGTGCGACCGGCAATCATGCCAATGTGTAAGAAGATTATCCTTTGCACTGCATATCGGGAGATTGGCAGTACCTACTAGGCAGATATTAATATTCACTGCAGCATGGCCAATCACACAATCTCGCATGCGACACATGGCAGTGTGCGATCTGCCGTACAAACTGTATGATACGGCCGATTTGGCGTTCCGATATGTCCTGATCAGACAAATATGATCAGACAAATAGGCGTTATATCATACAAGTGTGTATCTTATTTCTGCCATCATATATAGGACCAGATTCTCTAAGCTTCAAAAGTGATAAAATGGAGAGTGATAAACAGCCAGCCAATCAGCTCCTGGCTGACATTTTTCAAACACAGTCTGTGACATGGCAGGTAGGAGCTGATTGTCTGGCTGTTTATCACTCTCCATTTTATCACTTTTGAAGCTTAGAGAATCTGGCCCTATATATGAAGCTGTGGTAGATTTTTGTTAAGGACGGCAACCCCCCAGTAATAATCTCCCACCACTAGTAAGCTCAGTGATTGCAGAGGCTTCCCGTTGGTAGCACTATCGCAGCGGTAGCCAACTCCAGTCCACGAGAGCTACCAACAGTTCACATTTTCCAGACAACCTAGCTGCTGCACAGGTGCACTTATTACTCACTAACACATTTTAAAAGATCCACAAGTGGATCTAATTACTTCACTTGTGATTCTGTGAGGAGATCTGGAAAACATTAACTGTTAGTACTGTAGCTCTCGAGGACTGGAGTAGGCTACCCCAGCACTATCTGATAATCACATGCTGAATTGTGATTGGTAGATGAAGCCTTTTGGCCAGCTCTGTTGTGCTACTGGGGCTGCAGCTGATGCAGTTGTAGAAGCCACAGGGAAGGAGATGGGTGTGTTTGCGCATGTGCAAGTTTGCCCCGCCAGCCGCAAGGATCTTCTATGGGCTGCACAGAATGCAGTCCATAGAAGTCTATGTGAATGCGTGCCACCGCTGTAAGAGGGTTTCTTTTACCTTTTCCCCCACGACACTGAAAGTGGCTTACGCGCATGTGTCCCATTAATCACAGCTGGTCAGGCAGCGCTTTGGTCGGTATGGACTGCGGGAAAAGCAGCAGGAGCTACTAGCAGCCCCTCCAGCCCAGACTGAACATTGCAGTTAGGAGCCATGCCACTGATATAAAAACTATATATAATATAGTACAGGTCGGGTCTACCTCATCCGTGTATTCCAAAAACCGAAATATTCGGAAAACTGTTTTTTTCTAAATATTTTGGGGTTTTCTTTTCTCCCCAGCCCCTTTTTTCATACCCCAATGTCCACTGCGGCCTCCAGGACCCTCTTCAGCGGCATCTCCAGTTCCAGGGGTACTTTGCATGGGCGCGCCAGTGATGTCCCCGCCGCACCCTTGCACTTGCAAAATGAACCCCTGGGACCAGAGATGCCGCTGAAGAGGATCCTGAAGGCCACTGTGGACATTGGGGGACCTCCAGTGGACCAGGTAAGTAGGAAAAAAATATATTCAAATTCCTAAAAAATCCCTTATCCAAAATGCTTGTGGTCCCGAGCATTTTGGATAAGGGATACTCAGCCTGCACTGTATAATAGTCCCTTTCTGTAGAACAGTATAGGCACATTCCCTGCTTATGGACACTATCTGTGGCTGTAACAAGCACTTGCACTTTTATCCTTCACACATGTCTCCAGACAGATCTGCAAATTACAGTTTGTATGGAGACATCTGGCAGGTGGCCAAGGGCTATCATTAACGACTGCTCAGGGGGAACGTATATATAGGGATGTTGTCAAGGGTACCACCAGGTATGCCAATTATGTCTCTTTTTTTGCACAGCAGTTCCATCAAAATCCAAACTGTGAGCCTGACACTAATGTCTAGTACATCGTCTGCAGAGGTTTGTCTCTATCCTTCCTGTGCAATAGAGGCGTTGGCTGGCACACTATTAATGTTTCTTGACACTGCAGATTAAAAGTACCACTCAAATGCAAGTTCAGGTATATAAAGAGGTAGGAATAAAAAAAAGGTACATCCTCATCTTTGCGGACACCGCTATGCCAGTTACGTTAGCCGCTACTTAACCGATACGTATGGATTTTTCCGCGAGGGAACCGTTACAAATCAACTTTAGAGGCATTTTTTGAGGTAAAAGATTGGTGGCATGGACTCCGACAACTAAAGGTACTTTCACACCACCACCCTGTGTCCGCGCCACCATCTATTACTGTTAGTAAATACTGTTACTATTATTACTGAAAGCGAGCCACCGAGCCCAAAGTGTGGCGAGCCCACGATGATGCTTAGCACCATTGTCCACTTGCCACAACTTTATTGAAGGTAATAAATAGATGGAGGTGTGGCCGGCAGCATGATACAGGATGCTGGTGATGGTGGAACTCGCAATAAAACATGCAGGCTTTCAGGATACCAACGTTTGAATGCTTTAATCACAGCATTTTTGTCAGGTTACTGCACCCTGCTGAGAATGCTGTGATTAAAGCATTTTGGCATCCCAAACGCCTGGCATGTTCTAGAATATGGATTCTCTCACTGTAACCAGAGAGCTGTTACGGGTTGTATCCTGAGGTTTTGCAAACACAATGAGGGCCAGAATTGCCCGCAATGCTGATATTCCCACAAATAGTCAATGTTACTCAAATGCTTATATGACCAAGTAGCTAAATGTCACACACGGATTGCTACCCATGGTGTGTACGTACAGAGCTGTGGTAAAGATTGAGACACAAAGGGAGAGGGGGGTTCAATTGTTTTTTTGCCCTGGCTGCCACTAGATGGTGCCCAACAGAGAGAATTCTTTTTTTTTGCTTTGTTCACAAACACACTTGAGAAGAGTCAATCGGTATTGCGCAGCTAAACCTGGCACTTATGGGCATGTACATGCCCATAAGTACACCCACAGATGTACACCCACAGACAAAACTTTTATGGGACTATGTAAAAAACGGACCTGCACAAGACACACCACCGGACCGGACAATCAAAGTCTGGAGTCTGGAGCTTGTAGTGTCTGGTCCGGGGGGGGGGGGGGAACCCATCCTGGGGGTGTCTTGTCCAGGGCGATGCCTATGATGGCTTTCACCAGGGTCATGGGGAAGGGGAGATTACAGCCTGCCCGTATGGTCCGGACCGTTCCACTTTTTGCTACATGCCCGAACCATACAGGGACGCTTTATTCTCCCCCTCCTCTCCCTGGTGAGAGCTGTGCCGTGAATGTCCGATAAATAGATAGAAAAACAGTCTAGTTCATAAAAGTGGCAAAAAGTAATTGGAAGCAGTGGCATCCCTGAGTCAAAAGGTACAAAAGGTCAACATGTTGTAACACATGATCGACACAAGTTTTTTGGATGTTTTTTTAATTTTCTTTCAACTTTTGCTTGGTTTACCATCCATAGTAACCTGTGCTGGGCACAGCGGTGGCTGAGTAGGCACCTTACCAGAAGTGTGGAGAGCGTAGCAAGCCGGTCGGGGTATGGTGTTGCCCTATTGTTGGTATAAAAGTTCTACAAAAGCCTTTAGAACTTTTATACTGCATTCTTTGGAGCATGCACCCCCCCCCCTTTAATATTTATTAAAAGGTAAACATTTAAAAATCTAAAAAATAAAATGACATGTAAATCATGTTTAGTTAATTATGTATACCAAGGTCCGCCTAGGCTGACGTGCATTTACATACCTAAAGCCTGTGGCAGACGGCGCCGGGTAAGCTGCTGCTGCTCACGCGGCGCCGTCCTCCTCCATCCGGCATCTTGTTATGTCAGATTGAGAATGACGGAAACACAGCCAAAAACCTCTCGGTTAATCTGTCAATCCACCTGCTTTTTGGCATGTCGAAACATTTCGACATGCCGCCGCCGCCCCCCCCCCCCCCCCCAAAAAAAAATCAGCTAGCATTGAATAGATCGGAACCCCTTCCGATCTATTCATGTTGAAAACTGACGTCTTTTCAGCAAGACAGCAGTTTGGACACTCATTGCATATACCCCAAAGGGTTAAATGGAGTCTTATATTAAAATAAAAATGGTTTCATTGATAATGTCCCACCATCGGAGAAAGTTCATGTATAAATTAAAAACAAAAACATAACAATGAGTGTTTTACGGTGAAAAATAAACATATGGGTTTCCAGATGGCAAGTCTGCTTTACGGGATCCTGCACACACAAAAATAAAGTCCGTAATCTAGCAGCTTTAATGATCGCTAAACCCATGAAGGAGAGGAGATAAAGAGAAGGAAGTCCTGGGATGAGGGGAGGGGGAATCACTAGGTTGGAGTGGGAGGATTGGATAATGCTGGAGCTTGAACTCCCTGAATGGAAAGGGCTAAAGGAATTCATGTTTGTAAGTAAAGCAAGCAAAAAAGGAAGCAAGTACATTTATATATTTTTTTCTGTGCAGGGTAAATATTAGCTGCTTTTGCATGCAGCCCAAAAAAAATGATAGCTTTATTTTTTCACTCTAATTTAAATTTCAGTTTGAACCTGTCCCACCCAAATCTAATCTTTCTGCAGGTTACAATTGCTCCACATGCAATGCAATATGGTTTGGCCCATTGAAAAACATGAATCAGGCTTTAAGATAAGATTTAAGATATGAGGGCGGGGAGCGGAAGGGGAGTATTTAATTGGTGTAGTTTTTCGCTTAAGTGAAAAATCTGCATTTTGCCAGTGTTTTAAGTCAAATATCGATTTAACCTATTCAATTCAAGTGGTGATTTTTTTGCCCAGGCAAAAAAATTGGTGCAGGCTAAAAACACATGGATCTGCGAATCCACGTGTTTTCACTTATTTCCGGGCAAAATCACGGCCATTTTCACCCATGCCCTTTAGACCCAAAAAATAAATAAATGAAAAGTCATGTACAAAAAAGCAATAAAAACCGGGCAATTGAATATTGAAGCGTCAATATAGTACTAATAGACTAATTGAATACCGCACATGGTAAAAATCAGCAGCAGCAACAGGCATTTGGCCACAAAAGTGTATTTGGTCTTAATGGGCTTTTACACCACAGGGGGGTCTCTCTCTTTCTGGTGGAATTTCGCTTTAACCCTTTGAGTGCCAACGTTGGTGTGAGAGATGTGCAAAATATCCGCTAAAATGCCAGGGCCGTAGTCGAGGAATATGAATCACTATCCCCCCATTTATCTCTCCCTCTAGGCCTGACTCCATCTTTGTCTCTCACTCCACTCACTCTTTATGGGGATTTTAGTGACAATGGAGGGGGGGGGGCACAAAGATGTAGATACGCCCCGGGTGTGCACTATATAAGTATTGGACCGTGACTTGCAGGGCTATTGCCGTTTCTAAACACATTGGCACCTGTATCCAGTGCTATTTTTCAGCAGGAACCAGCAGGAACTCACTTCCTGAACCTCTAATTAAATATGACATCATCAGGAACTGAAAATCTACTTTTCATAAGATAAGTTTTATTTTAAAGTCACCTGTGAGTGCCTTTGTTTCTTTTTTTAATTAAGTCTTTATTTGTATTTTCCGACATTCACCATATACAAGAATACATATCTTTCCATTAAAATTACACATATATTTTTATCCAGACATATATTACATAACATACAAGTTCCTGTGTTTCCTCTCTCCCATCCCCACCCCCACCCGGTATCCCAAGGTTCCCCAACCCTTCTTCACCTTTTTCTCTTTACTTTTCTTTTCTATGGAACCCTATTCATCATAATGTACTGTGCAAAGATCTGACCCTTAATTCATAGAGGAGGAAAAGGGGAAGAGACGGCAAACCCCCCCCCCCCCCCCCCCAAAAAAAAAACTTAACACAAACAAAGGTAAGCATATATCACCCCCTAGTGTGACCGACGTTATTTAATAGAATGTTACATCTACCCCACGTGTATTATGTATACTATGTAAACCGATACAACCATCCCTCCCTCCCATCCCCCCCCCTGACCCTTCCCACCCACACACATCCCACCCATTCCCTACCCTCCCATTGTGGATATACTCTCTAAATTTCTTTTTGTGAACTTCTATACAGTGTATCTCTCGTATCATGGACCCATCCAGTACTTTAAATTATATATCCTCCACTCTTATTTTATCAAACAATATGGTGTTTGCACACTACGTGATTCTAACTCTATTATTATTATATATTACATTCCTTTTAACCTCTCACCTCCCTCCCCCACCTCCTAGTAGCATATTCTGCCCCAATTCATCCTTCTTATGCTAAGTTACCTTTCGTCACCTTGTAATAGGTAGATCTTTGCCAGTACCCCCATATATTTTTAAATTTCTGTGGGTTCCCCCGAGATGCGAATATATATTTTTCATGGTCATGTGTGGAGTTTACTAGGTTCACCCATTCTGCCACTTCTGGGCCTTTAGCTGCCATCCAATATCTTGCCAAGATTACTTTTGCCAGGGCAGATAGGTTCCTAGCCATATATTGTATTTGTTTCTAAATACAATATATACATCTATCTCTCCCTCCCTCTCTCTATTATATATATATATATATATATATATATATTTTTTTTTTTTATTTAATTGATCCACCCCCAGACCTGGAGTTCCTGAACCTATTTTTCCAGAAAAATAGTACAGGTTGAGTATCCCGTATCCGAATATCAGTTATCCGAATTATTCCGAAAACCATACATTCCAGAAAGTGAACAAAAAAAACTAACTGGGGACATCAGTAACAGCACTAGTGAGTAAATGATATGTAACTGGCACTATATATGGACAAGACAATGATTGCTTGGCATTTAAATTCAGTGCCTGAGATTGTACACAAACTTTGTTTCATGTTTTGAAACCTTGTTTTATGCACAAATAAAATATATTTGTGTTTATTTCATGTGTTTGATGTACAACATAAATGCAAGATACCTCAAGATACATCATTGAAATATTAAAATATTCCGAAATACGAAATAATCCGTTATCCAAAATGCTCCTGGTCCCGAGCATTTTGGATAAGGGATACTCAACCTGTACTGCCTGTATCTAAACTCTTTACATCACAGATTTATTTATTTATTTATAGTTTCTTATATAGCATAGCATATTCCGTTGCGCTTTACAATTGGAAACAACAGTGATAACACAAAGTGGGCAGATACAGACAGACATGGAGGTAGGAGGGCCCTGCTCATCCATCATTACAGCTATACTATCCCAAGTTCTGCCAGGAACATGCACTTGGCCAGATTTCAGATCACATTAGTGACATAGAACATTCAGTCAACAAAAGAAAAAATTGTTTAAACAAAACCTACTGCATTATTAGCGGGAAACACACAAAATAGCTAAAACGAAGCAGCACCTTACTGTAGTCCAGCAAAATAAAAATGGCAATTACATAGTGGGGAGTTTTGCGCAAGACAGGGTCTGGCAGAGGTCTTCATTTGTAATAGAATTTGCTGCCTTATTCACCACAGAAACAGTTACTACATTTAAGTTTTATAACCTAAAAGCCAAGTCGTACTCATGTTTATGGACCTAGCTCCAACCCTTGTGCGACCAGGCTTTTGACCCCTTTTACACCCATATCCCCAGCCAGCATAATACTGGCCAGGTGACGTCACCGTAGTAGGGGTTTGAGACGGCGCTGAGAGATGATCGGCTTTTCCAGTGAACAGGCCCAGGGCCACATTGACTCGGATTACCCATTTCCACCGCACTTAGTTTAACTCAGATTATTTGCCGGGTTACACCACCTGCAAACCCGGGTTTTTTCGAGCTCTTGTGAAAAAACCCATGTTATTAGGGCTGGTGTAAAAGGGGCATTAGATGAATGGATTCAAGGGCATACAGCTTTAAAGCAGAACAATATGTGGGGGAGTCTGAAAGGAGTTGCTACAGTACATATTCTATATGCAGTGCAACAAGTTGGGACCCCCTCCAATAAGTTATTGTGCAGTGCTCTATGAAGCTCCTCACCACACAACAAGGCAATAATTACTGTACTTTACAGCACACACGGAAGCTGTTGTTAGGAGATAGGGGTGGGGAAGAGTTTACATCTAAGCGGACAATGAAAATGTCTACCTCCTGTATCTGTGCATTCTGAAATAGGGACAAATGATGGACTTTTGCACACCTCTGGCTCATGACCATAGTATAGGATACTGGGCATAGTTTTCTAAAAGGGAATTGTCCCCAGGCTCGTATAATGGACACAATTCAGTCAATGCCCTCTTGTTAACATTGTTTCTACCCAAATTCACAAAAGGTTGTAGGTGTGTAAGAGCAGGGCCCTCTGCCCTTCATCTTATCTACATAATTATACCAACTGCTCACTTTAGTGAATCTATATAGTCTCTCTATTCGTATATACTTATTTTTCTTGTGACACCTTATAAAGTTGATAATAAAATACAGTGTGGGGTTACAGGGAAAAATAGAGGTTTGGGGGTACTCAATATATTGGATGAGAGAGTCCAAAGTGGTCCTGGGGAGGGTCATGCAATATACAACCTGGGTTGGGTGCAGGGGTTAAAGTGAGGGGGGGACAGGGTAGAACTGAGTTCCACCACCTCTAATGGTAGGGGGAACGGAGTTCCACCTCTACCACAGCCCTACACAGTAATTCCAACAGAAAAGCCTGTACCAGCGGCTTCTTCTTCTTCTTGCACGGCATATGTGATGTCTTGTGGTCACCTCCGCTGAAGTGAAGAAGAGCCACTAGGAGGAGCAGGCTCTGTGATTGCTGAAGACAGGGTGAGAGGGGGCTGGAAGCTGCTGAAGGGACATGGGCATGGAGCTGCTGGAGTGACAGAAACAGATGTATATAAGCAGCACAACTGTTATATGCATAATGGGCACTACTTTGTTATTTAATATGAATTAAGGACACTACACGAGGTGTATTGTTTATATGATTGTGCTACTGTGTGTTGTAATTTATTTGGAGTTACTATTGTGAGACCACACCCCTTCCTTGTGGGACCAATAATCCCTTCATGGGAGTTAGGGCACAAATCCCCTGGCACTGGTCTAGGCTCTGCCTAATGAAAGGGGGGGGGGGGGGGGTGTCGGTGTATTTGCAGATACCAACTATCGTATCTGCAAATACATTCTACAGATTAATCAGTTGTTTTATGTACTTATAAGCATCTATTTAATCATCTATAGTCCACAAGGTCATTTCTATTGTAGATAAGAGAAGTACAGAATACAAGCGCATTTGTCATTACTCAGCTTATATTGTATTTTCCTAATGTAAGCAAAATGTTATTGGATAACATTCATTATCAAACAGTAGATGGCTATATAGGACTACTCCTGCAAGTGCCAGTCCCTGTAAAGAGTGTCTAAAACTGAATTTGGTGCAATAGAGCTTTTTAATTTTAAAACATAGACAATCAATGACAAGTGTAACAAGGTGGACTCTCACCAAATGGCGTGGTCTACACAGAAATGCAGACTATTGTGCAGATGTTAAATATGGAGATCCGTGGCGTCCCTGATAGCTCCCAGGTTCCAGCACCACCTAGTTACTTTCTCCAACTACCAACGCGTTTCGAAACCAGGTGTTTCTTCGTCAAGGCATATGGAGTAGTCCTCCTAGTTCCAGTATTTATACCCACATACAGAGAAGCCTTTATGCCAGACATGGAATTCTCCTACAATCTAATGACATGTTCATACATAAGATAAGCCCCTCCAGTCCATTTCACGTTCCCCAGATAGCTTTCCTGCATAATATGTGGTAAATACCGCTGTTTCCATCTTCCAGTCTGCCGGAAACGGAAGTTGCGCATGCGTTCCACATAACGCACTTCCGGCTCCTTATGCGTTCCAGATGCCGGTCCTTTCGATACGGAAGTTGTATGTGCGTTCCGTATTACGCATTCTCTACTTACTATGCGTTCCAAGTGCCGGTCCGCCATTTTGTTCAATTGGATTATTGATTTCGTATTCTCTCATTGGGTAGAAATTGATTTTTATAAAGTGCAAATGTGGGGGGAATAATAAAAGGAGGATATTAGTATCCACTCTACTAGTGCACAGTAGAGTGGTTATCATACATTACTAGTGAACAGTAGAGTGATTTTCATATATTACTAGTGCACAGTAGAGTGGTTATCATATATTACTAGTGCACAGTAGAGTGGTTATCATATATTACTAGTGCACAGTAGAGTGATTATCATATTACTAGTGCACTGTACAGTGGATATCATATTAGTGCATAGTAGAGTGGTTATCATATATTTACTAGTACACAGTAGAATGGTTATCATATATTACTAGTGCACAGTAGAGTGGTTATTATATATTTATTAGTACACAGTAGAATGGTTATTATATATTTACTAGTGCACAGTAGAGTGGATATCATGTATTACTAGTGCACAGTAGAGTGGATATCATGTATTACTAGTGCACAGTAGAGTGGTTATCATGTATTACTAGTGCACAGTAGAGTGGTTATCATGTATTACTAGTGCACAGTAGAGTGGTTATCATGTATTACTAGTGCACAGTAGAGTGGTTATCATGTATTATTAGTGCATAGTAAAGTGGTTATCATATATTACTAGTGCACAGTAGAGTGGTTATCATATATTTACTAGTACACAGTAGAATGGTGATCATATATTACTAGTGCACAGTAGAGTGGTTATTATATATTTACTAGTACACAGTAGAGTGCATATCATGTATTACTAGTGCACAGTAGAGTGGTTATCATGTATTATTAGTGCACAGTAGAGTGGTTATCATATATTTACTAGTGCACAGTAGAGTGGTTATCATATATTACTAGTGCACAGTAGAGTGGTTATCATATATTACTAGTGCACAGTAGAGTGGTTATCATATATTTACTAGTACACAGTAGAATGGTGATCATATATTACTAGTGCACAGTAGAGTGGTTATTATATATTTACTAGTACACAGTAGAGTGGTTATCATATATTACTAGTGCACAGTAGAGTGGTTATTATATATTACTAGTGCACAGTAGAGTGGATATCATGTATTACTAGTGCACAGTAGAGTGGTTATCATGTATAGTGCACAGTAGAGTGGTTATCATGTATTACTAGTGCACAGTAGAGTGGATATCATGTATTACTAGTGCACAGTAGAGTGGTTATCATGTATAGTGCACAGTAGAGTGGTTATTATATATTTACTAGTGCACAGTAATGTGTTAGCTTTTGCTATCACTTTTACATCTGGATTTTGACCCAGCTTACCTACTGCTTAGGCATGGCAGGAGGCCACACATACAGTCTAAAAGGTTGGAGTTGAGACCAAAGATCCTTCTCCAGCAAAAGACAGTGGTGTTAGCTACTAGGGCCAAGCTCTGAAACGCTAAGCTTTATGAAGCATAATAAATTACTGCGGTTTGTGGTCCACCACAGGGATGGTGTAATTGAGTTATAGTTTAGATAAAGATATCTGACGCATTTCCTATTATAGCCTACTGGGGCATACAGTACACGTGGTGCAATATGAACTACCGATATGGACTATATAGTCCATATCATAGAAAACCGTGTGGTGTCAATATGCCGTTGAACCCAACACAAGAATGCCTTAATCATGCAGAAACATCTGCTTGATAAATAGAACTCAAAGTATTGGCCTACGCTTGCGTCCATGTAGAATATACACCAATTTCACACAATTAACAATAGTCCATTATGGGACCTGCTTTACAAGCAGCTTAATATGACCAATGCCACAATGCATAATTACTACATCTAATGCCACAACACATCAGTGTATGTATGTATGTATGTATGTATGTGCAAACCATATCTACTACGGAATCCCGACTTAGGACCTTATTCTGATTGACTTACAAGGCTGCGAAATTCGCTGCCTTGCGAGTCCATCAGATGGCGCCCGCTGCCGGCCGCCGCCCCCTCATGGCTACAAATGCACGGGGGACCGAATGGATCTGACTCAGGTCCTTAATCTGTAAACACCAGTGCTTGACATCACCTTAACCATCACTAAACTGCCTATTATGGAATAAATTGAATAATTGTCTAATTTTATCTCAATAAGTACACCCCATCCAGGCTCCTTTCTCACTCATCTTTGGGGTAACTTTCTATTTCATTTTGAGAGCAAAGATAATTGAATCCCATTCTACAAACCACAGGCTTGAAAATGACAGTTTTAATGGGCTCCTTTGTGGTTAAACCAGAGGATGTGGCAAAACAGTCGCCCTTTCTCAATCTGGGGAAATTTCTACATACAATGTGCATACTTCTAACATTTCAAATGCTCGGTGTAAAAGGAAACTTTATTGATTTGTATTTGAACTTTGCTGAGCAAGAAGTGGGGAAATGTACAAAATACAAAGCTTACTAGACCATCCTGGTGCATGAAAAAGCAGATAAAAGTTGTTCGTATAAAAGATTTATCAAGATATCACACTCAAAGGTCAATTTATCAGTAAATGGGACCCTTGTTCTTCAGAACTTAAATATTTATTTGCAAATAATCATGAGCAGTTTAGAGACTTCGAAATATGTAGAACACTGAATCCGCTTCTAAAAGGTTTTTACTAAACTTCTACTTTCCCTGGTCTTTAAGTCTGTCCAGCATGGTCAAAATGCTTTAAATATTATTAGAACTGTGACAAGATGGTGATGCCAGCATTGTCACATCCATATACAGTAGTCACTGTCGACATGGCAACTATAAACATGACGAATGCATAGGAGATATGTGCAGGCAAGGGTTCTGGTATAAAAAGCCTTTTTTTTTTAACTCTAGTACAGACATTTCTGAGGCTGACGCTGTTTGCACGATTTACTTGCATGTTGTTAGCCGAGTCCCCATTGACCATAAGTGCTGGTGACCACAGCATGCCAAATGCAACCAAAACCTTATAGATAGGAAGCTTGCAACAGGGCCCTCTTACCTCAAAGTCTGTCTGTTGTTACCAGAGCCGGCCTTAGGTATAGGCAAACTAGGCAATTGCCTAGGGCATTTGGAATGCCTAGGGGCAACAGCAGCTTCTGCTGATTAAAATTAAATGCAGCATGCCTAGATTCTGTGTGTGAGTGAGGCTGTATCGGCATATGAAATAGTGTATTCATGGAAATCACTGTATTCCGTATGCAGGTACAGCCACAGTCGCACACAGAATATAGGCATGCCGCATATCATTTCAATCATCGGAAGCTCCTTATGTGTCCTGGTCGCATAACAATGCAATAAGATTAATTTTCAGAAAAAAAGGCACCCAACGTTAGCAGAACTGGCGAGGAGCTGCATGGCCTATTGAGCCAAGATGTATGAGGAAATATCTGTATCCAAGCAGAGGTAGAGGTCACAGTGTTAGCGGCTGTGCGAGTGCTGTCTGCGGGTGGGTTGGTTGTGTAATAGTGTTTGGCATATGTGTAAGGGGCATTATGTGTGTCATGTATAAATGAATTAATAATGTGCGACATATGTGTAACATGCATTATGTTTGTCATGTGTATAAGGGCATTAATAATGTGCAACATATGTGTAATGGGCATTATGTGTGTCATGTGTATATGGGCATTAATAATGTCCAATTATGTGTAAGGGGCATTATGTGTGTCATTATGTGTATGAAGGGCATTAATAAAGGTTGGCATAATGCGTAAGGGGCATTATGGTTATAAGGACATTAATAATGTGTGTCATGTGTAAGGGGCATTACTGTGTGGTATTATCAGGGGTGCCGAGAGAAAGGGGTAGGGGGTACAAATTACCCAGGCCAAAGTCTGATGGAAGGACCCAGTGGGGGCCCCGGGCCCCCTCCCCTTAAGTGACAGCAGCAGCTGCACCTCTTCTCCTCTGCCCAGAACACACTGCTTTGTGCTGGGTTGCAGTGTGGCCATGGAGTTGCTTAAAATACAATATTTTCTCAGGATTTTTTTCTAAGGGTATAATGTGAATAATGTGAGGAGTAATGTATATAAGGTAAAGTGGTACTACTATGCGATGTAACGTGAATAAGGGACATCATCGCATGATATAATGTGAATAAAGTGGCACTACTGTGTGGCTTAATTTGAATTGAGGGTACTATTGGGTGGCCATGCCCCTTCCCAGCAAGAACACACCCCTGTTTGGGCTACGCACCGAATGTGTGCACTGTTTCTATTTAAAATATTGCGGGTAGGAGCATCAAAATGATGACTGCTATGATGAGGGTTGATGGCGCTGGGAAAGGGGAGCAGGGTCAGAGGCAGAACTAGTGGCGGTGCTAGGGGGCACCAGCCAAAATCTTGCCTAGGGCGTCATTTAGGCTAGGGCCGGCTCTGGTTGTTACCCAGTTGTTTTATCACGGTCTACAATTGTAAAGCGCAGTGGAATCTGCTGCCGCTATATAAGAAACTGCAAATAAAATTGTCACTGGGTTGACGAGGCTGTATCGTCCATGTTCATACACTGAATTAAATCTTTGAGAATAGTTGTTTCAATGGCGAATCCAAGCAGTTATCATCCAGAGTATGGCCAGTTGAAGGCTCTCACACGTGTGACTATTAGGTTGGTCTGAGGACAGCCTACCGCGATTCTGAAACACCAGGGTAGGATCATCTCACCAGGATGTAGGAATACAAACATTTAACAGTTCTCCTAAGTTGCACAAACAGGATCGCACTGCTGGCTCACACTGGAGTCTCATTAGCAGTTTTACCACAAGGATTTCTGGCACAGCAGTAGTTCGGAAAAGTAGGTCACATCAGGCTCCTACAGCTATCCCCAGAATAAATAAAATATAGGAGCCCGAAGAATTTAGAACTGGATTCTTTGCTTAGGGACCTTATAAGTATAGAGATAAGCACACACACATACATACAAACATACCCAGCACTACAGAGCTGCGTGTGTGCACTTAAACTTTCTCTGTGCCGCTGATCAGCCAAAATTCTTTACATTATGGTTATGCATTTAACAAGGTGGCTAAAATATTCCTTAACAATTCTGGTCCATGGGGACATGCCAACATTACGCACTTGTTGGAGGTTTGCCAGCTGCACACTGATGTTGTGAATCTCTTGTTCCACCACATACCAAAATAAGTTTGCAATCGGGTAATTGTAGAGGGTATTGGAGAGGCCATTTAACCCATTCTCATGTTTGTGGAAGCAGCCTAAGATGAGGCGCATTTTGTCACACGGGGGCCTGATTTAGAGTTGATCGCTGATCTACAAAGTTGCAGAGGACTGCGGTAGACAGCCGTTGTCCAGATAGAAAGAAAACCCACCCCATGTAAATTTGCAAGACAATTTGCGAAGGGATCGCTATTCACCATTATTATTAGCGTTTATTTATATGGCGCCACAAGAGTTCCACAAAACAATACATAAATAAGAAAAGAAAACAAGAAACTAACGAATTACAGTACAAGGCAATTAAGGATAAGTATACAGTAAATAAAGACAATTGCATCAGGTGACAGGACATTGAAGCAATTATTAGGGGGGCAGAGAAATACACTGCTCAAAAAAATAAAGGGAACACTAACATAACACATCCTAGATCTCAATGAATGAAATATTCTTATTAAATACTTTGTTCTTTACATAGTTGAATGTGCTGACAAAAAAATCACACAAAAATTATCAATGGAAATCAAATTTATTAACCCATGGAGGTCTGGGTTTGGAGTCCCACTCAAAATTAAGGTGGAAAAACACACTACAGGCTGATCCAACTTTGATGTAATGTCCTTAAAACAAGTCAAAATGAGGCTCCGTAGCGTGTGTGGCCTCCACGTGCCTGTATGACCTCCCTACAACGCCTGGGCATGCTCCTGATGAGGTGGCGGATGGTCTCCTGAGGGATCTCCTCCCAGACCTGGACTAAAAGCATCCACCTACTCCCTGACAGTCTGTGGTGCAACGTGGCATTGGTGGATGGAGCGAGACATGATGTCCCATATGTGCTTAATTGGATTCAGGTCTGGGTAATGGGTGGGCAAGTCCATAGAATTAATGCCTTTGTCTTGCAGGAACTGCTGACACTTCCAGCCACATGAGGTTTAGCATCATCTTGCATTAGGAGGAACCCAGGGCCAACCGCACCAGCATATGGTCTCACAAGGGATCTGAGGATCTCATCTCGGTACCTAATGGCAGTCAGGCTACCTCTGGCAAGCACATGGAGGGCTGTGCGGCCCCCAAAGAAATGCCACCCCACACCATTACTGACCCACTGCCAAACCGGTCATGCTGGAGGATGTTGCAGGTAGCAGGACATTCTCCTTGGCATCTCCAGACTCTGTCACGTCTGTCATGTGCTCAGTTTGAACCTGCTTTCATCTGTGAAGAGCACAGGGCGCCAGTGGCGAATTTGCCAATCTTGGTGTTCTCTGGGGGTTTATTGCGAATTGCCTATAATTTCCACCGGTTATCTATTCCATTTGCACAACAGCATGCACAATTGATTGTCAATCAGTGTTGCTTCCTAAGTGGACAGTTTGATTTTACAAATGTGTGATTGACTAGGATTACATTGTGTTGTTTAAGTGTTCCCTTTATTTTTTTTGGGCAGTGTATATATTTTAAGAAAAGCACATGAGGAGAGAGGCCCCTGCTAGGGGGAGAGCTTACATTCAAAAGGGAAGGGACAGAAAGACAGGAGTGACACAAAACGGCTAGAAGTGACCATAAACCTAGACGTGGCATGCATTTGTAGAGTGAAGTAGGTGGGTTGGAATATAAGAGAGATAAGGTTAGATATGTAGGTGAGAGATTTATGGGTAATTGATTTGTAAGGGAGAGCGTGGAGCTTGAATTGTATTCTAAAGGGAAAGGGAAACCAGTGTAGGGCTTGTAAGAGAGGGGATGTGGACATAGTATATTTGGAGAGGAAGATGAGCCGGGCAGCAGCATTGAGGACAATTTGGAGTGAAGATAGGTGTTTTTCAGGGAGGCCAGAATATAAATTACAGTAGTCCAAACTAAAGATGACTTGTTAGTGGATGAGGGTCTTTGAAGCATCCAAGAAGAGATATCGGAGAGAAATGTTGAAAATTAGTGTGGAAAAAGGGAGCAAGATCAGGAGAGAAGAAGAGACTTGAGAATCATCAGCTGAGATATTGGAAGTGGAATGAGCTCACCTAGAGAGGACACATTTATATATATATATATATACATATATATATATATACACATATATATATATATATATATATATATATATATATATATATATATATATATATATATATATATATATATATATATATATATATATATACACACACACACACACACACATATTAAAAGGAGAGGACCAAAAACAGAGCCTTGGGGGACACCTCACTGTCAGTGGAAGTTCAGGGCAGGTGGAGTCATGAGAGGAGGCATAGAAAGTGCAGTCAGAGGTAGGGTGGCCAATCCCGGGATCGGCGGGATCCCGGGATTTGGCCTCTATAACGCCGGGATTTCAATCCCGGGATAGGAGTTTCCAATCCCGGGATTTCGGGATTAGACTGTGCATGCGCAGTCTAATGCCGGGCAGCGCCTGAGCTTGCCCCGTCCCGGGCAGTGCGGCTCTGCGCAGT